>NW_024368596.1:5274488-5688205 GCF_014805655.1 Passer montanus | reverse complement strand
CGCACCGCCGCGCTCCGCCTCGGGCACGGGGAGCCGCTGCCGCTCGCGGCGATGGCTCCGCGGCCGGGCGGTCAGAGCGCCGCTCCGCGCCGACACACCGCGCCCGGCAGCCGCGGGCGAAGGAGACCCCCTGTAGGAGACCCCTCAGCCCCGAGCGCGGCATCGCTGCCGGGCGCCCACTCCCGCAGCCGCGCGGTGCCCGCACGCACCGCCCCGGAGCTCCGCAGCCGCCCGCCGGCACCCGCCGCCCGCGCGGCGCACACGGAGCCGCACGTACACACCCAGTGCCATCCGAAAAACCCCTCCGGCGGGGCAAGGCACCCCCGGCGGCGCCCGGCGCTCCCCTCGCCGCCCCGGCTCGGACGCCGCTGCCCCCCGCGAAATGCGAAGTTCGGGCGCCCGCGGCGCCGCTCCCGCAACCCCAGCAAACTTACCGAGCGCGGCCACCGGCTGAACTTTCAGCAGCGCCCCGGCTCAGCCCCGCCGACGGCTTCGCCCATCGCCTCTAGGTGCGGTGCCCGCGCCCCGCTCCCCGGCGGCTGCGGCGCGGGCCAATATAAATCCACATCGCCGCTGCCGGCGGCTCCCCCGCAGCCCGCCCTGGCCCCTCCGCCCCGCCGGGGGGACGCGCCGGCTGCTGCTGCCGCGGCTCGCCCCGCAGCTCGCGCCGGGGCTGCCCCGCGGCGGCCGTGAGGGGAGGCGGGGGCGCGGCGCGGGGCAGGGACCGGGCAGCGGCGGCTGAGCCGGCCCCGCCCGCGGCCGTGCAGGGTTTGGGCACACTTCGGCAAGTCTGCCGGCAGGTGAGGCGGCTGCGCTCGCCTGAGGGAGGGATGCTGCCCCGGCTCCGCGGGGATCCGCCGCTTGTCCCGAGGAAGGACGCCCCAGCGGCGTGCCTCTGCCTTGGGATGTAGCGGAGAGCACCTTCTAAATAATATACCTTGCTCGGGAAATCAGACCGATAGTGGAATTAAGGCTTGGGAGAGGGACGCTGATTTATACAAGGTGGTTCGGCAGCTTTCCTTTCGCGATCTGAGTTTATTAAAGTGGGGATCTCCCGTGGCCACCTCAATTAACAGTCCCGGGTCTTGGTGGAGGGGAGCTTCAGCTGGCGATGATCTCTATAATTTCATCATTTCTACACGGTTTATACTCAAGAAGGCATGCAAGGCGTAAAGGTTATTACCACCTGCCCTTTTCATAACAGCTAATTCGGCAGCAGCACAATTTTATTGTGCTGAAGAAATGCAAGGAACTAGAAAAGGTGTGCCTCTGAGGCTGGACCTGGCTCATTTGCCTGTCTCCATCCTGGTCTATGTTCACGTGGATACTGAATAAACATATCTATCAATTCCTAAAAATCACTGAGGTTATTTACATCATTTAGCTTTTACGTTCAGTTCCAGGAAAACATTGGGAAAAAAACGTGTAATTCACTATTGCTGTTACTTCTTTGTAAGTTTTGGAAGTTTTTCGTAAGTTTCTGCACAGACCGCCCAAAGTAGAGTCCTTTTGTTTACTCTGTACTGTGCCCCGGAACGTACTTCATTCAGACAGTTAGTTTATGGTGTTTACATAAGTGTTTGGGGGAAATGACATCTTCAAGGTATCTATATAATATCTTGGAATGCAAGATAAATAAATAAAAAATAATAAATTAGGTAAAATCATGTTATTCTATACATTACTTTCACAGGAAGCCCAGAAAAGCCAGAAGTAACCAAATCTATTTCTCATGAATCTTGAAGCTATTCAACAATGTTCATCATTACCTGTTTCTAAAAGTTAATTATTTTAAGCTAAAACAGTACTCTCAAATTTCTGTGACTTAGTCCTGGTAGGTGGAGTAATTCTTCAGCAGTGTACATCAGTCTGGGTTCTTCTGAGCCTAAAATAAAACATAAATTTCCTTCCCAGTAGAATGGTTGTTTTGGTTTCTTCTCTCTCTGGACAGACTTTAACATTTGTTATTCATTAACACAAAAATTAGATACCATGGAGTGAGCATGGAAATAACTGAAAACCAAAGAAAGATAGCTGACCCATCTGGATTCCAGGTTTTAAGATGGCACAAAAGTCAAGTAAATATTGGTCTGCTGTGGGCAGACAAGCAACACAAATTAATAATAATTTTTTTTAATCCTGTGGAATTGCCTGTTGTAGTCATTAAGATGTAGTAGTCATAAAAAGATGGTAGCCTCCTCAAGGGAAGGCATAAAAATATGACTATTGGAGGTGGATGTTCAATTCTACCTCTGTCTCTTCAGCCACTGCTGAGTGGATCAACTCAGCAGTGGAAAACTACTGGTATCAAGTGGAGTGTCTAATGTATATGTATGTATATATATATCTGTGGTAATTTCAGATAGCCATGGATGTTCCTAGTGAGTTAGAGAAACTCAGAAGGACTGCTTGGAGAACCACGCAGATGTATTATTCCATGAGAAAGATGCAGAGGAAAGTGGAATTTTGGGTGTGTTACATGCAAGCTCCGACAGAAATAGGAGCAGATTGCAGTGGGGATCCTGTGGGGTAATAAGAGTGGGACAATAAGAGTTAAGGGGAAATGCTCCAGTAGAAGGAACAGATACAGACAGAGAGTTTTCCAAGAATCAGGATGAATATGTCTATACCTGGCAACAAGAGTCCTTAAGCACATCAAACCTAAATACATTTAGAAAAAAGAATTCTGACCCTCAGATTTCACAGCCAAGCCTGCTAAACTAGTTTAAAAGAAAAAAACAACAAGCAAAATATTGCTAGAAATGCTGTTGCCAAATGGAGTTTTCTTACACAGATAGGTTTATATAGCATTACAGCTCTCTGCAGTGGAGACTTTCTCTGTAAGTAGCAGGGGATGGTATCTCGAGTGCACAGGTGCAGCACTCATCATTGCAGCACTGATGCTAAGGACTGGCTTGACACCTTTTGGCTCACTCAAGCTCAGATGAACCTCCTGCATGAGTCATTGTATTTACCTGGTGAGTTATGCTGAAGCACTGTTTTTAAATTATTTTCATGCCTCCTGTGAGAATAAAGATCATTGACTGCATTGCATCAATCTAAGTTCAGACCTGAGACACAGCTGCTGGTCTCACAGCTGAAGAGGAACTTTTCAACCCACCTGGGGTAGGATATCACCATTCACCAAAGCTGTGTCAGTTGTGCTTCTGAGAATGATGCTGAAACTTCTTCTTTGTGCCTCTATTGTTTCAATCAGATGAAGTCCTCAAAAACTCTGCAATTCTGGGGAATTTTCCTAGTTTATACTAGACTGTTTTCCTGACAACTGTGAGACATAAGACACTTCCCTAAATAGTTGACATGGTTGTTTGTTTGCCATTTGTGGAAATTACTCCTTCATACAGTTAACAGGCTTCAAAACACGGAGGCAAGAGGTCAGCCAGATCCCCATGCTGAATACACAAAATACAAGGTTCAACCTCATAGAATCACAGAATAGTTTTTGTTGGAAGGGACCTTTAAAAACCATTTCATTCCAACCTCCTGCCACATGCAGGGTCACCTTTCACTAGACCAGGTTGTTCAGAGCTCCATGCAGTCTGACCTTGAACGCTCCAGGGATGGGGCATTCACAGCCCCCTGGGCAAGCTGTGCCCGTACCTCACCACCTCACAGCAAAGAAGGTTTTCCTCTAATACCTCATCTAAACCTGCCCTCGGGCAGCTTGAAGCCATTCCCCCCTTGTCCTGTCACTCCATGTCCTTGTAAAAAGTTTCTCTTACAGCTCTCTTATTGCTCTGTCAGGTACTGGAAAGACTTAGTTTCTTTCTGTCTTTTCAACAGGAAAAGAGAGAACTATTTCAGAAAGGTGATGGAATATTTACAGTGAGTCCCTTAATACTGCTGGTAAACTACCCAAATATAAAGGGCATTGAGATCACAGCTGTCTGACAGAAAGTGACAGAAGGGACTGAGTAGCACTAATAACAGTGCCCTGCCCCTTTTGGAACAGGGAGAAAAATTAAAAGGACATTGGAGACATTGTCAGCCTCTAAAAGGACACTCTTGAGGAAGATCTTGTAGTGTACATCAACATAGGATCCCAACCATACCGCACAAGGTTGCATTTTTTTTTAAACCCAGGTTTATGCTTGATAAAACTAATGAGACATCCATCATGCGGAGTTTGCACAGTGGGTTTGGAAAATTTCCATTTTTTAAAATGATACCTTACATCAGTCTGATAGAAGTGCATGAGATGTCGATGTAAAACATGATCAAAACAGAAGTCTAACTGTCCCTGATGCAAATTCTCTGTAATGATGCACAAACTGAAGTGTAAAAGAGAATCAGGATCAGTTTTTTAACACTTATGAGCATACCATGTCATTATATGTTTTTCTAGTTATGTGTGTACTGAAAATTGGTATATTGCACTAAAGTGACATACAGGCACACAGTCTTGCACTTAGTCTGGGAACACTCAAATTTTTAAAAGATGAGAAAAGTGAAAGTGAACTGTGAAAGACCAATCAGAAGTTTTTAATTTCTGGACCAAAAAAGGGGGCCAGAAAGTAGGTAATGTTGCTATTCTGTTTCATTCTCAGATGGAAGACCTGACTTTTGTGAAGCTAGGCTAAATACACTGAGGTGTAGAAAACTGTCTATGAAATTGCTCTCCCATATTATTAACAGTTCTGGAACAGGTTTTGCCCCAGAATTTCTGCTAGAAACTGTACTTCATATAGTAGAGCCAAAAGAGAAGTAACTGCAATTTCTGATGGGATATTTCTTTCCAGAAACTGTACTCCCAAAACCAAATCGATAGAGAGAAGATTTTTTTTAAAAAGAAATGAAAACTGATGCATTTTCATAGTCAAGTTGGTGGGAAAATGTACCAGAAATAGATTTGTTTACAGAACAGTTTCTACTGTGCAAAAGCCTGAAGGAAGCAGCAGTGCCTTGTGGGATGTTTACAGGCTAGGAAAAAGGAATCCAAACATGATACTGACTCTCTCGCAAGGCTCTCCATCACTACATGACCCGGTCGCCTTTGTTCCCTTTTTAAATTTTCAAAGAAAAGAATAGGTTTTCCAGTGTCATGTCTCACATTCAGAAAGAACTCCTGTAAATAACTGCAAACCTTCTCACAAAATTCACCTCTAAGCTATCATGTTCCAAGATGCCTACTGAAAAAATCTGGCAATAGTTGGGCTGCTAACACATTGACCAAAAATGCAAGCAAGTTTCCTAATAAATTCTCACGTACTTGGATATATTGATTACTCTAAACTTACAGTAGCAAAAATTATTAATCTTTCCCTCAAGTATGGCTCCTTCGTTAGCGAGCTGTGGGGAGAAGAGGGGCGCGCTGCAGGTTCGATGGCTGGGGAGGCGTTCCTGGCCGATTTTCCTATGCCATGAACACAAGGTGGTGCTGATGCTCCTGGCACCGGGGCTCATTCGCCACTTCCCAGGAAGCCTGGCTTGGGGGTGGTCGCCGATGTGTAGCTGCACTACCAGCTATTTAATTTGCCTTAAGTTAATTATAAGAAATAATATCTATTCAGATAAAGAAATTTGTTTAAAAATAAACTCATGCGTGTTTTTTTTTTTTAATAAACTGGGGGTAAAAAATCAATTTCCAACTGACATAGAGAACTTTTTTCTTCATTATTTTGGTTTGAACTCCAGAACCCTCCAAACAGACCAGTTGAATTTCCCAGCTTCCCTTCAAGACCCAAATAAAAATGAATTCTAGGTCATGAATGAAAAGGCAAAATATATTTTCAGATCTTATGAAAAAAGTGGAGAAAACCCCTAAATTCACATGACAGAAACATGCAAAATGTATAAATAGGTATGCTGCCAGGTAATTGAAAGGAGCTGGAGGTATGAAAAGATTAGTTTAAATGCTTTTCTGCCTTTAGAGGCAAATTCTTTGGTACTGCAGAAAGCTGTACCTAAACAAGAAGATTTGAGAAACCTTTTACTAAGAAAGATGACTATTAAAAAATGTTGAAAAATATTCAATTGAAATGTTTATTCTGGAATATGAATACATGCTAAAAGAGATTTGAGTCTATGCACTTGCCCATTAGGGTGGAACTAAGGTAAAGCACTTCTGAGGAGAGATTAAGCTTCCATAAAACAGGGATCATTTCTTTCCCAAATGAAATAATAAACTTCTCATTGCATTGAAAGCTGACACTGGAGAAGATAAGGAACATAAAAAACAAAGGCATGTTTAATAGAGTATTTTGGATACATTGTTTCATCAGTCTCATGGTTACCTCCCAGTTTATTGTATAAATAGGAAATCCTAATCAGGATCGGTTTTCAAATATATTTTATAAAGACATAAAGTCCCTTCTTCCATATTTCTCTTTCAGGTTCATCTGATAAAGACATATTATCATGTTAGGGAGAATTCACAGTTCAGTGCAATATTTTTTGAGGCAAGTGAACATACTTTAGGAAGGATAATCTACCCAGCCTTTTCCTGTTCCCCTATATTACATAATAATCCCCTGTGTTCCTGCTGTTTTTCTTCTTTCTTGTATTTCTGCTGATCTCTGTTGCTTATGTATTTACTTTTCCCTTAGGAGAGTATACAAAAAACAAGACCTAAATATCTTAATCTCTTCAGCTTAATTAGACATGAAAGTAACTCTGGCCTCATTAAGAAATGTCCTGAAGCAACAGGTAGAATGGAATGAGATGAGTTTGAAATGTGATCCTGAGATCAGCTTGTCAGACAGTCCTAGTTATTAAAGAAGCCTGGGAAATAGCTACTGTAGAGGAAAACTAAATGCTTAGTATAAGTCTCAGTGGAAGAGATGACTAATTAGAGATAATTATACACAGATTTCTTGCATTAAAAGTGCTTTAAAACATAAACATTCAAATTTTACTTAGACTCCCAAGTGCTTCCTAGGAGGCAAGCTTGCAAAAAATGTCTTTTAAATTAAGTCAAATGCTTTTAAACCAAATGGTTTTTAAGAGGCATCTCACTGAAAATTGTGATGTCTTAAATTTTCTTGTTCACCTTCACTTTCATAAGAAATTGCAATAAAATTTATGGCCTAGGCTAGTATCCTAATTCTCCTATAGCAAAGGTCATTGAGAGTCATGCTGGACTAATTTGCTACTGTTCTCTTGCAACTTCAAATATTGTACCCAAAATTCACTTGCTAGGGAGATATTGAACTGTCTTCAGAACTGAGGGTGAAACTGTCAAAAAATTGATAAGTAACATAAAAAAGGATGCTGTGCTAAAAAATATGTTATCTATGAGATAAAACCAAACAAAATCAGAACAGAAATTCAACCCAAACAAAACAAACTAAATGATCCAAAGCTTAGGATACAATCCATTAGCAAATTTCTGGAATAGTTATTGAAAATTACAAAGGTTGGTGTAGAAGATTGTCAGATATCTTCATCCATTAGCATCACTCACACTGGAGCAAATACAGAATTTCAAATTTTTACAAGGGAATTCAATTTTTTTCCAGCTCTGTATTTGTTAGCAAAATCTCTCAGATGACTCCCACAAAAACTGCAGGTTGAAACTGATGGATGTGGGGTTTTTTTGAGCTAATAAATTAAGACATATTTCACGCAAATATTTCTGAGGCTTGCATCATTATCATGCAGGTGTTCAGGAAAATCTATATATAATTCTTTATTCAAGATTCATTGAGAAGGTTTTTAATATTTTAAAATATTGTCCATTCATATTGTTCCTTTTGAAAAAACAAGAACATGCATCAATCAACCATCCTTCCATCCATCCACATGGATACCTGTCAGATTCTTTATCTTCTTTTGATGTCAGAAGAACATATAATATAACATATAACATATAATGCCTTTATTAGCAGCCTGAACAGTGGCAAGAGTGTGCACTTGGTGAGTTTGTGAATAATAGCAAGTGGAGGGGGGTGGTCCCTGCACAGCCCGGGGCTCACAGGACCCTCAGGATTTCAGTCAGGGGTAGCACAAATTCCTGCATGTGAGTGCAGAGTCATGTGCCTGTGCAGTGCAGAGGCAAGGCAGGACTGCAGGAACACCTGGGGATCCTGAGGAACAAACTGAACTAGAATTAGCAAAATATCCCTGAAAGACAGCAGGCCAGGCTGCCTCCAGCGGTGGGGGGAGCCGTGCTGTGCCTCTGCAGGATGTCTGAGTCCACACCTGACAGGTGGTTTGGAGCTCCCCTAGTACAAGACAGACAGCAACATTCTGGAGTGAGTTCAGCAGGATGGGACAGGAAAAAAGGCAACAGGCACACATGAGAAATTACAGCTAGCTATTATGAGAAATGTTTTCACCATAGAAATACTAGAACATGTTGCCTGTAGAGGTCTCATCTTTGGGAATATTCAGACTTGAAAGGTCCAGGCTCCAAGTGGGAGTAAGATCAAAAATTTCTTGAGATCCCTTCCAGCTTATATTTTAGTTCTATGACCAATCACTTTTTTCATTACACCAAAAGAAAACAGGATAAAAATACTTTCATGTAAAGCTTTCACAATCACTCTATTTATAACAAACTGTTCCTTTTAATTTATTCAACTCATTGTTCCAACGAAATAATAGTCATGAATAGCCACAGAAAACACAATAATTTTTCAGTACTTCACTTGAACTAGAAAAGTGAGGTTTATATCATCATTGTCCTTCCAGCCCTTACTGTCTTCTAGTTATGGTCATTGCTATCAGCATATATTGAAAGAGATTATTGATTCTGAGTGGGTAAAGAGTTAGATTATACAGCTGGTCATAAAAAATAGTGAGTGTTTAATCATTGTGAAAAGTTTTAAAAGGAGCTGTTCTTCAAGTGTAATAATCTCACATTTTATAACTGGAATTGGTGCTTCACTATTAACCATGTCAATAGTTTGAAGTAAGCACACATGTACAAGCTAAATATTCTCACTATTTACCTTTTTCTACTTGCTTACCATCAGAACGTACTGTCCATAGTGATGGGGATAGAGAGTCAACAAAAGCAGAGTGTGGACACCCATGATCATACAAAATACACTGCAATGAAAATAAGCACTGCAGGTGGCTATAAAAATGTCAGGAAAAGGCAATGAATTTGCAAGATTTGTTTTGCCAGTAAAAAGTGAAATAAGTAGAATACTGTGGCCACATTTGTTCTATAACTGGATTTTTTTTAAGCAGAAAAGAATCTTTTTAGAAGCAGTCTTCAAGTGAAAATGGAATTGGACAGGAATTATTTATCAGACAGACAGTAATAATCTGTAACTGGAGGGTATCTGAGTCTTACAGTGCTATGGCAAGCACACAGACAATTACAGAAATATTCTGATAATTATTAATGGAGTTTGAGGGTGCCAGTTGCAGAAGGCTGGATCCCACATTCTGTAGCACATTTTTAACTAAAAGTTATGGGACGAAAATGTTAGTATTCAAGGCTGCTTGCTCTTCTCTGCTAATTTACATTTATATTCTTAATGTCTAGATTGAGCCTAGGGAAATTTAAAACTCTATTTCATTAATGCTAACTTTTACAGAAATCCCAATATGCACAGAAGTTCCTAGATTGCAGGGCTAGTTAGATGAGAATGCAGAAGCGAAATGTAATTGCTGGGTGGTTATGATAGTTAAATATGTACTGTCAGTTTTGACTTTTGAAATCCCTATAGACATCAACCGACTGTTCTAAAAAATATGGTGTAACAGAACAATTAATTAAAACATCTTTAAAACAAGCATTTTGAGTTTACACACTTTCTACAGATATGTTTGGAACTGTTACAGCACAACAACATTGTGTTTGGCTTTTCAGAAGTTCCTGTGAAGAGTTAGATAATTTGATCTCTCCTTTTTTCATCTTCTGAATGGATGGCAAACTACAAATACATGTGCAGCCATTTTAAGAGTCCAGACTGGGTCATGTTCTGGCAGGTGTTTGTGAAGTGCAGCAGTTTTACAATGCTAATGCAGCATTAATGGACACCCATTTAGTGGCTTTCATCAGCTCTGAGCAGAAGGTTCTGATGTAACTTCTTTAAAAATAACCCATTTAGAGATCTGGGTGCAGAAATCTTGGTCACCTGTAGAAATCTTTGCACAGATATATATATATTGGTGTATATATGTATGTATACACAAATGTATAGATATATATGTACAAACACTTCTGCTTGGGCAATTATGGGCTCAGGAGGAGTAAGGCTTGATAATTTTGTTACACAGTGATTTAGTGCCTTAGGTCTGCCTGCAATTTCTGCCAGGTACATTACTCCACACATGAAGTTCTGAGCTGCCTCAACCCTTTGGAAGCGCTGCAATTCATACCCATTAAAACAAACAAACAAACAAAAATAAAAACCCCAACAACAACAACAAAAAACATGGCATATTTTCTTTAAGTGATCACAAAATTCTGTTCATATCCATCTTGCACAGGTAAAACTGCACCAGTACAAGACAGTAGAGAATCAGATGGAGAATAAATAAATAAAAAATGATTATGAAATATGCATGGGGCATTTATGAAAAACCATATTTTTTGCAAGGTAATCTCGTATAGAATTTATAATACAGTATATCACCAAAGGGAGAAACTGGAGAAAAGGTTAATAGCTGGACTAATTATAAATCCAGATATATGTAATTCAGCCTCCTAAACAGCATCACACCCTTGCACTTTAAATAAGAAGCTATAAGGGAAATACTCTTTTGGAACCTATTGGTCTTTTCTGTAATATTTATTAGTAAACTAGCATTCAATTAATTATTTATCAGTTTCTGACACCCATCTCATTTGTTTGATATCTAATTTTTATCAGTAGTACTTTGTAGACAAGCAAGTACTTCAGGAAAGCAGAATGCATTGTAAATCTGCACTAGCCTTTGGGAAAATGTATTGAGTATGTAAACCTGACTAAATAACACATGGGGATATAGGACAGTTAGTTACTCTTGCAGTTTTGCTATACTTGAAGTAAATTTTAATGTTTCTGTTATTCATCCTAAGTGCAAAATCTTTAATCTGAATTTCACTGTGCAGCAATGGGTCAGAAAAACAATCATTCTCATGGGAATGAGAACAAAAGCACCAGAGAGTTCCCTCATGCTTCTTTCACCTAAGGCTTCTTCATGTTGTTTGTGTATTGGATGGGAAGAGAAGAATCCATTTCAAACAATCCAACGTAATATTTGGTATAAAAACTAGGGACTGGATGAAAAGTCTGTTTATAAATGAGTGAATTACAGTTCAGTTGTTTGCAAACTGATCAGCCCACATATGTATTTAGATTTAAATATATATACACACAGACATAATAGGGAGCCTTCACTTGGTATGGAAATATTGTTAGATATCCTGTGGTCTACTGATGGGATGTACATGTGGTATAGCAACTCCCAGAGCTTTGAATTTTAGAATTTGGGAAAATGGGGCCTTAAGCCTATATACTATTTAGAAGAAACTAATATCTGGCTGTGGAAATGCATAGGAAAGGTTTCTGGTGTGAAAATAAATGAGACATGTCAATCTTAGTAGAAAAATGTAGAAATACTATGAGTCATGAGTAGAAATAATAATGAAATATAGGCAGAGTTGAAAGATAAATGGAAAAGTGCAGTAATACTTCTTAAAACTGTGGTTTGCCATGCAACATAGCTAAATAGTATCTATCTCACCAAACTTTTACAGCTGGAGATTATATTTTGCAGATTTAAATGCATTATTTTTTTCCTTGTTTCAAAGATCTCGCATTACTATAAACACCACAATTCTCAGTTGTTTGGTAATTTTACATAGTTGTCACAAAAATCTAACTTTTTATTTTCAGAGAGCTCATCAGGGGTAATTATCTTTTTGCTAGATAACCTATCAAATGCAGAAAGAGCTTTTGTTCCATAAAACTCTCAGTGGTCGTGGAGAGCAAAGAATTACAGACATTTATTTTTTCTCAAAACTAATAAAAGTGACAACTAGCCAAGCCTCTCAGTAACTGCAACTAAATGTGATGGCTTCCAGCCGTTTGGATTCACTGCTGACATTCTTCCTGAATCCTATTCCCTCATCCTTTCTGGAGATAAAAAGCAGGAGGACCACAACTGATGGAAGTCGAAGGAGTTACTGCAGCCAGTGGTGATGGAATCAATCTTGGCTGAGGAGAAATAGAAAAAAATCTGATCTACCTTGCAGCTCCTGCTTCCTCACTAGCTGGTGATGTGGGAGTAATGCAAAAAATAAGTAAAGACTCTTATGTCACTATTTCAGAATCACTGACTTAGGAATCCAGCACTAAGATCTATGCAAATTAGGTCCTGCTCCCAGTTTGGCAACTGGATCATATTCCAGACCTTATTTTTTCTTCTGTTAAAACAGCACTGACACAAAGAACATTAATATCTATTAATGAAAAGTATGTCATGGGAATGTGAAAAATCCCTATTGTTATTAAGTGGAAGAACAGAAGACAAAAATGTAATAATTTTACAAAAGTAGATAATAAGTTTTGATATTTAGCTGCATCAAGATATGTACACTATGTTTACTTCACAGATTCTTTTGAACCAATATACTATTATTTTTAAAATAAATTGTTAGTAATCTATTTTCAAGAAATTTAAATTTTTACTTTCAAATATGACCCAAAAAACCCCTTCAAAAGCCCATCAAACAAACCAAACTTTGCTCCAGTTGATAATCACACAGGCCTCCTATCAACACAAGCATTAAATCTTTATCTCATTACCTCTTTCCTTGTTAGAGGCTAAATGATACTTCTTTCCATTGTAAGAGGAATGAAGAGTATGCATTTTCTGAGCTGCTGAAGCTTGTTATTGAAATTAAGCTTTATGACACTGCTGTTTTCCATACTTGGACCCAGTCTATTGGATTTGTTTGGCTGCGTCCAGAAATAAGAAGGGCAAATGTCAATGCATTTTGAAAAGTAAAGGCAAGGAACAGGTTGTTAAATGGGCTGAGTTAAGCAATCTCCTAGAAAGGACAGCTACTAATAAAAGTAGTATTGCTTGTCCTAATGTGCTCCTGTTCCTGTGACAGTGCAGTCCACACTCAACAACGTCATTTGCTTTTACATTTGATACCTTTGCATCTTTGTGGTTTTCAGTAAGATTGATTCCTTTAAAAAGGCTGGATGGCAAGGAACATCTCAACCCCTTCACTCATCCTTACATAAAAGAATGTATATTTCAGTGTTTATGAAGTGGTGAGAAAGTACTGCTTCTATTTTCCAAAGAATTCTTGTCAATTTTCCTTTCCACGTGTTATAAACCATATTGATGTGAATGCCTTCTGAAGTTACTCAGTCAAAAAAGTAATTCATCTCAGTAGAATGATTTCTGAGGCACATCACTGCCCTGTAGACTTTCATCATATTCCTTTCTTCACATGAAAAATGAGTACATTTCTAAACTGCAATTTTAAATATTGAATAAGGCTACTGATATCAATAAGTTTGATTATTCAAGACATGAGCTTACAAAGTGTTGAACACTATTATTATCAAGTACAAAGCAAGAGTGTGCAACCTTTTCAATGTAGCTGCAGCACTTTGGAGGATGGGACCCTAAAGAAAGAGAATTAACAGTTTACAAGAAATTAATGTAGAGAGATAGAAGCCAGGATCTGTCCCTTTAGATTATTTAGATATCTTAATTTAGAAAGATATACTTCATTTATATTAAAAATTCATTCAAGCAATGATCAATAATTCTTATAATTTTAGCCATGTATCACATCTATTTCATAGTGTTGATATTCCCTTGGATCAAGGTGTTGGCAGCTCTGGATATTTAACACTTCATTAACACACAGTATTCGCCAGTAATAACAGGTTATACTGACAACAATATGCACTTTGCAATTTGACAACATTCATTTAGAATTAGTAACAGAGGTTGAGTTAGGAAGCAATTATATTATAGATGGGATGGCAGGCAAAACCGGGATTTTTGTACTTTAATTGTACTTTTTTTTTGTACTTAAACTTAATAATTAATGTACAGATGTTAAGGTCCTGAGGAGCTTCTATGTTACCTTCATATTTTCACACAACTGCTATGGAAGTAGAAGACAAAGAAAATTAGACATATGATCACAACCCTAGTTGCCTGTGCAGTTTGTCTGTACTTTACTGTGCTAATTCTAGGGGAAAGAAAAGTTTAGCTCTGAATCTCATCAGTTTTCCAGTCAAGTTTATTTCTTAGAAGTCAAATGAATTCTGATGAGGAATGGGCACATATTTATCTTTCTGCTGTATATGTATCATCTTGGAGCATTAATGTTTTAACTAAAAAATGTCATTTTTTTGAGCAGTTTGATAAATAGCAAATGCACTTGTTTTGAATTAGGATTTCTGTTCTGTAAATTGATTTCAACATACTTAGTATGTTCTTTGATTCTTACAGCTCTTTATCTGCTCCTTTATTTCAGTAGAGTTTTCTTCTTTAAGGAGTACACACTGTGGATGTTGTGCCCAGGGTGTTCTGATTCATCTGATTCTAGTGTGCTTTCCTATTCAGATAGCTGTCACAATTTGAAAATTTATTTTCTTTTCATCAAGAGCTTTCTCTTTCCATGAGGTATAATTTTATTTACTTTTCCCTTTTCTTTTGCCCTTTCTTTCTGGTTCTTTTTGATACCTCAGTTAAAGGAAGCAGCACTTTATTTAATGCTGTTGTCAACCATGGCTGAATATATTACTACACTGTAAGTTATTCTGCTTTCATGAAACACTAGAGGAATTGTAATCATACAAATTCTGTTAAGTCAATGGAATAACTTGATTGAATGACAGAAAACAATATCCTCTCATTTCAGTAATCTAGACCCTACAAATTTGATAGCAACACATCCACAAGCACTGATGAGCCTTGTTTGCAGGCGAGTAGATAAAGGCCAGTAGAGAGCAGGTAAATCTCAGGAAACCTCATCTTATATTGTTTGCTTGGGATGGTTTATGCTTTAGGGGAGTTCCTTCAATTTGTGTATCTGAGAAAGAAAGACACTGAAAAAATGGTTCCTAATGTAACACTGGGGCATTTTTTATCTTGCCACTGTGATTCCAGATTACCCTACTTTACTGTAATTTTTTTTTTTTTCAAATATTGCCTGTTTATCAGGGTCAAAATTAAGTTAAGATCAACATAAAACCTTGCAATTTAGTAAAAGATTGTCAAGTAAGAAAATGACATAACTTATTGGTTTTTATAATACCAATATTTTGAAATTATATCACCAGTTTTAGCTTCCCTTAAGGAACACTATATAGAAGGAAATACTTTGTAATTAAAAATGTTAAGATAGTGTCTGGATGTGACTGTTACTGTGGCTTTTACTTTGGAAGGAGATCACAGAACTGCAAATGAAGGCCTCAGTTTTGAGAAGAGATTATACAAACATCTTTAAATCTTGGATTTTCATCTTCTGTGTTTCTGTATTTTGCCCAGAATTCTGGCCTTTGTCTTGCTATTCAGCTATGAATTAATTGTAATTGAAAAGAACTCATCAAAAATTGCAATTGCATTTCTGATCCAATCTCTAAAATAAAATTCAGTTCAGTTTCTTCAGTGTTTGTTGGTCTGACTGGGAGAAACGCAGCAGGAAAATTATTTTTGTCACTGAAATATACAGGAAAGTACAGGAAGCAGTATCACTGAGTAAGCAAATATCAAATTTGTAATGACCTGAATACGCTCCTAGGTTGATAAACGGTGCATAATAAATTGTACAGCTCACCAAAACAGTGGTGGCTTTTTAAGTTAAATTCTTGCATGTATCACAGTTTTCCTTTAGCTTCTGAACAAAGGTTTGCCTTGCAGTCTGCAGTCCTCTTGAAGAATAATGCTGATCTGCAGTATGCTCAGAACAGATATGTTTAACCTGTGTCTTACTCGTGCTGTGAGTAGTTCTACTGCCACCAAAGAGCTTCAGTAGCTCTGTCAAGTTCTCTGCTAGTCTGAGTCATATTTACTCCATATTTTCAAAGGGTTTCTCTGATATGATGGACAAAAGAAAAAGCATAATAAGCAATAAAAGGTTTATACTGGCAGCTGTCTGTTGGAAAGTATAAGCTGTTTCATTTTTTAAGGTTCTACAGACGTTAATCTGCTTATTACAGGATTTCCCACTATTCCCTGAGAGCCATCGAAAGAAGATGTCTTTACAATACAAGTTATTAAAATCCATTTCCATGACGCTCTCAATAGTGTATGTGTTTAGGTATTTAGACTATATCAGAATAGGAAATCAGTAGGAAAAAAATGAGTCTCCTCCTTCCTAAGGGTGAACGTTGTTTCTCATCTTTGATCGTGAGAACATGTTTCAGTTTATGGTTGGGAGACAGGCTCATTTTCTTCTAGTACTGATAGAAGCTATCCATCTCTGCTCTGGGAGCCACACATCTGCACCTTCAGACAGAATGTTCTGTCAATTGGTTAAGGCAGCTGTGATGGAAATTTTTATCCAGAGGACATTTCAAATACAGAACAGCAGCCCCATGCTGACATCAGACATAAGTGCAGCTGAAGCCATGCAGCTGGCAGAAACAATGTGCCTCCCCACTACCTCCAGCCACCAGCTCCAGTAGCAACAGTCCTGTCCATAAAAGCTGCTTCTCAGGGGTGAAATGGACTGCCTTTACATTCCTTTCTATTGTGTGGTAGACAAATAACTGATTATTAAATATTAAATGGAACTATTAAATATTAATACAACTATTAAACAAAATAGTTTAGATTTTACCATGTAAAGAAAGTGAGTAAGTGTTGGTGCTGGTCTTCAGTTATAGTAAATAAACATAATTTTCACTGCAAGTGCTCCATCTGGCCACAACCAATTGTATCACAGAAATGCTCGGTGATGAACATATCCACATTATTAATACTATAGTAACTACTATTAAGAGAAGGCTTCATTAGCAGCTCTGGGAAGGAGGCAAGGATATGAAAGAGGACAGCAAGAAACTTTATCCAGTTTTTAAAATAATGACACTTGAAGGTCATGGCATCGTAGCCCTGAGAAATCTCCAATGCCATGTCTGCTCCCCAAGCAAGCAGATCTTTTGGTGCTGTGAATATAGACTTCTCTCATGGCACTAAAATTTTAGATTACTATATCATCTGAGATATGCTTCAATCTATAAATATAAATAAGTCCTTTAGCTTGATATAGCAGCAATGAATATTGAGAAGTGAATATCTTTCCATTACTATACTCAGTTTATTCCTTTTTGTTATCTAAGAATTCTGATCTGTATGCCTTTGCTCTTACTGAGTGGATGTATTCCAGTATTCACAGCATATTGATAAGTCTAATTTTAAAATCTATTTGTTACATCTATTTCTCCCCCCCACCCACAAATTTGTCATCCTCATGGAAAATATAACACTGCAACCCTGAGTTAAAAGATGAACATATTGAATAGTTGTTTTGCAGCAATATATTTGCACAGCATTATCTGTGGCTGGCCTCTGAATCACCCCAAATTAAGGCCCCACTTTTGCTGTGTAATGAGCACAGTAGAAGAGTATCTTGGGACTCAAGACAATCTCAAGCAAACCCTACAAGTATGAGATGTGCAACTAACCATTTGATGCCTTGCTTTACATTTATTGTTGAGAGAAATGGATCTCCGTGGATAGAGATGAAAATCCCATGAGTGACATGATCAGGACATGTACAGTGAAATCTCCTGCAATCTCCTCCCCCTCCACTCCTATCACTCCACCTCCTCTCTTGTGTGCTTTCTCACCTGTCCCCTTCCCCAGCACCCCAGGTGTAGCACAAAACCTTTGACAAGTCACTGCTGTGGAAGCAGGATGCAGATCTCACACCCAGAGAAGCCCCACCTGCAGAGCACACCAGGCCATGCCCTCAGCCTCTCCCCTGCTGCTCTCAGCCTGTCCTTCCCTCCATCAGATGGCATTTCAGGGGCTGTATTTCAGCGTTCCATTCAATGGCTAATATGCTTGCATTCACTTCAACCATTGTGGAAAGTGCAGAATTTGGTCACAACTGTCCATAAGATTCCAACATTACAATACTAAAAATGTCAGCTGCACAGAAAAGCTTATACAGAGAAAATGAGTGACTTGACAAGTTTTCAAAGTATGTGAAAAATTATGATTCCACATACACTTAATTTGAATATAATTTTTTTCCAGAAGCATTCAGATTTTGCTGATATCAGAAGCTGATATCAGGATCATAAGGTGAAGTGCATGCAATACCAGGGAAATTGCTGCAAAAGGGACTGATGTAAAGGATATATCACAAAGGAAGAAACGTTTCTTTTTTTATACATTGTTCAAATACAGAATGCTTTTAAAAAGAAAATTATTTCAAGTCTAGCTCACTAAAAAAATCTCAGATAGGATATCAAGACTTCACTCTTATTTATTTCTTTTTTATTCAGCTATACCTCAACACCATTTTATTTTATCCTTAGCTGACTGAAATCTTTGTGTATTTCTCTAAACTCCATCTGTACACTAGCAGCGTCACATCTGTTTTCAGGTTTTCAAGCTTGCTGCTAATGGAGACTTTTCCTGGACATTCTGTACAGTATTTTCCATTTTAGTGGTAATTCTATTGACCTAAGAGTTTCCATCATGCACTAAAAAGTATTAGAGGTATAGATCTCTATTTCTTTGTAAAGATCCATAATACTCTGTGCCAAAAAATTCTCAAAGTCATGAAAAAATTACACCATCATGTTCCTGTACCAAAGCAGAAAGTCCTTCTAGAAGTGCAAAAGTAACATAGGTTATTAGAAATCTTATTAAAATATTACTGAAGTATTAGTGCACAATTTTAAATAGACTGTGAGTAGCTATTTTAAGAAGTAACTAGGGGATATTTTTAGATACCCAGCCTTCTAAGCTGGAGCTTTAAGTACTATGACATAAAGTTAATATTCTTGTACTATAAAATCTCTTAATAATAGTTAGAAACAGGAAATGGGGAAGGAGAGTACACTCTTTCAATTTAATTCAAGTATTCAAAAAGAGAATTTCACATTAAATTTGGCAAGAGTTGTCTGGCATTTAAACTAGATGCAAAATTCTGAATGCAATTTTTTGTGCCTCTTGAGAATGAATACAGGATATATGTATGCTTTATCTGAACCCAGCTGTAGTAGTAAAACTTATCAAAATTTGGATTATATTAATATCAATTAAGTTTCAATGGATTCAGAACCAAAATGTGGATTTCTTCTTGGAGCTCTGCCATAGAGATATTTAGGGTCAAAATCACAGCTGGAACAAGGAGTTGTGCCTATTCTTAGCTCTAAGGATCCCACTAAGGTTTATGGGAAACACAACAGTGAATCACATTGGAATCACCAGATACTAGAGGTTCATTATTTCATAGGAGTAAACCTAATAATCTTTCCACAGATCATATCTCAAAAAAATGAAAAAAAAGAAAAAAATCAAGTATAAACACAGATTTAACAACTTTTTATGTTGGAAGATCATGCATAGAGATCTAATTCAGCTCTGAGTGTGTCAGGCTTAGCTTTGAATGACCTGTTTTTGGCCAAATGTGTCACAACTTCAATGTTATTTAAATGGGGGGTGTTTAGTGTGTGAATATTAGCAAAGCCCTTGCTGCTTTAGATAAGCAGATGACATTCCATTCCTCTTCGTTTCCCTCATTAAAGCAAAGAAGTTGAATATTAATGAGTGTGGAGAATTATGTTGTCATGCATGTTAGTCTAGAAAATATAAATTCATCTCATAAAAAAGTCAAAGGATCAAAGAAGGTTTTTACTGTTAATTGGAAACAAAGTGTCAACGGTGTCCTGATTTAAAGGGCACTCAAGGAGGATAAGGGAGGGGTGGGGCTTTTTCTTTTCCAAAAAGGGAACATAATTAAGGTAGAAAAGGAGTTATTAGTATTTTTTTACTAAAATCCTTTTGATTGCCTGTGTTATTCAATGTGGCATTCCTGATGTTCAAAGTAACATTAAAAACAAAAAATATATTCTTGCAAACATACTTCAACACTAATAAAAGTAATATTATTATAGCCAAGAGCACTTTGCTTTTAAATGTACACATTCAGTGCAACTAGTATGTTTAATTGTTCTCTTGGTAAGTAAGCTTAGAAATAGCACATTTATCTTGTGGCTAATTAATAGACAGAAAATAACAGAGGATAACCTCCATATTTTGCATTCTTGTGCTCAGCCCTAATTGCAGCAACAAAAACTGAGGAAGACTGGAAATGCTGGATTTTTTGCACACACACATGCACAAAGCAGATCAATAAAGTGAGGGAACAATTCTATGCTCATATTTTTAATTAAATAAGCAAACTGTAAATGGTAAGGGATAGACCTCTCACTTTTCTGAGACAACCTCTGTACCTTTACAAAACATAAGGTCATTACTCAGTTTCCTCAAACATTGCTTAGTTACAGGATTCTTCAGATACAGCTTACAAAAGGCTCTTATTCTTTACTGCAGCAAAAGTAGATGTTAATTCTTATTTTCATATGAACAGAAATTGGATGAAAAAAGGTGAAAATCTATTGTTTACTTTCACCTAAAATGAAGGGCTAAAGTCTAGTGGATATTGACAAACCTATCTGAAACCTTCTAGGTCTTTTTATCTGATCACAAATGTAAAGCTTAAAATGTTATAAAGCCATATCATTTGGTCAGTCAATTAAAATGCTCTAATATGTATTTATTTGCATGGCAAAATCTAAACAAAACTATTCAGTATGCTACTGCACATGCCTCAGCTGAAATACCCTGAAAATAAATTAATACCATTTCTCAGTTCTCGATTTTACTAGAATACCTGTTAATAACATCAAGATTTAATTAACCTGAAATAGAATAGAATAAAAATAGAAAAATAGCATAAAAGTATGGTACTACAAATCATTACTGCTTAGAACAGAGTCATGTGAACTTTTTTTCAGTAGTAATGGAATTTACATGATTACAAGTGCAGTGGGTGTCATTAAAATTTCGACATTTGCCACCTTTTGTCATTGTAATTCTGCATATATTCAGGGGCAGTGAATTTGGAGGTCTTAAGGCATCTGCTGCTTCTATATAAGTTGCAAATTTTATTTCATTATAAAATAATTTGAATGTTCTGCTGATAGGATTATTCTGCTGCCTGAGCTTGCTGCTGTCGCTTTTCTTTGAACATAGACCCTCTGGGGCAAAGTCACCCCAAGGGGCTATTCCATTACTATTGTTCAAAACCAGGACATTTGTTTTTAATTTTAAAGTTTCAACTCCATTCCATTAAGCTTGCAAAATGGCAAGTCAGTGAAAAAAGTCCCTTCTTTAAGACATGAATGCATGGGGAATATTTTAGGAGATATATGAGTAATCACTCCTTCATCTCTAGGTAAGCTGTAGACAGGAGTTAATTGCTCAGCTCTCAGAAACAGGACTTTTCTGTGCATGCTTGGGTGGGGAATAGCCCTGTGCCTGTAAAGCAATTCAGCAAGAGTCATTAATTCCAGCATGACATGAAGCAAAATCTAATGCGGTTTCAGATTGATGGGAAATTAATCATTTTTTCTTGTCACCGCTTGAGACACAGAATCTTAGAATCGTTTAGGTTGGGAAAGACCCTTAAGATCACCAAGTCCTTAGGAAAACCAAAGCCAAGCCCAGTCCGGAGAGCTTAGGGAATCCATGCTGAGGAGCAGAAGCTTTTGGGCTTTACTCCTGGATCAAGAACTGCAGGGTCACAGTCAGGGGGAGGCAGGGTGGGGAGACACTGAGAGCCAGGGCAAAGCCAGGGCAAAGCCAGGGAGACACAGCTGCTCAAATGCCACCCTTGCAGCTGAGCAGCCTGCACTGTCCTGAGGAAAGGGGACAGGAGCTTTCTCATGGACTGTCATGTATTCTGCACTTACATCTCATGTGTTAGGGCTAGATGGTAACCAAGCACTAATGTCTAATCATGGTAGGACAAACAAATGCTCTGAATTCTCCAGGAGGGCCCTGATAGCTCTTTCCAAGAGCAGCAGCCTAGCTACTGTCCTCTGATGAAAGGATTTTCAAAGTTTAGTCTTCAAAATATGCTTTTCTATATTCAACTCCAAGGAAAATATTAATAAAAAGAGACTTTTTAACTGAACAAGAACGTTACATTAAGTTCTTCAGTTACTGCTTTCATATGTTTGCTTAGATTTAGATATACAATTAATAAGATCAGTGTAGTTAGAAATGTAAAAGATCTTTTTAGATCACCTCATCCATCTTTGCAAGCACAGCATAATTTTCATCTCTGTATTGTCTGTTTTCTCTTGAAACCTTGATAATCTGTAAGTCATGTAGGGGTAATAAACTGAGTGCTTAGCAGAAATGTTATTTGCAGATGATAATCACAAGCCAAGGAAAAACAACACTGCAGTACACAATTTATGGATTTGTTTTGTCCATCACAAAATGGCAATAGCTCTTGGTGTTGAGTAAAGTCAGGTACCACACAAGTACACCTCCTCTCATGGGGTTTATATATTTTGACTACAATACCCTGCACAGAATAGTATTTGAATTTTGCCTAGGAAAACGAATTCATGATGGTGGCACTGAGAGCAGAATCAGGCTGTCAGGAAACTGGTTTAAAGTTATAACCCAGAGCTTCCCAACACAGGTAATTTGCTGTAGAAACACAATACAGGAGATATGTCCACAAGCACACACAGGAGGGCTATTTGTGAAGGTACTTATTAGGAATAGTGGGAGTTTCTCCAATCCAGTGTGCTACCTGTCATGTGTTCAAATCACTTAATGTGAATATAGGAATATATAAAATATATATAGGAACTTCTCTTCTTTAATGAAGGAATTCACAAATCTGCTGCTGAACCACAAAAAATCTCCATTTGTTATACAGGTGAAGAAGACAACGGCCTTGGATATGGTGAGAGCTGCCCCTTAGGCAGAAGTGAACCAGAAAAAATAGCTATGACTTGCAAAAAAACAAACCAGCTTTCAAGCAACTGCACTTACATCTCATGTGTTAGGGCTAGATGCTTTCAAGCAACTCTTAATTTAGCACAGCCTTCTTCAAGGAATTGAGGAAACCCTAAATATTTTTTATTCATTTAGTTTAAAATATTATTCTGTGTGTGCATTATATGCACATGAAAATACATTTATATTTAAGTGACTTTTCTTATTATGAAGGAAACATTCAGTTTGGAACCAAAAGTTAATAGACTGGTTTTTTTTAAGTCTGAAAAAATGCCTTGGAGCTTTCCACACTTTCTTAATTCAGCAAAGTCTTAAGAACTTAATGAGAACAATTAAAACATCAATAATGTCAATAATTGTACTTCAGAGCATTTTCACAGAGACTTCTGACTACTGAGGTTTTCCGCAGTCTGAAAGAGTGACAGATTCTAGAGTGAGGAAGAACAGAAAATGCTATCTAGAAAAACCTGCTGGGACAATATAAGCTTTGTTGAACATCTATTTAAAATTCAGACAACTCAACCACTAAAATCTCTACGTAAGAAATTAAAGGAAGGGGCACCTTTTTCAACATCCAAAATTCCCTTGCCAGAGCCAGCTGTCTCTAGGCTCTAGCCAGCTGTCAAAGGCTCTAGCTACAGATTTTCAGCTTTTATCTATCTTTTTGGAAACAAACAACTCCCCAGTTCTCTGTGGAGTACTCTAATTAATGAAAGCTCATGCATTTATTCTGCATAGTATATAAACCTCCTCACAAAACAAAGCAGAACAAGGTTCATCACATCACTCTCACTCTGAATTTTCCATCACTGGAAAGCAGGAAAGGTAAGATCAGTTGACAGATTCAGGGCATGGGACTGACAGTCGAGGAGGGGAATGGGGGCCCGAAGAACTTGTGCAATTTCTGTCCTTGGAGGTTTTCAAGACCCCTCAATAAAATTCCCTGAGCTGCCGGCTGAGCCTTGACCTTTCTCAGCAGGAAGATGGACAGTGTGTGAGATTCTGAGCTCCTTGAACGTGATCCTGCCTACCATCCCTTCACTTTCTGTCTCCAAGTTCAAACTGGTTTTAAAACAGGAACCATCCATACAACAAAGAATAATTAAGATGAGTGATAAGTAGACTCAGTTATCAAGGTTTAATACAACTCAGATGTTGCCTGAATACCCTCTTGAACAGCTTTGATCACCCTCCTATTTCTAGGAGTCTCTTCACTTTATGATTATAAAGTCCGTCAAGATGAAACGCACTCCACGAACACCATGTATATTCATTTTTCCTGTATTTTAACCCAGTTGATGGATCAACAAAGACACAGTTTACTTTCATGAGAGATACCTGCTAATTTTGTTCTGCCTCATGGAAACATGCAGCTAATCTGAATGCACTGCAGTGATTTCTTTTCTTGTTTTATCATGTCAGACACCTCTCTCCTATTAATTCAGGGCATCAAAATCTATGAGAGTATGCAAGGGATTCAGAAATACTCCACTACTTATTTTATGTGTAAATCCACAGTTTGAGGGTAAACCAAACCACCAGAACACAAAGACTCTGTGATGCAGAACTGGTATACAGAAATAATCAGGTTTGTAACCAGGATTATGATCAGAGATAATAAAGATTTTTTTTAAAATGTAAGGATATGAAATTCCTCAAATGAATCTTACACAAGTACTAATGAAATCTCATTTAATTTAAGTTTATGCTATAATTTTCCTTCTAGTTTATGAAGAAAGCATTTAAGAATATTCATTTTCTTCTCTACCAGTGTTTATTTGATTTATTAGTATATTAGATTTATCAGTATCAGTCTAACTTAGGGAACAATCTGAGGCATTACATAATGAAAGCAACAATGAGATTGGTGTTTAAAGACCGCAGAATTTCTCTTCTGAAAATATGCCTCATTCCCATTGACAAACTGTATCTAAGCTAGGATATCCCATCAAAAAGGCTAAATTTATAAAGGCAGTGACATAGTTTTCCCTCCACTTCCTTCAGTACCAACATATACATGATGAAAGGTCCATAATAGCACAAGATTTCGTTTAATAGAAATAACAACAAAAACTATGGAGTGCATGTTGGAATTTGAAGAATGTATTTAGCTTAACATAGCTTTAGTAGTGAAAACTTTCAGGTGTTCTGAAACTTGCTGACTGCATCTGTTGAGAATCCCAGCTCTAATGCTGCCCAAATCCTCTGCCCTGGAGGCAGGACAAAGGTCTTACAGAAGCTTTCTCTCCTCTTTAGTCTATTCATGTAAAATTACACTCTGCAGCCTGTCTATCTGAAGTGGGGTAAGGGGAACAGTAACAGAGGGAGGAAAAGGAGAATGTTGCCTTCATGTAAATGAATTATTTTCTCTCAAGATCCTTGCAGTAACAGAAATAATTGCTTAGTTTCATGAAATGCAGGAACTCCTCCAAATAACATTTTATCCCTGGCCTCACAGCAATGCTTGAGAAGCACAGGTGGGGGCTGAGCCAACTCCCCTGTAAGCTCATCTCCTGATGCCACAGCCCCAAATCTCATACACAGCTTCAACCAAACACCAAACTGAGCCACAGTTACACTCTGAAATCCCATGAGATGTTCAGGCCAGGATGGAAAGTCTGCAGAGTTGCTCAGATATTATCTTTACATTTCTTGTTTCTGAGCGAGACTCTCCGACACCCAATCCAAAACTGAAACCTGTTTTCCAGTTAAAATAAATAAATAGGAAATTTCTGTTTAAAATGGCCTCAGCTGTGACATGTGAGTTGTGATGCAAGAAGCAGTTACAGCTTTTTACTAATTAAATTAGATAACAATTTTCCAGCTTGTGTGGTACAGTCAAAATATGACTTATCTCCTCTGGGTAGCTAACTAGGCTTGAACTAGACAAGGCATTTGAATAAATAAAAGCTTTATCAAGAATATTTGTTTGATAATTTTGAACTTCATGAAAATACACATATACATTAATAGGTGCAGATTGTTTTGTGTACAAGAAATGTACATTCAGTGTGTTGTATATAACATATAGATGACATATTTCACTTCCATTGCACAGGAATTAGAGACACTTAGCTCCTTTAAATCATGCTGCCCTTGTATAGAGAATGAACCAATTGAAACTGGGGTACTGATGTGACCTGTTCCTGTGGCAGGTCACATAAAAATACATTTATTGGAAAGAGTTCCTCCAGACCTTTCCTTCTGAGCACTCATATGACAATGACTCAAGAGCAGAAAAAATACCAGAGGACAGAAAAGCCAGGTACGATGATCTGCCTGGAAATATGGACTCCAAAATTTTCTAGACCAGAGGCTGTGCCCAAGTTTTCTCCAGGAGTGTACTAGGGGAGTTCTTCTGTAGACTAGAGGATGTCAGTGATAGGTAAAGGATGTGAGCAGTGGAATGAACGTGGCCTTGAGTACAGGCTCAAACTCCACCACTATGAAAAATGTACCTTGTGAACGTGTTCCTGTGAAAATATTTTGCATACCATGCATGTACAGACTTATTACTGATGTTCTTGGGACTCCAAAGGCTGCATCCCTTAGAATTGACAATCTCTATAAGAAAAATAAGGTTTAACTAGGAATGAATCTGTTTCTGACAAGAGAATGATGGATAGAGCCCCTTTATTCACACTGACAGAAATATCTTTGTTGATGAGCCTTGTGTTTTGCAAAAGAGAAGGAATGGTGAGTACCTAGCTTTATATATGTGAGTTGAAATATTGCATTTTAGACTGGAATGTATAATTTCATAGATTATGAGTTTTGTCTAATGACTGACTGCAAAACTGATATTTCAGGGTTTAGCACTTCAATGATTTATGGTCTTGTCAGCAAAGTTTTAATATGTTCTCTTGCAGATGTTTCTGCAGTTGTGACATGTTATAAAAAATCACAATGGTCAATTGCCCTCCAGTGCTTTTCATGACAAGTCTGTGGCAGAAAAGTCAAGGGATTGTGTAGTGGAGCTGCTATGACTAGAAGGGATAGTTTAGTCATTAATTTGTGATTTCTTATTGTTGCCAGTGCTTGCAGCCCCCTGTGCTTCCAAAGGTGTCGAGAAAAGAAAGATTAATTGGAAAAAAAAGACAGAAAATTCAACTGAAACATTGCAACAATAACATCTTTTGTATGTACAGACCTGACTTCCTGATATCTAATTTTGGGCTAAATTTCTCCAGTAGCTGAATAGAAACAACCTTAGAAACAAATCCCCCTCACGTCTCTTCATGAAATAATTCTTAAAAATTATTTTCTCCTACCTCAAAAAACTGACTCCTAAAAAAGTCCCAAGCAGGATTGGTTGGAATAAGTGGATTTTGTTATGAAGTATGGTACTTACAGTAAGGTTCTGCTCTCTAACTGGTTAGAGGGTGCAGTTGGTGTGGAAGAACCAACAGCTACAGCAGTGCTGCTTAATACAGGAATATCTGTATAATCTTTTGAGACACATTTCTATAAGACCTGAATAAATTTAAACTTCAAAGCACCCTCTGTTCTCAGAAGCAGCATTCACTAAATCCCAAGACTCCTGACAGCTAAAGATCTGGCCCTTAGTTTTTGTTTGTTTTAATGTTTATTTTAATCCTTCTGTTCCGTTCATATAATTTTCAAAGTTGTGTTCACTACCTATAATTTTGATTTGTTGGGAATACTTTTGTCTCATCCTAGGCATGTGAAAGAACACGGAACAGTGATACTACATTGTTATGTGGCACATCAGGGGTGGTATAGTCAGCTTGGTAGCTTCTTGGGAATTTACATCATTTATTCTGCCTTCCTTCCTTCCTTCCTTCAAACTGTTTCTCAGTCAGTCACCGGTTTCATGTTTTGTTTGACAGACTTATTTTTTCAGTCTAACTGAGGTCATTGAATTGCAAAGGAAACTAATGAGTAGGAGCACCACAACACTCCCACACAGACAGGCTCTTCCAGCTGGGTGCCTGGTGCCACACAAAGCTCTCACACAACTCCACCAGATTTCTTCAGCAGCAGTGATGTATCAGAACAATACATTGCTTAAAAAAGCTCTTCTTTCATAAATGTGTAAGGAAGAATACAAGTAAACAAAACTAAATTGTAAAAGTTGAGATTTATTCTTAGAGAACGTTTGGCAAATGAAGTCAATGTACATCTAAAATTGGTGTGTCTGCTACAGGGTGTTGTTAGGTAGATCCTAAGAAGCAAACAAAATAAACCAAGAATTGAGCAGTTTTTCCCCACTGCTGAATTGACTGATTTATCCAATGGAGCAATACTAAAAGGACATTCACACACACAAAGGAGAGAAAGAAAAAAAGACAGAAAAAGAGCTGAGTTTCACCATGATCCTGGTACATACCTCCTCTTCCACAGCAGGGAACCCTCAGCCAGTCTGACTTGCATTGCTGTAGACCCTGTCCCTTAAAGCCTCCCCATTTCTCTGTGGGCCCTTCATACCTGTCCATAAAGCTCAGGCAGGCTGAAGGGCAAGTGAGAAATTAGCTTATTTATCAGTTTATTTCAAGATTGTGAAATTCAATGACTGTGGGATATTTAAGCCTGGATATCTCTGGCCCTTCCAGTTTTATCATTAGCTGCCTACATTTCCAGTGGCTTTCAGTACTACTACAGCTACTACTGCTAATCAGTCTGGCTTAAGAAATAGTTCTAGGAACTTGTTATTTAGGAACTTAGAGAGAAGCAAAACCACAAAGTAACTAACTTCTCTGATGTTTACTCTCCTAAACAGTCAACATCTGACTTGATAATTTATCTTTTACAATAAGAAAATCAACAAATTCAGCTTAAATTTAGCTGTGAAAAATAGACAAGCCTTTAAAAAATTACTATGAGTAGGCAAACACATGGCAACAGATTTTAGCTCAACTAGAATATGAACAAACTCCCATATGGTTGCATGAGCAATCATGACCAAAACAAGACTATATATCTTGTAAAAGGAATAACAAACAACTATGTTTTGACAAAAAAACCCTTCACTGCTTTATTTGCATGGAAAAAATAACTGTTTTTCTGAAAGTTTAACTACAGGAATTTCTGGATTACTAAACACAAAATGTCCTTTACCAAGCTGATTCCAGAAGTAACAGATGCTCATAAACAGCATACATTCTTATTTTCTGTAGAAAAATGTCATTAAAACTGCATAACAAAAAATAGATTTATGTATTTCAGTCTGTGCAGATACAAAAAAAATCCGAAGTCAGAATTCAGAGAAAATAATCTGGGCAGTAGGTGAAAAAGGGCATAAATCAACACATATCCAGACATTCTCAGAGAACAAGTGTATTCAATATTCCCTTCCCATGGAAGTGCAGACAGTGAATGATGTATGCAGCCTCTACTTACAGGGCAACTTCCTGGGTCCTCTGCAGTAGCACTGCAGGGCTGGGAAGTTCAGAGCTCCAGAGCAATAAACTCAGAGCAGAATATCTGCTTCCCTGCCAAAGGTTTCATTTTCTTTACAGCCCTAGAGACAATATCTTCACATTTTGTACTCAAAAAGGGGATAGGATGGCTCACTGGCCATTAGAGAAAAGTTTTTTCACCTAGGAACTCTTTACAGATTTCAGTATAACTGCACTCAGGCTCTAACATTAATCTTATTGCACTGCAAATTACAGGAAAAAGATTTTTTTTTCCTTTTGAAATGAATGTTAACTATTCTTATTTAAACATTGTAGCAAATAAACACCACTATAATACTAAATAAACAAAACAAGAGGGATTTTATGTTCTATGATTCTGTGTGATATTCTGACCTCATTAAAATAATTCTCTGCAATTTTGATGTATTTTCCCGACAAACTTCTCCACCATTTGCCAGGTGGCAAATGGGCTGACTTCAAAATTTCTTTCCAAACTGTCTGCTGTTGCTAATGCAGTAGAAATTCAAATAATTTGTTCTAGAGAAACAGGTTGAATCAACATGCAGACAAAGTGCAACCCCTATATTTGTTCAATATTAATTGCACTTCTGTCTAGTTCAGTACTGGACATCTGTCTCAAAGTCATCAAGACAATGTCAGTGGCAAGGAATAACACAATGCTGACTAAAGATTTGTTTAAACCAACAGCCTGAGCCACTGTGTCAATCTCTTACCTCTCACAAACATCACATATAATCCATCTCCCTTTATAGCATAAGGTGAGTTCACAGAACGATCAAAAAATGTTAAATGCATTGAAATTATCTCACAATATGTTCATACATTTATTGAGATGTTAACAAGAGCTACCTCCACATCTTTAATATACTGCAATATTCTCATACTGCAGGAGACACTGAAGAGAATTTCTAAAGTAAATAGAAAATATTTTTCTTAAATTGCACTGGAATTTGTTAAATATTTGTGAATTCAGTATCAGGAACTTCATCCCCTCACTGAATAATGGTAACAACAAGCTAATATTTGGAGGTTTACATTTCCAAATTTCAAAGGACTTTGCAGGAGACAAACACCAGTACCCCCAGCCAAGGCACAAAGAAGTCCTTTGAGACCTGGTGCAATGTTTTGTGTATTACCTTCCATGGATACTACTGAAGAATAACCAGAAAAGAACAGAACTCTCCTTCCAAGGAGGCAGATAGTGTGGATTATGTACTGGAAACAAAGCTTTGCTAAAGCCAGAGATCCTTGGTGCAGATGAAGTTCCCCTGCAGAGCTCTGTACGAGCTGCTGAGGTTGAGCAGTGCCTGCACAGGCAATGACCATTCCAGTCCTCCCAGGCTGTCAGTGCCCTCCCAATGCAGCACTTCTGCTGATACTGGCACAGCATTGTTATGCCCGGAAAAGAACCAAAATACCCAGATTTTGCCCAAACTCACCCATCCTACAAACTTCATTTAAGCTGTTGGCAGATTATTAAGGTCAAGAAGTTATCCACACTGAGAATTCGTGCAAACCATGAAGTGCATGTCAAAAAGTGGCTTCAGAATCTCCACAGAAACCCCTCCTTTAATCTGTGTGGCCAGTACCTTTTAGAGTTGAAAACAGGAAGCTTACATGCAATAGCTTTTTAATTTGTAACTAATTGCTCACTATCAATTTATGCTTTCCTCTCCTACCCTTTTTAAATACTATTAAGGTCATTTACAAAACCAATTTTAATTATACAGAGAATAGCATGGAACACTTACAAGATATATATATTTTTTTTCTTTACACCTGCCACAAACTGCTGTATATTAAATGTGATTTAGACAAATTGGGCTGTTTGCCAGTAATGAGCTGAAAAGAACATCTGGACACATGTAACACAGGCAAATTCACCTCTAGCAAATCAGTCTGGTGCTGGTGAATCTCAGTTTGTTTCTAACTATTTTTTGATTTGTGGCCAATCACTCTTGACGTCTAAAAAGGACTAAAACCTTTCTAGACTTGTAACTTTTTAGACATACACTTCTTGTTTACTCTGTAATATCAGATTTGATGCAGACTTTCACTATAGATAAAATACATAGATAGTTCCAGTAGTTTCATGTAGATCTTCTGTAGAGAGAGATATTCATGGTTCACAATATAAACATCTATAGATGTTTGTAAATCAGTAGAAATATTTAATTTTAGAAACTTTTTAATAGAAGTCTTAATTTTCTGGAGTTCTTTGCTCCCTTTGGAAGTCACAATGGGTCTGACAAAGTGGCCAGATTCATCCTCACAATGGCTGTCCTGAGGTCAGTGGTGTCAGACTGAAGTTTGCATTGCAGTATGAAGTTGCTTCAGGCTAACTCCACTGGGATTTCACATTAGAGAAATAACAGAGACTTTGATCAAGCTTCCAATGTCTTACTATTGCCTTTAAGAGATACCATTTGTGGGATCCCCCACACAGAGCATTAAGCTTAAAAGGATTGGGTAGCAGTTCTCCAGATCATTTCAATTTCTTTAAAAACTAAAAGTTTCTAGTTGCCAGCGACCTGACACACCTGACTTCTGCTCTGAGTGATGCCCTCCTGGAACGCCATTCATTTTAATAACTCTTAAAGCAGACACTAAAAATAATTCAAATATCAACATGGATATGCCTTTTTGCTGTGCTTACACAGTCCTCGAGACTAAAGAATGAATTTGAAGTTTCATTGCTTTAAATGGCTTATGTATCTATAAATTTGGGGATTTCTACAGTCTAGTAGGATAAGAACACCTAAAACAATGTGAAATATCTTAAATGTGTTCATGGTTCTCCATTATGGATTTAATTCTGCAAGAAACACACAAAATTTTATACTGTTCCAGACATACCTTATATTACTTTGAAATTCCAACAACTCACCAGAGTGGTATCTACCAGTGTTCACTACTTTAATTTATTTTAAGACACTTTCTAATTAGTGAGACATGAGGCATGTGCCTTCCACATGCCAATACAGCTAACACAGACCAAGGGGAGGTGACCATTTCCTAGTAGGATTTTCAACATGACTGCAAATTTTACAGATCAAAACTGGAAAAATTGCTTCTCTGTTAAACCAGAACAAAAATAAGTTTGCCCTCCTGGTTATTGTTCTGCAAAGCAGCAGGGCAAAGCAGCAAATTTGTAACATGCTAAAAATTGAGAGCAATTGTTATACCAGCAGTATTTCCCTCATGATAGTAATAGTGAGAGTGGAAAATTGACACTGTAAGTCACAGAAACAATTACTGTCTGATGCTGGAAAAGTTCTCATGTTCCTTATCTTAGGGATAAACAGTCACATAAAACTGGATTTTTTTTTTTTAAAGCATGACAATTGAGGAAACCAAAATAGTTTGGCTAGTTTATATAAACGTCTTTGAAAATGCAAATTTTCTGCCTTACATAGTATGAGTAACTAGACAGATGAAATGAGAGGTTAGCAAAAGAAACAAGCTTTGGAAAGCTTCTCACAGCATGCAATAGGCTGCAAAAGTGTATTCTTGATATCAGTAATGTGTATCAGTTGGAGGTAATTTTTTCCCCTGTTCATTTTCTCCCTACTTCCCAAGAGAATATTTCAGAGATTACTGTATAATTATAATCAACAGTTATTTTATGAGGCCGACAAGACCTCCCTGAACTAAATGACTTTTCCCTTTTAGTCACAAGACTTTCTATAGCACTAGTAATTTCTTTAAGTGGTCAATCATACAAATTCAAAAAATGAATAGCAATCTTTATTAATACTGGGTTCAGCTGCTTTATCCAGTGATGAATATATCTTACGCTATACATTTTTTATGTGCAGTCACTTCTATTTTTGTTAATTTTTCTATCTGAAGTGAAAAATTTCATAGTAACAGATTTTAACTAGGATTGTAGCTGTATCTAAAATAATATATATTTATAAAGCATTGGTATCTTTTGTTGCTTCTGTGATCATTGTATCTTCCTTTTCATTATTTTCTTTATAATTTGAAGATTGGTGTGCAATTCACTACTATGGAACAGCCAAGTGGAAGGAGTATTTTCAAAGTCATTTGTACTTAAAACAAATCAGAGTAGTTAAAAGAAGCACTAACAAGGGAGGACTCCACTCACAGCCTGAATTTCCTTTTACAATATTTCACATTTTTCTGCTTTGAACCTCTGACAGAATATAATAAGGAAAGACTAAAATAGAGAAATGATACTTTGAGTGTTGCAGAGAAAGCAGTAATTTATAATGGTAATCACAAGTGTGTGTTATATCCTGTTGTACATACCTTTTTTTTTAACATGATTTACGAGTTCTACTGATAGGGATTAAGCTTTATAAAGCTCACAAGAAGGTGATAATTCCCAACAGGAAGCACACCAAAACGATGATATTTTTTATTTCCACTTGGGGGAAGAATCTCTGCTCTAAATATGAGACAAAATATACCAAACAGTCATAGGAAAAATGAGACCAAAAAAGCAGGTGATGGGTTTAGAATAGCAGGAGCAAAGCACTAACAAGTTTTTTTGGAACAGCACAGAAGAGACAGAATAACAATGTGGCTGGGCAGAGTTTGCAGACAAAGCCAGCACAAAGACAAGCACCGGGCTGGGCAGGCAAAAGTTGACATCCTTGTGGCTGATTAACAGAGGGGATAGAAAGGAAGATAAAGTTTTAAATCTGATGAGGAAGATCTAAAAAAAAGGATAGAGGCTCTTGAGGAGTGATAGAGTCAGAACCAGGGGCTGGGATGATGAACGAGCTCTGCAAGAGAGTCGTGGAAAAGCTGCAGATCCATCATGGTTAAACAAGAATGGTGCAGCTGAAAGAGGGAAAATCAGATGCCATTCCTGAACATGGTATTTGCAACAGCAGTTGTTCTATTCTTAAGTAGAAGGTGAATGGAGAAACACAAAGTTCTCTGGGTAGTTCTAGAGCAGAATTGCATCTGAGCAAGTGAAGAAAAGGCTGTACCCCAGCTCTCAGAGCAACCCAGAACTGAAATTCAGCTCTTCCTCATGCTCCCCTGTCTTTGTGGGAACCCTGGGGCAAGACTGATTTCCCAGCTGCACAGCTCTTGCTGCCTTTTTTTCTTTGCTTTAAATAAATACATACAGGCATGCTGGACAGTTGCAGTCCCCTCATGAGGGGACAGCTTCTCCCATTTAATATAATTAAGAATCCCTAAATCAGACACGCAAACCTTAATGAATAAAGATACCTGAAAAAAAATTAGAAGGTTTGGAAAAGGCAGTTAGAAGAAGTCACTGGGAAAAGTCAATGAGCTAGGTAAGAGCAGAGTGTTACTTACAACGCTTTCTCTATACAAGCACAGCAGAGCTGCTGAGATTTGCTCATAAGGTGAGCATTCCTTCCAAGCTTCTACCATTATCTCTAATTAAGAAACATTTCTTTTTAAATTAAAAGATTCCCATGGTCACATTCCTCACCTTCTTTAGTTTGTTCTGTACATAAAAAAGCTGTTGGACTGTAAACATCATTTACTTAAATAAAAAACCAACACCCCACAAGGTGCGTGTTAAAGTGAGATAACACATGCCCCACTGGCCTTAAAATGATCCATAAAAGGACTATCTTACAATACCACACTCTTGTAAATGTCTTATTGTGATAATGAAATGGCACCAAAGTTCATTTGGTTACAGAAAAGCTGTGTTCATCCACATACTATGAATATTTTTATGCAATTTCAAGCAAACCCAACCACTCAACCTTCCTGTTATTCTGAGGTATAGCAGAGAAATACACACTGAATTATTTAATATATTAATTCTATAATGTAATAATATGTGATAGTTATCAGATGCATTATTTATCTACATGTTTATCAGCATCACAAGATTCTAGAAGGAGGTTCATTGCTCTGTAAGTCCCCAGTAAATTCTGGACAGGAGACTACCATTCCTTCTGTATCAATGATACTGTTAATATTGTGGAAGGGAGAAAGTAAATCAGAATTTATTTAAAGGTCCATTCCTTCCCCCAGATTTTATATTTCTGCCATTATCACTGAATTTTTTCTGCTGGAAAATTACCAACATTAGAGACACTAAATATTCTTATCATGCGTAGTACTCTGTAATTAATACTTACAGACAACCAAAATATATTTGCTGCCTGGACAGTCGTAACTAAGACACTTGGAAAGCAATGAATCGCTGCAAGACAGGAAGAAGGGATGACATTTATGATCCTGCAGATTTTCAGCCACAATCAGAGTACATATCAAGGGCACTTGTCCTCGCAGCAAGGCTGGAGCCTGTCATTGGGGGCTTGACTCCTCCCATTTCTGCCAGCAGAAGGGCACAACATAAACACAGAAGTGGAATCAAAAGGGCTATCATATAATTCTCCTTTTCCAGTCTTCTCTAACTGGTGGCTAAAATAGAGATCAACTCTCCAACCCCATTCTGTCACTGTTGCCACAGATTACTGCCCAAGTCTTTGTCACAACTCCACAATGAACTAGGAAAAAAAAAATATACATTTTTTAGTTCTTTAAAATGTCCTTCTCTCAATGAAATGGCAGAAATTAAAGTGATTAAATTGTTCTACCTAGACAGTAAAAAATTTTAAACTACTTTAAACACTCTAAAAAGGCCATCTACAACTTCATCCTTCAAAAAGCAGGAAGAATGATAAGAAAACCAGAAAACTAGGTCAGAAGAAAAAAAAATATTTCTGAGCCTATTTCAGTGTAATATTTGAAATTGAAGTAAGAAATAGTGAATAATGGCCAGGAATTTTCTTTCTGAAGTTATGTTTTGTCTCCTCACTGTCATTGTATATGACATAGATAGTCATCAGGGATAATGTTAGTTCTTTATTTTAACTGTGAGTATTAAGATAATGGAAGAAATTGGCTAGTCAGTTATGAAATATTATAGCAATAAAAGTCTTTGGTGGAAGATGAATCTTCTTCAAAATAGTACGAGGGTGTCAATAAATGAAGAGTAATGTGAAGATCACTTATATTTATTGAGACTGCAGCATTTATCAAAGTCATCAACATTTAATTGGAGTTAATATACGTGCTAGCTTTTTATTTCTTCTCTAGTAGATTGTTCATAGGATAAAGTGCTAAACTTACTGGCTTTTAACTTTTTTTGATTCTATATTTACTATTTTTGGCTTTTATATTCCATTTTTAAATAAATGTGCATTTGGATTACACCTGTAGCATTCCTTTGGTGGGACAGCTGGGCTGCTCTTTAAAGGCATTAGTACTTCCCACAGTGAACCTGTATGGCAAGAATGTCTTAGAAACATTTGTAAAAGCCTAGGAATTTTGGCATTTGAAGTCAGTAAAAACACTTTTTCTGCATATGTTTATAAACCATATATTTATGAAAGAATAATCTGATAACCATATTAGAGAAATGGCTTGAGAGGTGATTCCATTCCTCATTGGAGCAGAATGGATCCAGGCATGAATCTGAAGGCTGTTTGAGCTTGGAAATAAATCTAAATATCTTGGCTATTGCAAGCACTGCACTCACTGGTGTCTCAGGACCTGTGACAGAAAGGAGAGGAGAGCAGCAGGACCTGAAACCATCTCACACACAAGGCCCCCTTTTCTTTCAGGGAAAGAAGGAGCAATTAGAGAAATAGGAACTCACACACTTGCCATTGTTGGTATTTGTCTTTTAACACCATGCTGAGCTGCCACTGTAGGTCCAGCTGTACCCAGTGGGCAGCAGACACCTGCTCACCCTCTTTTCCTCGAGGCTCTCAGGAGCCAGGCATCCAAGGGCAGCTGCCGCAGCCCTGGGCCACCTCTCTGCATTCCCTGTGGCTGACATTATCTGGTGTGACAAGGACACATCCAGCTCTGTCGGGGGCAAGGGATGGAGGCAATGGGACACACCCAGGAAATTTGGGAAGAACACTCTGTGGTCATTTTGGTTGTGACAGCTATCCTCTTTCCTAGTGCTCCTCTGGCAACTACTGACCTGGGACTGGAAAAATTATTTGTGAAAAGGAATTACAGAAAGATGAGTCAATGGCTGTGTTTTACGGGAATCCGCAGACCTACTGGGACATTTACACTTATTGATTTTTCCCATTGATAGATTCCTCTAACAAATGTAAAAGAGCAATCCTGCATTAATGTATGAATGCAGATTTCATGAGACTCCCTAACCAGCTGCTCATGAAATAGTAATGTCATTCTTGAGTAAGGGAAATGGTGAATCTAGTGGTTGTTTTAACTGTCTAATGGCTCAACAAAAGGTATCTGCACGATACAATGTAAGACAATTTTTTACTGCAGTTCATATTTCAAGCCTGAATTTGTAGTAGTTGGAGCATGATTCGTACAAAATCCTCAGATGCACAATAAGTTGTAAATTCCTACTACACTGTAAACAGGATGTGTTGTTTACAGCTTTAGATCCACTAAATATTTGTGGATTTGCTTCCTCAGCTATAGCAGGAACTTACTGGTGATAACTCCCTGCCTTGTTCAATAACTTCCAGTAATTATCATGAAGAAAATGCAATAAATTTATGTAATAGACTGCCCCTTTGCTATAATATACAATGAGAAGCAATCAATGCTCCTTACAATGAGGAGAAGAAATACAACAGTGTTTTATTTTATAGCTTTAGAAATGCAGCTTTGGAAACCACCAGAGGGAGTAGAGGGAAACTCCAGTGGTCAAATTCCAGCCCTGAAAAGACAGCCCAGGGCTGGCATTTTACAAAGCAGCAACACAACAGTGCACTGCGTACTTTTTAGTAGACTATTTTATTTGCTCACCCATCCAGCAAATGCAGCATCCCCAGGAACTGATGCTCTTATTTCACATGCTTAGAAAGAGAGAAGAAACATGAATCTCGTAAATAACCCTCAAACTTAGCCTTTGGCAAAATAATTGTGAAAACAGTAATGCAGGAAGAGGATAGCAAAATATCTACTTCTGCTGCTAATAACAATCTTGGAGAACAAGATAGCTGCATTTAATAATTGTGTGTTTAATATATAGTTTTACTGCAACTTAAATCAAAGGGCATTTCTGAGACCATCCTTGTTATGCTTTAAGTATAATTACACGCTATATATATTGGAAGTAAATGAAAGCCTTTTCCTGGTGATTTGTTATACATTTCTTTTTTTGCCTCTGGCTTAGTGAAGGCCAGGCCTCTGAAGAGTTTCAAGTATAATGCACAGTGAATATAAAACAGTCCATTAATTGGGATAATAGGTCCTGGCATGTAATTGCATTGCTAAGGTACTATGGATAGCTGCTGAGTGAAATGGTATTTATTCAAGGTTGTTAGTCATCCGTGGATAACTTTATTTGTCCACTGGTGCTTAAATAAATGCATCATCCATCAGTAAGGATACTTATGAAAAAATTTATTGCAAAAATCATTATCACGTCTCAAATTATAAAAGGAAACAATATGCAAAAATTGCTGAGCAGTGGTACAATAAAGCCAGGCCATGATACATTTTTCTTTGCTGCTAGTGGACAGTAAAATATGTTGAAAAATCAAGGCTAAATGACAAGTTTACATGCTGACATTATTTACCCTTGCCACTGAATATAATAGCTGTCTTTAAAAAAAAATCTAATAATTCATTCTTAAAGTGCTATAGAAGTTATCTAATCTAAATAGGAGAAATACATTCAATAATGAGCGCAGCACCAACTGCAAAAAAAATTTAAAAATAGCAGTGTGTTTAAGTTGCACATTGAGATATGGCAGCAGCTTTTGTTCTCAACATTGTTTTGCTGATACTCTGCAATGATCAGTAATCCCTGAGAAAACAGTGAAGAACAGATTACAGACACAATAGTAAGACACAAGAATTGCTTGATTTTGGACAGTCTTAAATAAAGCTTAAATAAGACAGAAAAGACCTACAAAGAATTACCATTGTTAGTGCCAACAGCTCAGCTGAAAACACCTTTGTATCCCATGTGGATAAAGAAATTCTTGGGGATCTGGTTTTCAGATAGAGTGCAGCCACATCCTCTTTCATCTTCAGCTACATATGCAAACACTCATTATTATGACAATCCTACCCTCAAGATCTTATCTCATCATACATTCCTGCTAAATAGAACTGAAATAATGCATAACATACAAGGGATTCAGGTATGCAAACATTTGAAAGAAAAGGCATACCTTAATTGGCATAATGGTGCCTGCAGCTGCAGCAAATGCAATTTGTATTTGTAGTTTCTTAGCAATTTTCTGCACAGTTTGACTGGGGTGCTTTGCACATTGGGTTTACAAACTTTTTCAAAGGGTCACTCTCAGGGCCCTTTGGTAGATAGGACTCCCTGTCTACCCTTTTTGGATAGATGTAATTACAAAACAACCTCTTTTGAGTTCAAAAGTTCTTTGCCATTCCCAGCAATAAATCACAGGTCAGCTTTGGCCACGTTTGATTTCCACACCTCCCACTGTGGTGGCCAGTGGCCACCTCCCCACCTGCATGGGAGGCTGGACCAGCATCTCGGCAAAGCCATGCTGTTTTTCAAGTGTCAAAATCTGTCAAAGCCATCCATCTCATGTGATACAAAGGCTGCCAAATGGAATAGATTGATGAGAAAGACGCCCACTTTTAAAGAGCCTACATTTTATCAGCACAAGAAACGGTGGTCACAGAGCAGTAACTCCTCACTTCCTAATGCACATCAAATTTCACAGGAGACAGGGAAAATTCCACCCAACTCACAGACGGGGTTATTAGCTACATCTCAATATAAAGCTGATCGGTGAAGCCTGATCCTGCAAACACATATGCATGCTATTAACTTCAGATGTACGGGGTGTTGCAGCAATCTTAGCGAGGCAACTCGTGCGTTAAATTAACCACATCTATATTATGGGGATTAGAAGCAGCAGCAATGTCTTTTCCTTGGGATTCACTGCTGAGGACTTCTGGAAGGTGCCAAAGACTCGGTGTCAAGTTTTGGAATGTCAAATAACATAATATGATTGAAGAGTAAGTAGGAACAAACCCTCCAGTCCTGCCTCGAAGACTCTATCGTCAAAGCAGGATTTACAGTTTTTCCTCCAAGTTCAATGCTATTAACAGGGGCTCTCACCCTCTCGGCATACCACTTTATTTCCACCTCTCTAGACCATATATTTCCAGATTTATCAACTTCACTGAATGTGCTCCTTTTATTCCATGATAATTCTATGTTTACAAGTTAATGACCAAGATAGGGAAATTCAGCCTAATGGTTATTATTCTTTATGAACTGGTTTATAAAACAAGATCAATTTTGTATTAGAAGTCCATTTGGATGCATTAGCCTATATTGCTGCTATGCAATGAAGTAAGCAGTTAACACTGCATCTGTCAATAGCATGCATTGAACATTTTTTCCTGACTATTACCTAATTCAATATCAAGTTCAACTACACTTAGCTTGTGTAATACACCAACCCAGGAGCATCACTTAACACTTAAATATATTGCATTTAATTTTTCACCCCCTGGTCTGTCCATTTAATTTATCAGAAATTATCCTGTAAAGCAATGGCAACCATCTGCCATTTAAACTATCCTTTTACTTTAGTACCACCTGAAATATTTATTACCTTACATGTTTTAAACTGAATCAATAATTAAATTATTGAAGAGAAATGATGGCAACCAAGAAAGCAAAAGAATTCTAGTCTTCAACAATCCACCAATATGCACTTCCCATTCCCTGCTACTGTGGTTACTTATCACTTTTAAAAATCTGGAGCATCCAATCCTTACTCAGATAGCCTACACAAGGATCTGTTGCATAAAATTTTGGTAAAAAGAAAGAGCTTTTTTTGACATAGAGAAACACTAAATCTGGCATTTTCTCTTCTGCCAGTCACTTATAAGATGGTAATCTTGTTTGTTTTACATGACTCACCTTTCAGAAATCCTCACTTACTCATGTCCTTTAAGTTATAATTTTCTATGTGTGTCCTTTTGGCAACCACGAATTAGAATTCTCTACCAACAGACTGAAAATATTTTGCTTAACAGGAGCCTAATTTTCAACCTTGCATGTATGCTGTCATTTTAAAAACAGTGACTAAATTCACAGCTTTCAGTCTCCTGAAGACTTTTGTATTAAATATGCATTAAAATAATAATGGCATCAACAATTTATTTTCACTGTCACGTATTAAGATATGCACAGTACCTTCTTGTACTTCAAGTAATTTTCTCTTGCCCTAACGCTTGCTTACTAGCACTTCTTCAAATATTTGATGTATATTTTCTATATTTGCAAGGTTTAAAAAAATATTAAAATCCCCTCAAAGCCCTCCCTGCAACTTTCCCCATGAAATAAGAAAGCAAGGTAAAGACAATAATTACTAAGAGAAGTGTAATTATTAAAATTTGGGTCAATCTCTGTAACATGACATGTTCCTTGCACTGGCTGCACCAGGCTAGAGGGACCCTGGCTGTGCCTCCTGCCTGAAAATAAGGGGAAGAACTGAGAACACCTGTAGCAGGTGTTTTTCAATATCAGAGTACTCTTCCAGCATCTAAAAATGCTGCTGAAGGACTCTGACACATCAGTTTGCATTCATTCATGCCAGGTTTTAAGCACTTTATCAAACGCTGGCACTAACCTCCTCTCCCTTCCCTGTGTTTAACCCTTGGTTTTATTTACAAAGATGAATCATGTGCTTCTGTCTTCATTTTACCAGGCTAAATAAGTAGGTCCTATTATATAACACACTTTAATTTCTTCTCTTATGATAGATTCACTGTTCGCTTAATCATCATAATTGCACCTCTTTCCATCTGTTCTCATTTAAGTTCATTTTTCTTGAACAAGGATGACCAGATTGTACCTACCTCTCAAAATAAGATTAATGTCTTCAGTGATTCTCATTCTTCATTATTTCTTCAGAAGATCTTAATGCATATTACTTTTTTTAAAGTGTGTTGCATAGATTACAGAATAACCTGAGTAATTCACCATAAATAACTGAAGGTCTCCCAATATTTAATATCAAGTCCCACTCCTAAAATTTTTTGCTTGGATTTTGAATTTAATACAAGATGTCTTTGATATAATCACATATCACTGTTATATTTGGCACCAGGTAACACCTGAATTTCAAATCTTATGTGTTACACATTTTACAATGTTCAGCAAAACTTCTCATTTCAGATTGTTTCATCGTCCCCATCAAATATCCTCAGCTGGAAGGGACCCACAAGCCTCATTGAATCTCCTTTTAAAACCATGAAGTTGGAAATCTACCGTGAAAGACAAGGAAAAAATGGCCTTCATAGCTGAATTTGGGATCACTCTCTCTCTGTCCCCTCCATTCTCATTAATTTTCTCCACTTTCTCCCTGATATCCTTAAGCAGTACTCTCAGAAAACTAAAATCAAAGCAATAAGTCTCTATTACTGCTCCTGCACTCAGAGAGATTTCATCAAGACAGACACCAAGTCAAAGGTAGTTAAATATGCTTTTTTCTCTCCCTTATTATGGCTTTTTTCAAACTAATTAGTAACACAACCCATACCATCAATGTAGTAGCGAGGAGCTCTCATTAGATAATTGTTGATATTTAAAACATACATAGGAGAAAGAAAAATACATGTTAAAATCTTTATTTCTATTGTTAAATGGGCGACTTAATTATTACAAATTTACAGGAAAAAGTTATTGCAAAGCTAAGTTCAGATGTAAGGCCTTAAAATAGTGAAATTATAAAAGAAAATTGTAAATATGAGAGCCAACACTGTTTTAGAGAGGGGGTAAAAGAGCTGTTCTAAACACCACTAAAACATTATGCTTTTTAAGGAATCTTCAGAAGTGAATCCACATCATAAAAAAGAATTAAATTCCCTATAGGGCATTACACCCATATCTTAAAATCTCAGCACTTTTAATTATTTGCCATTTACATTTATAGTAAGAAAATATTGGAAGATTACAAGCTGATATCAGGCCCTATTGTGTGGAAGTGTAGCTCATTATGTTCCTCTCCCTCTGAAGAATTTCCTATTTAGCTTAAGATAGAGCAAGAAAAAATGAAAATGATAGGTTGTTAAAAACCACAAGTACACTGGTCTGTCATACCACCAAGGTACTCAACTTGCCCATTTCTGGAATGGAATAATATAAAGCAATTAATATTATTTTTTGCCCTATTTTTACTGCAATAAAGAACATACTGATCACACATTACTAAACCTGTAATATTGTTTCATATTATAAGGAAAATTTATTACAAAATCATAAAGAGTGTCTAATCAAAATATATCCCTCAGAAAACACTCATAGCATCTGCTCAGCTGGCTCCAGCTTTGGGGCTGCAGGATCTCCTTGGCTTTTCTGTAATTTGCATAAATACAAAATACATAAAACTCTTCGACTACTCTTCCAAGAAAAATGCTTGAGCAATGGACATCAGTGATCACAACAGTAGAAAGAGCTAAAGTAAAAGCCAGTGATGCATTCAATCAGGAAGAGAATTCTCATTCATTTGTATATAATTTTCACACTTACTGTTCTACAACAGAGAACAGAAAAATAAAAAAAGTGATTTTACACTATCAAAAGGTGAAGCCTCACATGGAAAGAACTCTGATGAAACCTTTTTCTCCAGCACTTCATTAATTAATGTAGTCCTTGAATTTGTATATATGACATTTCTCCCATCTCCTGATTTTCACATTTGCTAATTTTGACAGTTTTCCATATCCACACAGGTAAACAAGTAGCTCAGAATCTCTAGGTTCCCCATGAGACATTAAAATTCAGCTAAAGAATGCCATAAAAACTAATCCTACAACTTACTGTAACCTTTTAAAGATATTATTGCCTTTCCTACTTCTACCCTGGTCCAACTTCCATAATACAGCTCTTTAAGAACAATGTGAATAATTCAACTTAGAATTTCCTAGTATAAAGTGGAAGTCCAGCTATTAGTAAAGAAAACCACCTGCAGAACACATTTAAAGTATCTATTTCTGAATGTAGAAACCACAACTTTGTGAGGCTTCTCAAACTAAAATTTGTTTTGGTCACAGAGAATCAGGACCGGATTCTCCTCCTTCTGCTGCTACATGGAGCCAGCAGCAGAGTTCCTGCATGCAGAACACGGAGCTGCTTCTCCTACTGTGAATACAGATAAATGTAAAGGAACCTCAGCTGACTTTGCTCAGGCACTTCTCCTCACTTAATGATGATGTGCAGTAATTCAGCACAGCTCATCTCTCCAGGAAGTCCTGAAGCTCTGCCACAGAACACTTCCCCAAACGCAAAATAATATTGGTGAGTTTGGGATTGACTTCTATCATGCTGCAATATTTTTTTTCCTATGAGTTTGTTGGATGCATAAGCCATAATGGACTTAGATTGTTTGGGTAAATATGGAATACTAAGAGGCAGGATCTCTCATTTCAAACAAAATTTCCTCTATTTGACAAGACAGCAAAATAATTTCACTGAAAAATTCCTAGTGAACGGAACCATTTTAGTTTAATAAATCCATCACACATCAATAGAATTAGCATACACACATCATCCTGTATAAAAATCACTATCGAGTGATGTAATGTGTGACACATTACAGACTTCTAAACACATTTTTTGAGTTGAACATCAGTGTGGTTGAGTGCCAGTTTACAGTTTTAGATGTTGCTGTACATGCATGAACTACGAGCAGAGAACTCTGCACGCAGCTCCCCCTCCCTACTGTAACATATATATAAACTGTGGATATAAACTGCCTGTGGGGGTTAATGCTGTCTCAGACTTTTTCTTGGTTCATTAGTAGAATATGAGAAGGCAGAACTGAAGTGCCTCTGACCCAGACTGTGCCCACTGGCAGCCAACAGCTCCATGAGGAGTGTTTTGGCTAGAAGGTAAAATGTACACCCCACCATATCCAACCCAAGATCGGCCAAGTTTCCACTCAGTCGCTCTATCACTCCCTTTCCACTGGGACAGGGAGAGACTAAGATAGAGAATGACCAGCAGGGTGAGATAATGCAGTTTTATGACAGTAAAAAGAAAGGAACAAGCAGAGATCTGTGCAGAAGAGCTGAAGAGGAAGAAGCTCAGTCTGTATTTCCCATCAGCAGCGATGCCCGGATGCTTCCCGGGAAGCAGGAATCAGCACATGTAATGGCTTCTCTGCAAGGCCAACACTGAAAACTCACTGAAATTAAAATCATTGACACCCCCTCCTCCTCCTCTCTCCCTTAGCTTGGATATCTGAGCAGATGTCACATGGTAAGGACATCTTTGGCTGATTTGGGTCAGCTGGCCTGGTTGTGTCCCCTCCCAGGACCTTGCCCACTGCCATTCCCTTTGGTGGGGGAAGGAATGCCATGGGCAGCACTGCTCAACACTCTCCAGCTCCTGGAGAATGTGAGCTGTGTCACCAACACCCATCCAGCTGCCACTGCAGAGCACAGCACTGTGAGGGCTGTGAACTCTGCCCCAGCCAGGCCCAATGCACACAACCTAAGCAGAAATCTCGCAATATCACAGTATCAGGATCCCAGGTTGGAAGGAACCTCAAGGAGCATCTCTTCCATCCTTTCTTGGCAAAAACATGGCCTAGGCAAGGTGGCCCAGCGCCCCATTCAGCTAAATCACAAAAGTGTCCAACAGCAGGGAAAGGCAAGAAAAGAGATGTAATGAAAAGTAATGTATCAGATAACAGAGAGAACTGGTCCCTTAGGTTTATTATTGGACTTTGGCAGGGGTTGGGGTTTGGTGTGTTATTAAAACTGATTTCTAGGCTTTGATGCTGCCTGCAAAGACGCCTGTTTTCTCAGGATACATAATTATAATAGCATTAAAAAATAACAAAAAGTGTACTCTATCCTGCTTTAAACATCAGAAGAAAGACTAGTTTAGACAGAGCAGGAACCTGTAAAGAAATTAGTGTTAAGCTTATTTTTAGTAGCAATATTAACAGTCTTTGTAAAGTCTTTCTCTGATTTTAACAGTTCATAAGCATTAAACTTCATAAGCATTCTAAAAATCAAAACCAAAGTTTATTCAATTAAACTCTACACATAAGGAAATTTCCATCAGCTGTTGCCAGCATGAATTAAGATTGGCAACAGAATAAATGCAGTATTTCAGATGCTGGCAGTCAGTTCTTTGTACACATGAGGGCAAGCAGCACACTGAAAAATATTTCAGGTTTTACTACTAGATTTGAGTGAAGGCCAAATAGCTGAGGGAATCTGTTACACGTGATTGGGCCCATTGCAGTTCAGGAGAAGTCACTGACACGTGCCCTGCTCAGCCTCTCGAGCAGCAACTGTGATGAGGACAGATAACAGCAAGGTTTGTTTTCTATGGGAAACAGAAATAACATGTTGTCCTGCCCTTTCATACAAGGTGAGAGAAGCTCACAATAGGTTATTGGTTTAAGGGGAAAAAAAAAGGAAAAAGGAAAAAAAAAAGGAGGTTTGTTTCTATGAACTTTTGGATCACTTTAAAAATGACATGAGAGGATGGCAAGTTAGAGGCTTAAGATCAGATTCTGGAATGTGAACTACAAACTCCCACTAACTCAAAGTACATGGTATATTTTTATAAGATCTCATAATTAGGCCTGTGAACTTACATGTGAGGTCCTTCCACTGAGTTATGCCTCCCTGGCCCCAGGCTCTGACATTTCACAATGTGAAATGAGGCTTGACAATGGTGCTGTCTTGGCTTGACAGGTGTAATAGCAGAGCTGAGCAAACCATAAACCCATACTGTGGAAACCTTTCCTATGCTGTTGCAGTTGGGGCAGTGTTATCTACTCCACTAAAGCACAGAATATTTCTACCAACATCAGTGATAATTCACCAGCAACTTTGTTCTTTCCTTGCATGTCAGCAAACACTTCTGGAAAAGTCAGAGTAGCAATCTCAGCTCAGTGGTATAATCACTGTATTGCTCCTTGCCATAATTCATTCTGTGTTCTTTTCATAGTAGGACTAGAATTTGTACTTACATTGATTGTAAAAATTATGTCAGTTTTGTTGCAGACTGTCTTTCATATGATTATGAAAGCATTCATTCAATCTGGTTTTTATCCCAAGACTTGTCTGAGAACTTTTTTTGTGAGAATATAAATACATCTAAGGTATTTAATCTCATATTAGTCCACCAAGTAACAAGAAATTAACACTACCGCATGGCCAGCAAGCCAAACTAACACTAATTAGGGTCCAGGCTTCCACAGAAAACCATCAGCATGGTAGTGACCTGAACTCAGTCTTGCCAAGTCGTAGCCTAATGTGCTGACCACAGCTTCACCTTCTGGGCAGCAGAATAATGAAAAGGCATTAGAAAAAACACAACATAAAATGTTTTGCAAAGTTCTTCCAGGAAAAGCACATTATATGTTGAAGGAGGAGGTGGTTCACTACTTTTGTTATAAACTTTTACATTTTCTTCAGTTATAGGCATTATTATAATTTGAAGAATGTGTCATTTTTGCTCACTCTGACAGAAAAAATCACTAGAAAGTGCTAAGAAAACTTCAAGATTACATTATTTAATTTTCCTGGCTAAAAGGACTTTAGCACCTCTGGTCCACAGCCCACTGAGTTAACCTATGAAGGAGCTGGAGAACCATGTCCCCTCCCTGCCACACTGTGTGTTCCCTTGGTGCATGCTCTCCTGGCACCACAGACTGCTGGCTCTGAGATGGGAACCACCAAACCAGCATCACCCAACACACTTAGGAGCTGCCTTTCTCTGACTTTGTGAGCAGCTGTCAGGAAAGCATGGCTAGGTCAGCATCATGTTGGAGTTGGAGCAGCAGCTCAGAGACAAGGAACAGCCAATGGCACAGGAGCTGACTGTGCAGAGCAACACAAGTTCCTGTGACAACACAAAGAAAAGCTTCAGAGCCTCATGTTTCCTTTGCACATTTAGCAAATCTCTTCAAAGCACGTAAAGAAGCTTTTCACAGACTTATTTCACCAAGTATGGATGGATTTTCACAGAAACGCCAAAATATGTATTTCTGACACAAAGAATTCCTTCCTCTTGCCTAATTTGAAGCCTCTGCTTTGTAAAATGCAAATCAAAGTGGAGTCAGCCCTTCCATTTCAAAATCTATTTGAATTTGGCCTGACAGTTTTCTACTCTTTAATGGAATAAAAATGAGTCATTTGAGAACTCCTGACCTGCACGGAAGTTTGTTTTGGTTATTGCTCTTCTTAAGATAACTGGTTTTTGTTCTTTTCATGCAGCCAGTCTGTCAAAATTAAGACATCATTTTCCCAGTTTTATTAATGGAAATATTTCTTGGAGAAAATGCAGACACAGCAAACAAGAAACCTTTCCACAGCATTTCTAACAGGCTGCTTTCATAATACATTTTTGAGAAAATTTAGACCAAAACCTTTAAGAAAAAAACCTTTCATTTACGAAAAGGCATATTTATGAAAGCACAGACACTCTAAGAAGATTATATCAAGTGTACACCCATTAAGGATAAAGAAAATATGCCTATAAATACATTGAGGAATTAATTAAGAAGGCAAGACAAAGAGACAGGATGCAATGTCTGCCTGCCTTTGAAATCAAATATTTGCCATCAGTGTGATTGAAATGGAAAAGAGATATAGGGCAAAGTATTTAAGAAAAATTAACAAGTATATAAATAGATACTAGGTAACTGAATAGATATAGATACTGGAACATCTCCTGGGATGGGAAAAAAATGTAACCCAAAAAGATACAATTTTCTTTATTTGGGATAGAAAATAGTAAAATAATTCTCAGTGGTTTTGTTTTGTATTAGTAATAACTTGTGCAATTTAAAAACACAGCTAAAAGGGAGCAGTCATTTGAACAGAAGAATGCTGTTTGTTTCCACTTCGTATTGCAGCATGCTTGCTTTGTCTGTAGGGAAAATATTGAAGAGTCCAACTTTCTTCAGGTTTGGGAATATGATCAAACAATAAACAAGTATTCTTCGAGCACTCTAGAAACTTTCAAACTTTACTAGAAGCTTTTCAAACCATTGGACAACATTAATATTTTATGTATAAAATGGGTAAATGTTAGGGATCGAAGATAAGGAGAGGTTATATTGTTTGCTAAAGACCCCACAGTATTTTGAAAGTAAGCCTAAGCTAAAAATTTTTTATTTTTTAATCTTTGGTTTGGTGGGGGATATTTTGTGTGTGTTTTGTTTCATACTTTTAAAATAATTATTTGTACATTTTAAATTAATTTAATATTTTCATTTTTGGGGTGAGTCCTCCAATCTTCTCTTGGCCTTTAAAGCAAATGTACCATAGAGATATTTGCAAAGACATTTTCTACTAGACATCAGTCTGAGACTGTTGAATCTCACTCCTCCTGCCCTGTATCAACCTTTAACATAAATCTCATTTATCATCTCCTTCAGCATAAACCTCAACCTCCTCATTCTTCTCCTGTCTTTTCTTCCCTTCTCCTCTCTTCCATTCAAAGCCCAGGACTGATAATTGAAAATACTGTGTATTCCTTTCCCCATTCTTTCCATACCAACATGTTTATATCCATCTGCACTCCATTTTCTTCCATCATCATCATCATCATCACTGCATTCTTTTATCCTGCTGCAGTTAAGTACTTCTGAGGCTAATCTAGGTCCTATTACAGTTAATGGACACCTTGCCATTAACTTTGATGGAGGAAAAATTAGCCTCTAACCTCTACTCTGTTTAGTTCCTTCAAGAAGGATTTCAATTCTTAACTCTCTATTTCTTATTTATATAGCTATTACATACATATGGTGTATTCCCCCTATTTTCTTTCCAAATGCTTTCCTGGTTTCTTTCTCCATATTATACATTTTTTCTAATTTATTTTTTTTTAATATTTCCAAAGGTGTATCAAAAACATCTAAACATGTTCATACCACAGCTGTTCATTTCTCTGTGGGCATATATGGACACAGAGAAACTTCTCTGCAAGACAGCTCTATTTACTTCTAGGGAATTGCACAGGTACAACCAAGGGCAACATTTTAGGCTTTAACAGACCTGGAAAACACAGTAGAGTAGTTTACAGTAAATACAGCATACTAAGATACAACACTGCAGTAGAGCTTCCCTATTCCTCATTGTCTGTATCCCTAGCAATTAATACCACAGCTGTCAGATAGAATTGACCTGGATAAATCATTTCCCCCAATCAATAATCACAGTAGCACGTTTGTGCTGCTTCTCTCTGTCATTATATCTTAGAAACTTCTTTTACCAGGTCCTTTAGGGAAAGCCTTTGGAATGTGCCAAAGGCATCAGGGCTCATCTTGCTGATGTGCAGCACTGACTACAATGGGCTGAATTCTCATCAGTAAAGTCACTGCAGTGCCCGTTTGGAAGATCTGGCACTGAAGATGTTTTCAACACACTAGCAAAGTAAAAATGAAGCTAAAAACATTAAAACAAAAGAGGATATTACAATAGGGTCTGACAAGAATTTGAATATATTTTTCAGTTGCAGGGGAGCAATGCTGACCACTGAGTAAATTGGATGCAATCAAGTCATATTAAGAATATCCAAAAATGCAAAAAGTAAGATGGAATGTTTAGTATTGCTTTCTTAGTGCACTACTGGCATTTCAGAGAATTTCAGTACAATAACAATAGTTATTCACTATACTGAACATGTCATATGTGATGCAATGTCTGTGTGGAGATTGTCATTAAATAGTTAAACCAGAGTGAGCTGCTGGGTGAGCTGGTGAACAAAATAAGGTGAGGGAGAAAAGACAGCCTGGCTTCACCTCCTTGATCAGCGAGTACTTTTGCAAATACACAGCTGAAGGAGCCAAGACACAAAAACTTGGGCATCATAAACAACTCCAACTAATCCACTAGGAAAGGTAGCTGGCCCTCTGTAATACTGCTTAAAGTGATCTGCAGATGGCCCTCTGCAGCTGGAAGTCTTTGCTTTCAGTCTTCAACTACATATCACTTCCTTGGAAAATTAGTAGCTGTAGAATCATCCATCTCTTTCTCTTGAACAGGTCTATTTATAATTACAAATTCATGGCCTTTTCTGGATGAAATATTCATGTAAACTCAACTGCCAAACTGCACTTATGGCATAGTAAACTGCAAAACATTATCATATTAAAAGCAATTCAGCAACGTGCTTCATGCCAACATAATAAAAATGTCATTTTAAATATTGTTTAGGAGCACTAGATTATTTTTCAATGTAGAATCCCAAAATGCATTCAGGACACAGTATATCTTGAGAAAATGAAATCAAAGTATGAGGCAAAGCGTTGAACACAAGCAATTTCCAGGTACTGGCAAATTGTTTTATTTAGTGAGGAGTGTCTATTCTTCCCAATGCTTTTCTAAGACCTGCTATATAAGTTCTACTCTTTTGGACATTAGGCAAACTTACAACTAGTCATTAAAGGTATGAAATAAATAAGGATGACTGAAGAATATTGAGGTGGCACTTGAAATGAAACACTTATTGTAACATTTGCAAATGTGTATGTATGAATGTATGCTGACTTCAAAGATTCGTGAAGAGCACAGACATCTTAGATCTGGTGATTAAACAAACTGAGAAATCATTAAGCATTTTTAATTGAAGTAGCAATATGTAAAAATAAAGAAATCTGTATGTAACAGAAAAGATAACATCATACCTTTGTAAGAAGACCCTTTGTAACCCTTTTAGGTACTGGAAGGTTCTTTAAGGTCACACTGGAGCCTTCTTCTCTCCAGGCTGAACAATTTCAATTCTCTTGGCTTTTTGTCATAGGAAAGGTGACTCAGATGACAAAGCTCAGAAGGAACATATTATATATCTTCCTATTCCCAGCTGGACTACTAATTGTTAATGCCAATAACCTGAAATCAGCAATTCTGAAAATGAGGATTAAAATGGCAAACTGGATAGTGGAAAAAATAGGCTCTAACTCATAGGTAAGTAAGGGTTATCCTGTTATGAAAATAGGGGAATTTTGAATTGAATCAAATGATTTGTCCTCCTGCTAAAATAAAAAAAATAAATCAGATAAAACAAAATATTTCTGACTGCTTAACAAAAGTAAAATAAAATTCAAATAACTGTAAATCACAATTTACAATAGAAAAATAAAAATAGTCACCCTGGGACTTACTTTACTTAGTAGCTACTGGATATGGTCCCAGTCTCTGTTTTATTAAATATTTAAATATTGTGTACAAGATAGAACAGTGGAAACAGTGGAGAACGAAAGGAGCCTGATGTGAATCACTGTGTATTCTCAAGGAATAGTCTGTTCAGACACTCCTATGAGGTTGCTGCTGAGAACTTGGATATTCTTTGGCAAAAAAGAAATGGAATCAGCCCCTCACCTCCAGGCTAAGCAAATCCTGAGTTCTGCTGCAAAACATGCTGCTTCTGTCAATACTCCCTGTGTTCATATCACACAGCCCACCTAAGTAACCCTTTCAGCCACATATACTGTGCTATTTACTTTTCCTTTCTTTGTTATCCTAATTTGATGTTTAATGTGTCCCACCAAAACCAAATTATGCACTTTTTTATCACTGATGCATGAGTGACGTCCTTGGAGCTTGCAGAGATTCATGCAGATACTAACAAAACTGAAGATAATTTTGTCTATCCTCATGAATTGTTCTCTTTGACAGAAAGAAAAATCTACTGGATAGTTGAAGAAAGAGGAAAAGAAGAAAAATATCCTCTTTTCTCAATTACTGTATTTTTTTTCCTGATAAGAATGTGAAGTGGTTTCTAGGGGGAAATAAACCCAAGAAAGTAGAGGAAACAACAAAATTATTGACTATGTCCAAGAAACTTATTACAGGAAGGTATTCTGCTCATAGACTCCAGCAGTTCTGTACCTATTTTTAAAAATATTTTTATTTCAAAGCTGGCAAAAGCTCTACTTCCTGCTTTTTGGTAGTAGGGCAAATCTTTGTCCCCAGGAAGTCTTTCCTGCCCAGGGTGGTGCGAATGTCCTGTAATGTGTGCTGCAATATGTGAGATTTGCAATAGCCTAATATTATTTTCTATAATTGCTTTGTTCCAAAAGGTTTTACCTGTAGGAATTTTGTTTTAAAATGTTTAAGTTATTCATCTCTAGCAGATAATTTCTGTATGGGAAGAACTGGGGATGGATGACAGAAAATCTTCATTTTTAATAGTTAGCACTCCCTCCTAATTTATGAAAAACTAATAACTCCATCTTCTCCTTTTTTCTTAAGCAAAAGATACTTCTTGCTGGAGTAAGACTTTGCTGCTGAAATTTTACTTATAAAAATAGTATTTTCTACACTAATATTTTGTCAAGAAACCTCTTTATAGTTTAATTACTTTAAATTATTTACTGGCCTGGTAGCATTCAGTTACACACACTAACTTTCTCTGCAGCAATCACTGAAATTGCTGTAGAGAGGCTCCTTGACAGCAGAAAGGGTTTATCCCAGCTCTGAAATAACTCCAAGGGTTTCACATATTGCGGAGTGCTGCAGAATTTCTTTTGAGACAAATGTGATGCCAGATGTAGACACTTCTGTGGGTACTGACTGAATGCCTTCCCAGGTACTCCAACAACATTACTGTGCTTAATCAATAGAGAGAGTTTATATTGGCCATAAAACCACAGAGCATGATCTTCTAACTAGAGCCACATGATATGTTTACTACCAAACCTGAAAACTGTATTTATTCTCTGTACTCCACATTATGGAGAGGAAGAATGACTCACAATTACTATTAGACATCTGAACCATTTCATTTTAACTGTGGAATATACTCACTAGGTAGCAGTGTCAGCGTATAAAGGAAGGAGGGGGTATAATCAGGCTGGGTTAATGCATACTGCAAAGTATTTACATGTTTGTGTGTGAGCTTGTCAGTATTACTACTCAAAATTTGTTCAAAATTATGAATCCATGGAGATTCAAAATTTTCACAACATTTTTCACTCTATACCCATAACAGCATTTATCTATAAAAATTTCAGACCAGACAATGTGATTAAATTATGAGTCAGAAGAAAAATAATAAAAGTTTGAGACCCCATTGAAATGTATAATTTTTTTTTTTCATGTTGTCTAACATATTCACTGCATAGCTTTGAACACAGGAGCATTTTCACAGCAAGGTCATGGTGTCCAGCACTGAAGCAGAGGCAGATTGCTGCCCACCCTGGTGGTGATGGATGTGGCGTGTGCTGCTGTCATGGTCACACCACCCCCTTTGCATCCCCTCCTCTGGCTGCCTGGCAGAGGAGCTGCTTCTGCTGACAACCCCTGATGACAATGGTCAGCATCAGAGGGTGTTGCCTCCAAGCTGCTCTGATTCAGAGTTTTATATGAAAATTATATGATTCTCAAAGTAACCAAGAACCCTGGATCCTCATTAACATGTTAAGAGACAAATATGCCTTGGCTTTTCTTAGGCCATAATGCATGGAGCTTTTCACACTGAGCTCTGGAAAGGGAACTTTGAAGATGATGCACTTTCACTTGGAAGGGTTCAGAAGAACTCAAGAAGAAATAATGGATTTTATTTTGTGTTTCATATAATTTTGAAGAGTACTCAAGGACCAAAGCCTAAAGAAGTCAACATACAAACTGTTGTTCACTTCATCAGGTTTTCAACCACGCCTGGAAAACTTTTCATTAAAAAAATTCACATAAAATCCCATTAAATAAATCCAATAAAACTCAATTATTAAAAGTACAGCCTCTCAAAGGGATGAAATTATTTCCTTTTTCCTAATCAGTACTGGTCATTTTGGAAAGGGTGCTAATATTTGATTTGAGTTTACTAACATTAGTATGAATCCAAGGACCTGGATATGCTTTAGAACACTCACTACAGGTTCTTGGTGATTGTATTAATAAGAAATGTTTCCAACACAACTTGGAAACAAACTTACGTGCTAGCTGCAGACATAACCAAAATAAAATGCCTACAACTGTTGAAACTTCTGACTGGTAAATATGTAATTTCTATGCTGTTTTCTGAACAAATCCATGTTATTGTGGAAAAAACACTACATCTCCTGTCACTAAATTTGGCCTCAAAATGTAGAAATGCACAAATGCACACAAATCCCTACAGAGTGCTGTGCTGCAGTGCCAGTGAAGGTAAAGTCAGTGGTTAGCTCCTTCAGGGACTTTAACATAAATGCTATTTCTTTTCTTGTTTTTTTAGGTCTTCAGTTGAGGGTTGTTTTTTTTTTTGACTTTACAAAAATAAATACTGTGGCTCTAGATTCCTATTCACCAGAGTATTTTGGCAAATAAGCCTTTGAAACTCATCAGGCTCCTGCCATCCCCCAGAGAGCTCCCATTTACCTGAGGCCTGGCTGCATGATGCAGACTAAGTCTAACATAATGATACGAATAAATCTAAATAGCACCTTCCAAACCACCAGACCTTTGGGAAATTCACACTTCTTCTTGTGTGAAAAAGCCAACAGACTCGTTTGATAAAATGCTGCTTTACTGATAATGCCAGTGAGTTGTTGAGTTCTCTTTCCAGACATGACTCACAAGAGAAAGTCACTTTTCTGCGTACAGATTGAATATCACATTCTCCTCTGTTGTACTGCATGACTGTAATAGAGTCATAACAGAAAAAAACTTGTATCTTTCTGCTCCAAGTTCATGTGTTTCTAATTTTAGTGCTTTGGTTTGGGATTTTTTCTTTCTGTTTTTTTTTCTTTTTCCATACATGAGGAGAAAATCTAATGCCAGTGATGATGTTGAAGATGTTATACTGCCTAGTTAGGCCTTATAGGACTTGCATGTCTACATCATCATCCAGTAAAATTGCCCCCTTAAAAAATTTGCTGCTATACAAGATGTTAGAAAGAGCTGAAATAGTAAGGACCAGAGATATTTAAGAGCATATGAAATGATTATGAGTCCCACAAGGAAACAACCTGTACAAATCATTAAAACGTCAGAAACAGAAAATTCCAAAATTAGGAAACATCATGATTCAGATAGGCTACTTTCATATACCAAATTCAGATCACTGTCTTCATATGGATAAATGTGGATAAAATCACACATTTTCAATGTGGATAAAACCCCACATTATTTCTGAAAAAAACTAACATTAATCAGTGCACAAGGTACGAATAATTCACTTCCTGACACTTATTCAATATTATCAGTTTTACCCCCACTCTTTACTGATTGGTAGTATGCCTTGTTTATTGTACACTATTTAAACCCTGATTGGACAAAATGATTAATTTCTTCAGAGCCTTCCTTTGACACTCATCAGACATTAGTTCCTGTACTACACATTCATAACAACTATCTGAGATAAGTGCATACTGATATTCCTATTTCAGAGATAGCAGATGCAATGCAGCACATTAGTTCCTGCACTACACATTCATAACAACTATCTGAGATAAGTGCATATCTATTTCAGAAATAGCAGATGCAATGCAGAAATCCAAAATCCGAATTAGTGCTATATGGTACTTTATATATCCAAGGCAGAATTTGCTCCATTTGCAGCTGTGAAGTCTCAGCATTGGTGTGTATTGCATTCCCAAGTCAGGTGTCCACAGCTCAGGTAAACCCTTATCAAGTGTGGGTTTAGTAACCAGCATAGAATTACCGTGTGTCAGGAGCATGCAGAAAACCAATTCTCCAGGTCACTAAGCAGGAGGACATCTTTTTTACTTCCTGCAACACCCTGCCTCATTCACTCAATCCTATGCAGAAATAAATGAGGTGGGATTGAAACATTTTTCTCTCTATGGAAGTCGCAAGGCCACCGACTGCTGGAGCACTGGGAAGGTTTGAATGACCACCCCAACATTCTCCTGTCGTGCTCTTCCCTAAGCATCCCCTGCAGGCAGGTACGTGTCACAGAGTACTGGAACACATCAGCCCTTCCTGCTTTAATCCAGAAAGTATTTTCTTTTTTTCTCCTCCAAAAAAAATCCTCCTAAATTCTTCTTTACATACCATCTTCTTTAATGCCATGCACTTCCATGGGGGCAAGGGCAGTAAACTTCCTCGTGGACCAGTTCTGAAAAAGGAACCAGAACTTCTACAATGGGTTTCAGATATTTACTGAGAACTGAAGAACAGGAGAATTCAGTTATTTCCTCTGCTCTGCTTGGGGGCTGTGGAGGATACAGGAGGGAGAGTTTCCCTGCTCATGTGCTCTAACCCTCTCCTGGCAAAACCTACACAATCAAAAGTTTCAGATGCAGGAAAAGTCTTGTTTAGCTGCAGGGCTGGATCATACCCACTGTGAATAGAACTTCTACAGAGTTTGCTGCACAAATGAAACCTGAGAAAACCATGCTTAGAAGACAGCTTAAAGGTGGACTTAATTTTCAGAGTTTCATATTAAATATTCAAAAATAATACTCTGGATAGAACAGCTACTCTTCCCCTTACCTACTTCTAGGAATATCTGTGGATTGTATTATGAGGTGTCTGATCATCTTTTAGTTGAGCAAACCAATGTATTTTCTTCTTGTTTCATTCATCATGTTACAAAAAATACACTAAAGTGGATATTTAAACTCATATTTATAATACCTAAATGGCTTAATGGACACTTTAACTAAAAATAATATGTAAGTCCAATTTGAAAATTCAGTTTAAAGAAAACACTGAAATATCAAAAAAAAAATCTAAAAAGTGACAAAATCTGACTTAAGAAAGTGCTGAAAATGTCACTATTCTGATATCCTACATAAAATATTGATGTGGATGATATCATAACATCACAGGAGGATAGACATACATACAAAAACATATGAACTTGACTTCCAAAACAACTGGTAAAATAAGAGAGAGGGAAGAGTAAAGCATAAATTCCAGGTTAGTTTGTTATTAAAAAAACCAATGTAACCTGTCTCTTCTTGTCCCCTAAATAAACATTTACATATATATATAATTGAGCCAATGAAATTATTTTTTATTATTCCGTGGGTTTGTTTGTTGTTGTTGTTGTTTTTTTTTTTTTTTTTGTGTGTTTTTTTTTTTTTTTTTGTGTGTTTTTTTTTTTTTTTTTGTGTGTTTTTTTTTTTTTTTTTGTGTCTTTTTTTTTTTTTTTTTTTCCTTTTAAACAGAGCTTAAACTTGAGCAAATATTATTCAGGGACAATTTTGGTTTAATTGATCTCGGGCTAAAGGAATGAACTGGCAGATTTCTTGAGACTACTGCCAGGTCTAATCTCCTGAGATGAGTAGCCAGGGACAAATGTAACCTGATGCATCTTATCAATCATAAAATAAAATTCTGTGCTGACTGCAGAGCGAGCACTGCTTCTCAGCACAGTCATTCTGCTACTGAGAAGGTATTTAATTGCAATGTGATCCTCACTATTAAAGATACATGAGCTTTTCAAATGAAAGTGCAGGGAAGTCTGGGAATCTCTTACTTCTCATAACCTATTGCTTATAATGTTGCTGGTATTCCCACTGCAGGCATCATTATCATGATACAAAGCACTAAGTGTTTGAAGAACTGAGGTTTCAATCAGTCTCCATATGCCCAAATAAAGTGTAGATGAAAAGCATAAGAAAATATATTCTAAGTCTTGAAACAAGCAGTAAACAACGGATTTTATACAAAGACTTCTGTGCTGGAGAGGAAACTCATTCATTCCTTTTTATAATTCCATGCATTTCCTCCCACATTTCACATTTCTTGTTGACACAAAGCATAGCATTGTTTTATCTCCTTGTCTACCCATTCTGTTATGATATAAAGCCTTCCCTACCTGAGTAATATCAGCTCAATCTATCACTCCAGCCTAATGCTCTCATCAGAGCCAGGCAGCCTCACTCCATTTCTTGTCTGCAATGTGCCACTGATCCCACCTCACCCCCTGCAGGGCTGGGGGTGTGCAGTGGGAGCATCCCAGCCCTGCAGGCTGAGCACACGGGGGATGCAGGGGCCACTGAGCTCACTCACCTGCTCACTTCCCTCCCACATTCCTTTACTGACTTCCTCTAATTGTCTCTGTAATCTATTTCTTACTCTGTTTCAATAACCCGGTTCATTAAGGGAAGCCCAGCTTTAAGTACATATATATCCAGGACCAACAAAAGCTATGTGTGCAGTCCGAAAACATTCAAGTATATGTTTCAATTTATTTCAGTTTATAGCTGTGGTTTACCCCATAAATTCACAATGACAGCAAATGCTTACTCATCTATTTCCTCTTTTGTGAAACTGAAATGAATTTGCATGCACACATAGATTACAGAGCAAGAAAATGTGTGTCTAATTAACATCAACGAACAGCTAATTATGAATGATAAACATTGAATGAAGAGAATCAGCCTGCAAAAGAGGAGTGGAGGATGCCAACTTGATCATATAAATCCTTGATCAAATATTTCAGGGCAGCTAACACTAAAAGGAGCAAAGTAGCTATTGGCTGCAAGATTTTCTCAGGTCTGTTGATATTTCCTTCTGACAGGAATATCTCATCCCAGCCCTGCATCTCACAATGGAAGCAGAAACAGGGAAAAAAAAAGGTTGGTCATTTAGGAGGAAAGGTTCTGTTTGAATCAAAGTATCTATATGGCACGCCCCCACCAAAAACTGAACACATCTGAAGTTTAAAACCTTGATATTGTTACAGGTCTTACTATGTTGTGCTGAGGTCTCTCCAAATATTGTCTTACATCCAAGGTAAAACCTTCTGAAAATATTGGAGTGTTTTTTTGTTTTTTTGTTTGTAGTTGTTTTTTTTTTTTTTTGTTTTTTTTTGTTTTTTTCTCATTTCAGTGTTTCTCTGTATTTTCAGAATACTCCAGAGGTATTCTCTGGATTACTACCTTTATTTTATGATATCTGAAAACTGTTTCTTTTCCTTTAAGGCAGTTGTGAAACAGTACACATTAAACCTTATCCAAATGTTTTGGAAGACTGAGCAGATGACAAAGCAAGTTTCATTCTCAATTTCTCTTTGCCCATTAAGGGATTACTGAGGAAATAAGCAGCATGTAGCCAAATTTTGGGGAGTGCTTCTAATGAAATTAAATTTTTTACCTCTTTTTATTACTTGTTGGAAATGTCCTGCCTAACATTTAAGAGTTAAGAATCCCAGACCTAGCAGATGAAGAGACTGGTTTACTCAGTAACAAAACAATCCTTGAGCCAAAATGCTCTTGAATACAATATTTTCTAATAATGATTATGTTATTCTCCAATTCCTATACTTTTACTGTCAGATAAATACTTCATATCTGTAGGTATGTTATCTAGTGTGATTACTTGAAGCATTAAAATACCGTGATTACTTGAAAGAGACAACGCCCTTTTTTCATGTGTTAGTATGTGATAAAAATCAAACAATGAAATACTGATTATTTACAATGCATTTGGAGCATAGACATTTATGGTGTGCAAATGCTGGTGTTAGTTACGGTGATTCTTGCAGCAATTCAGGTGTTTATACAAAAAATACACACTAGCTTGGCTCTTTCCCATCCCCACACTGGGTGCAACTGAATGGGGGACAGCACTTTGCAATTGTGCTTTCTGTGGCCCACAGATTCCTCTATTCTCCTCCTAAATATTATGCCATATACTGTACAGATAGATCATATTAAAAATGTTTTATAATATGTTTATAAATTATTAATGCAATTCTTATCTCCTTTACTGTACTGAGCTTTTGTATGCACACCTCCACAGAAGAAAAAAACCCAGCAATTTAAAATTAAAAGCATCTGTGTGTCATCTTGAATAGTTTCTTCATCTCATTGAGGATTTCTGTTCTTTATGTTTTCTTCCAAATTAATATGTATATTTTACCAGGATCAAAAACTGTTGCAATACTGACTTATACTACTAGGATAAATATATTCATTATTCTCAACTGAACAGCAGTATCAGAGACACCTTCCACCATCCAGACACCAGGAATTATCAGTGACAAGACAGACTACAGCATGAGATAAATGTGAACTTCTAAAGAGCTTCTACAATTAAAAAAGGAAAAAAAATATCCACTCAAAAATTCCAGTTCCAAAGTGTAAGAAATCCTCATCTTTATCCCTGGTTTTTCTAACACAGATTTTCTCAGCTCACATGATCCCATTGCCTGACAGGAGCACGATGTACACAGACATTTTCTTTTTTAAGAGGATTTGAAAATTTTGTGGCACACATATCTTAGTTGTACATAACGATTTTTAAGCACGCAGCACCTACTAAAAGGTGAATGTGATTGCTTAGAGTTGCTTAAGAGGAGATGAATTGTTTGGTGAGTTGAATTTTAAACTCTTTCAACTGCACAGTAAGAGGGGTTTATCAGGTGGATGTCAATACTTGTGAAGAGAGAAAAATTTTGAAAGCTTCTGTTTTATATACAGTATTAGCTTTTGGTGGTACCCTGTTCCCAGGGCCTCCATGCATCTGCTGCATTTGGGCAATAAATGGAGAGTTAACTGCAAAGAGAAACCAGGTGGAATTTACATGCCTCATGTAACCATTTAGAATTTGGCTAAAATACTGAAAGATAACTATGAAGATGATAAAACTGTCCAATATTAAGAATCATTCTATCTCTGATTTTTGTCTTTTTTTGACTACCAAAGTGTGTGGGTAAATACACAAAAGGTGCACAGAAAGTTCATCTATTAATATCAGACTTCTCATGCATTAATTATAGGTATATGTTCAATCCCTTCTTGTTAAATAAGAAACATGACAAGAAGCACCAGAAAATTCAGAGTGTCCCAGATGTGCTAGACTGTCTGGAGGCAGTGCATTGCAGAAGCCTCTGTATATGCCTCACAGAAATTAAAAATAATACTTGCAGTACTCTAAGGCAACCACCAACCAATTTCAGAGATCTGTAGAAATCTTGCCCTTATGCTATTGATAGATCCTGTCCTTGCTAATTCTTAAACTGTTTTAAAAACATCACAGGAAAGAATTGACACATGGTCTCGAAGATGTGTGGATGAAAAGTTCCCAAGCAAACATGGCACAGGAGCCAAAATTCAGAGGTCAAAATCATAAAGCATTTGTTGAAGAATACCTATTCATTTAGTCCTATTGAATATATCCTTAAGGGCCAATTTAAACAAAGTACAGCAAAGACTATTTCAGCCCAGAATGCAGAAACATTGCTGTTTTCTCATGTTCATGTTTTTGCTTAACCTAAACTCAGGCTTACACTGCTGCCACTAGAGCATTACTGCTTTTTACATGCACTATTTAGTGAAAAAGTAAAAAATCACCTTTGGCAGCAGCCACTAGCAATCTGTGTTAAATATCATTAAATTGCATAGCCTTCTGACAAGGTTTTAAATGGAGACAGACTTAAATGAACTTGCTCCTGGTCCTGGAAAGTATTGCACAACAATTCTTGAGCAAGCACAGAGAACTCAAGCTGCAACCACACAATACATTGAGCAGAGCTTTTCCCTTCCTGAGCAGCAAATGGATATGCAGCCTGTGTCTCTCCAAGGAATTCTCATCTGCAATTTAATACTCCAAGTACCCTGGGAACCTGTATGTTATTAGAGAGTAGTTACTACAATGTTTAAATTAATTCATATAACAGTACAAGTTCCTGTGAGTGTAATTACATGCACGTGGATGGTGTTTGGATGAATGACTCCCACACCTGTCCACAGTACCACTGCAAATATCAAAAAAGATTATTAAAAGGCAAACATCTTACCTGCTCCCAACAACACACCACAACAGCATTTTCCCTTCCCTCTCCTTCACTCCAGCTGGTGCTCTCAAAGACACATCCTGGCAGTTACCAGCCACAAATAAGCTCTGAAGGTTCTGCTGGGGTCTTAACAACAAGCCCTAATCCTGCCTGGCATCCTGTGATAAATAAGTTGTTAGAAGCTGCTAGAAGTTGGATCAATGCAAAGAAACATCACCACAACGAAATATGCACAGAAATTTTGCAAAGCAGGAAGATGCTGAGAGAGAAATGGCTTTGTTAGAGTGTTAACAGCATCCAAGCAGCTGTGCCTGGTCCTTGGCAATCCCAGTGCAATGTCAATAGAGTTACTCCAAACGTTTCAAAGTCTCTTAGCACTGCAAAAATAACTATGAATACTACCATCTAAAAATACTGCAGTAATTCATCCTCATTCCCCCTCCAACACCCACTCTGGGCTGTTGCATTTGCACTCTGTTTGCATTTTACCATTCAGGGCACCAGCTGAACATTTGCAATGAGATGTTAACTACTCTGTGTTCACAGGGTACTTATCTGTCTTGGCATCATCAATTGTACAGCTCAATTACTTAAAAGAATGAAAATTTGCAGCTCCTATTTGGACTGTACAGCGCACTATAAGTAGGAATCTACAGATTTGTCTTTCCCTGTCCAATCCCTGAACCATATCACAAAGCACAAATGACACAGCTATCTTGATTTGCTGGATTTGTACTGGATGGTGGTGGACTAAAAAAAATGTAAAGATGAAGGTAAATATTCACTTAGAACAACTGTGAGCTGAAATGCAGGGCTCTGAGTGCTTTTAAAATAAGAAACAGTCATGGTCAAGGGATTGCATAAATGAAGTGAAGATTGAATGGTATGAAAATCACTAAGATTTTTTCACTCCTAGCTTCCAAGTTTGGCAGAGAAATAAAAAAGCTGAAGAAAAAACTAAAATGTGAAATCAAAAGTTTTTTTTATCAAAATATGAATATATTTTTAAGATCACATACACTTTTTTATTAATATGGATTTCAAAATCCATCCATTTTCAGGTCTTTGCTTGATAACTGGAACATTTTAAAGAACTCTGATTTACACTAAAAATATTCTGCACGGCTCTAACCAGAATACTCACGAGTTCTCTTCTGTGACAGCTACTCCCTCTACAGCTTTTGGCAAGAGACTAAGGATGAAACTTTGTCTAGTAAAGTCAGAGGGTATTTGAGTGCTACTTTAAATGAGGCCAACATTTCATAATCCAATCATTCCCATCTACAGTAAGGCAATCAGGCATGTCTGAAGAGCAAGAACTTGTAACATAATTTATAATTGGCATATAAAATCATATTCTAAAATGCAACATTTTAAGTCCTAAACTGTATTTGCTCTAGTAAATAGATACTTCATGATCATCAGAGATCACCAGTATTGTTTTTCTTAATTACATTTGCAAGTAATTAATGCCATTGCTGCCTTCATGGATTTGAAGTATTCCCTAAATGTTGCTGTACTGAGCAAAAAGGGAATACAGTGATAACGTAATCTAATTGCAAAGTCAAATTGTAAAGATTTTTAATAGCAACCACTCTACAGCACTTTTAATTTTCTGTCTGCTTCATGAGCATTAAATAATTATTTCTCACATTACCCATGTGAGTGGGTTGCAGCACTCCTGTCTGTAGGCTTGGTAGTGAATGTTCTCGCTCTACAGAAATGCTGAGCATTTGATGCTTGAGAGGGGAGTTTCAGACACAGCCTGACTGCCAGTGCTGCAAGGGAGTGCTGGTGTTGTTGTTGGCATCTTTCTAGCAGCATCCATGGAAATTTGGTGCATGGTCTGGAATCGGATTTCTGCATGCAGGGAAACTCTGAATGAAGGGCTTTTCCAATCAGCAAAAGAAACCTTAGGAAATCATGGGATGCCATCTGCTTTAGTCTACATTTTAGCACCTCATATTCTAAATACCTGCTTTCAAATGCATGTTTTAGAATATTATCTCTAGGACCCAAATTATGGCCAAAGTTGAGGCCAGAAAAAGAAAGAAATGTAAGGACTTAGGTGAAACAGTTGTCACTGTCTGAAGATGGACAAGCCTTCTTGCACATTACTGGTAGGAATACACAATGTTAGTTTGCAGACCAAGTGAGAAGGATAAATCTTTAATCTTTCACAAGGCAATAACAATTTTATCAGCAAAAGGAGCTCTGTGACACTACCCACTTTCTCTTGGAGCTAAAAAACTTCTTCAACCATATACTGAAAGGAGGACTGCAGAATAATTTGCTCTCATGAGGGCAGATTCACAGACTATCACTGCTGCCCTGAATCCTAACAGAAACATGGCTCCAGCAGTTCTGCTTGTGTGTGAGAAAGTGAGAGGCTCACAGAAAGGATTATCCCCAGGAAGTCAGAAATTTTTTTCCACACAATTCCAATTTTCTTGAAAAGATAGGTTTACAAACTATTTAATAAATTGTTTAAAGCTTACATTGGTAAAATCCAAATCAAGAGTGGGAGTATGGTTAATAGAATAGGAAAAAGTTTTTAATACAAGTTAATAGTCTTTCTTTGAGCTCTTACAATATTTAAGTCAAATCTATTTTATGGCCTCAAAATTTTGCTTTTTGAAACCATTACAGACAGTCCAAGATTTACTCCAGAGTACTCCATTTCTGTTCATGAAAGGAAATTTTCTTTATATCACCTGGACAGAAGCCTAGTGAGCCTAGGCAGGTGGAACTTTAAATTTTTTTCTGTCTTTTAGATAACCACTCCAGTCATCTTTCAATGGAATCTGCCCTATTAGGTTCAGACAGAAATAAATTAATCATGTTTTGAGGGTAAGTCAAAAAACCTCAAAACAAAGTAAGATTTACTATGTGTTCCAGTCCTACCAAAGAGAGAGGCTTGGAAAAGGAGTTTGAGAAACTTGTTATTAAGAGGTTAATGTGTCTGTCAGACTCTTAAATCATAATGCCAGCAGACTCAATGAAATGACAAATTGAACTATAAAGAAACACACAAGCAATCATTCTTTAAGCTAAGTATAGAAGAACCACTTTTCATTGGTTTCTTCAGTATTTCTGTAGACTTGAATGATTCCAATGCAAACTCTGAATCACCTATGAGAGTTTAACAAAAGAGAGAATTTCCTTCTCAACTTTTTAATGCTTATCTGAGACAACTGCCAGAGCTCTGACACCCACCAGCCATTTTAACTCTCCACCATATTTTTATTTCCAACTAATCACCATTAAGTAGATAGAAGATTATTTTTTGATTAAATTATATCAGACCAAGAGGAATGAGAGAGGAAGGAGCCTACGAAATTCCAGAAAAAATAATTCTTGGTTTAAACAAATACAAAAAGAATTTCTCATTTATGTGAGATGCATGGGGTCTACCTGTATGAAACATTATGCAATGGGAATCTTTTAAGCATATATTATTTTTTAGGTCTGCCTCCTCTTCAATTTCTCTGCTATTAGTGTAGAATGGGCAGAATTTTCAAAAAGATCAACACAGAAAAATTATGCAGAGTAACCTTATTGTTGAAAACTGTTTGACAAAGAGTAATAAAAAATTATTCACACACTTTAATGTTTTTGAAATCTTTTGAGCACATTCAGGCTGCCTGTATAACACCATCTCTTCCCTCATTTTTGCCCAATAAGAAAAAACCCTAACTGTTGAAAAACAAATCCCTTCTAATCTCTCATTCAACTTCTATCAGAATTGCACTGGCCACTGCTCTCCACTTGTCCTTCCACTTTAGGACCTCTCATGTACTTGAATCCTGTCCTTCTCCTGTGCTCCTTTTTCCCCCCTTCTCCCAGTTCTGTTCCTTTTTTCTGTGTTTTTCTCCTTACTGTTGTTGAGTCCCCTCTGATTCCACAAGGTTTTGCTAATTAACAGGCACAGAATTCCTATGAGGCTGAATGACAATGCCTGATAGACAGGTAAAATTAAAGAGAGAAAGCCTAATTAGTTTGATTGGGCCCCTGCAGGATTCAAAATCAGAGGTGCTATTAGGGCATAAGTATTCCTTACAGTGTTCCTCTTTCCAAAAGTGGAGCAGGCAGGTAAGGCTGTGCCAGCTGTGGCTCTGGGGCTGGCAGTGTTGGTGGCAGTTTGACAAACACCCCCTCCAAAGCTACCAGAGCTCTGTGCTTTTCTCAGGCCTCTGCAAAGCTGTAGTCTGAGCAATTTACGATTTCTACAACAAAAAATCAATATGAAAACATTCTTATGTTCATTCTTGTATTGCATGATCACATTCCATATTTATGACTTTTCAATAGAAGGACAGGTGCAGTACTTGTTAACATGGTTTTCAATGCCAAGCCCAAAGTAGTAAAATCACAGTAGGGATGCTGGGTGAAGGGAGACACAGACATTCACTGTGTGAAGGACAGTTTCTTGGAATAAACTTATCTTTCATGGAAATATCCTGGATTTGATACAGAAGAGCAATGCAGAAGCCAAGCATGGCTCATTTCCCCAAGGGAAGGGCAGACCCAGGGGATAGCCAGGGTTACCCTGCAAAGGAATTCACCCGCAGAAACACTTCTGCTGCTTTGCCACTGCTCCCTGGCTGCAGGGAGGCCTGATGCTAAACTGAGCACTGACCTCAGCAAGCCCAGAAGATTCTGGGATGGAGTGAAACACTCCTTATAGCATGCTAAAGGTTAAATTTAATGACTGCAGAGCATACATAGGAAAAAAAACCCAACCCAAAGCATTACTAATTTTTACCTGCAGCATAATATTTGTCAAGTTATGATTCTTAATAGTTATTTACCTCATATTTAGGGGACACAGAGAAAAAAGACAAACTGAATCTGTCATAATCTCAAGAGTATGAGAAACAAAATGGCCATTGCTTGCACCTTCATTTCAAATGCCCCATTAAATGGCTGATCTGGGAGCAAAACTCATAATTTCATAAGGGTAATTGGATACACTTTCTTCTGTTGCAAGCAAATTACCCCCTGGCACAAGAATTTAAAAATCTTTGGCAGCAGACCTCCTGAAACCCATCTGTGTTGGAAATTACTTTTTTGCTTTTGGGTATACTATATTTACATATTTTGTTTTATTTCTCAATATTTAATCTAGAGAGAAAAGAGACTCTTAGGACTCACAGTGAAACTTCTCAACAGGTTTTAAAAAAATGTAGGTGTCCAGAAAAACTGGCTATACTAATATAGCAACATGTCAAACTGGAACCAAATTGACTTCTGTTACATTGTCAAACATTCATTTTAAACACACCTATTTTTAAATATCTCTTTTTTATTTTATAGCAAGAGTAAGAACTTGCTACAAATGCAAACCGATGACTACCGTATCAAATCCTTGGAAACTCCCTAAACTTTCCTTCGGTGCAATCTCTCATGCTGGGTCTCCAGCAGTATGGAATCCCTGTTGTTTTCATAAATTCTATTTATTTAGTAGAAATAATTTATGAAATATTTTGACAACCAAAGCTCTGGACAGTTGAGCGCAGAATTATCCCTCCCAATGTAAAACTTTGGTTCTCCTACCCCCTCCTCAGCAACAGCAAGAGATGAAGAGATGGTAAATCCTAAGGTACACCTGTATTAAACTTAGCTGGGTTGAATCAACTTTCTTGCTTTGCTCCTGCTAATATTCCTCTTGCAAATGTGGAGTTACAATGAAACAGGAAGAGTAAGTGATATATTCACCCACTGAAAATGTCACTTTTAAGACTGTATTTGACCATGTGGATTTTTGGGGGAAAAAAAAAAGTGCAAATTCTTTGAAAGTAAAAGGGTAGTTTTCTAAATAAATAGCATAGATGCCTAAAGGATTTTTTACCATTAAATACCTTAGGTCTTCCATACTTCTCAACCAGTATAAAGAAAAAGATCCTCATATTGAGTGGTATGTTCTCAAAAGAGAAACACTCAGTATAAAAGCTTGCCCTCTCTTGAAGGAAATAATAATTTCTAAAACCCCAAACACTTTGAAAACTTAAAAAAGTATTCAAGGTTGTCAAGGCTGAAATCTATGAAAAACACAAGCGGTTAAAAATCCCCTGAAACTCAAATGTGCAAAGATGATTTACAGAGATTCACCACTCTAAGACTGTAAGTGGAAAAAGCAAATGTAAGATTACAAAGGACATGTGTTGCAAAAATTAAGAACTTCAGGGTATAAACTTGTTTCCAGATGAGGTTTGTAACAAATCATTTTCTGGTGCAGCATCTCTCAGTCTACTGCCAAAGAAAAGGTATCCAGATAGCTGAGCTGCCATTCTGCTTGCAAATGTCTCTACTCTGCATTATTTAGGAGGTTATTCCTACATACCCTGCAAGAAGTGTCCATGGTCAGGGACAAAAGTAAATATCCTTAAAGGACAGATGGCAGAAATTACTCATTATTACAGACACAAAAGGACAGAAGAATACAAACTGTTATAAATGAACCAAATGCCTGAAAAGAAATTCCAGCTGTGAAATACGTGAGCACTGTGAAGCTGGTTACTCCTGTGTGCACTGACTGGCCACAGTTCTGCTGCCTAAATGCTGCTTATCAGCCAAAAATTGCATGAGCCTCCCCATGCAGACACAGACAGATGTACCTGCTAGGACTCACATGGACAGGAGAGAACATTCAGAGTTTTGAGGTACATTTTCCACACTGTGACATTACTGAAGTATGATAAAATTCCATGCTGGAGCTTTGACCAAAAAAAGTGGAAGGCACGGATCCAATTGACCCAGAGGAAGGCAGAGGGCAGTGTCTGCAGATGACAAAACAGTCCAGACAAGCTTGACAGCGGGGACACCAGGGCTTGTACCAATACCTCCCTGGGACAGCCAGACCCAGTAAGATGATGGAAATGGATCTTTTTCTTATCTTCAAACCTTTCTTGCTGTCCTCATTATTTCCCAGTGGGTAATTACAGCACTTGCTTTCCGCTCTGGCATTTTCTTCCGCAGTCAACAGGGTGGGAGGTGAAGGAGGTGCTGTCACTTGGAGGTGTCAGAGCCAAGAGGAATGTTGGGTGCTGCCTGCAAGGACAGACAGATCTGGGCTTGGAACCTGTGCCAGCCACTAACCTGTGCCCTCAGCAGAGTGCCATGGGACAGAGCTCCAGGCTGTGAACATCAGATGGTAGAATGAATTTTTCACACCAATTTATTTTGCTATTTCCATTTGTACTGGGCATATTTTAGTTTCCCTAATTTTCCAGATTCTGGATGGGGTGCCAATATTTTCATATGTCCCGTCTCTGGCAGTCCTACTCCAAACTTTAACCCCTGTTATGCCAACAGTGAACACTAGATGAACTAAATGCACATGAGAGTGAAACTAAACTCATTTCCAGTCTGCTCCCAGAGAGCACCAAGCAGGCAGGGGAATAAGTTGCCATTACAAGTCACACGTGGGGAACCTATGGGTTCTAGAACACTGTCACAGCCACACTGCAAGGAGCTGCTTTAGCTATTCAAGGTGGAACAACCTCCAGAACCATGGAATAAGAAAACAGAAGCAAACTCCAGTTTTTTGGACACCCCAGTAGCACCTAAGGACACAATACAAGCAAACCCAGAGGGGAGAGAGAATCCTTCCCCCTTGTCAAAGTACTGGTAGACCAGAAAAGGAAAAATAATTTCTGTCTGCATCTGGACAAAAAGCAGAACCTGATTCAGAGCAGGAAATACTGCTAATCTCTATAATGCAATCAAATTATCTGCTACAAAATAGGACATCAACTTCACTGAGAGAACATGTGCTCAGATTTGGATAGAGAAGAACAGTTCCCCATTCAGGATGGCCAGGCAATGCATTCAAAAGTTTTTCCTGGCCAAAGGGATCATTATGATCATCTGCTGGTTTTGCAGAAAACACATCATAGGATTTTGTTGAGTATTTTCCATATTAGCCCCTGGGACATGAAAGCTAAACATAAAAGAAATAATACTGATTTAAAAATATCTTTCTAGCTATAAAACCGAAAAAAAATCTAAAAAAAATACATTCAGAAAAAATTAACAGATTTAAAAAAGGATTGATTACATAACCAAAAGCCCTAATTTACACAGAGTTGACAAATACAAGTTGGAAATGATATTGAGGAAAATCAAACCATATTTCATGACATATAATGTAGCATTACTGCACTGTATTAGTATGTTTTAACAAAGTAAGTGGGGTGGACTTCTACTTCTCATGGTAAGGGAAGAAAGAAGGAATATAAAAGTAAATGTATCTCCACTTGGAGCCAAAAGTGGGAAGTATTCTTTGTAATGTGTTTCCATGCTGCTGTTATGTTATGGATATTGGAAGAACACAGACAAATTCCTATTTTCCAAGAGGAACTTCAAAAGATGTAGAACTTCAGACACTTGTTTTATGAATGTAATGTCCAAAATCTAAAGGGTGTTTTATATAAATCTTAAACAAATATATGTACAAGACAATAAACCAGATGGGTGATGAAAAGGAAAGCAAATTTCCCTCTAAAAGAATAGCTGCATGTTGTGCATATTTTAAATAATCTAGCAATTCATTTGCATTTTCAAAGCATTTGTACTCACAGCATAAGCCTCAAAAATAATATGGAAGGAAATTACTCTACCTGCAGCTTTTTACAACATTTCCTCATGAAAAAGATTAGGCTTTTACTAATTCTACAGCAATTTAACAGTCCCATCATCCTGCTTCTTTCAAACAGAAGAAACCCATTTGTTTGGTTTTGCTGTATTGAGTATTTCTAAAGAGGGGAAGTGTACAGTCTGTCAGTAATAAAATTATTAGATAATATTCTTGAATTTTAAATTTATGAAAAAGAAACATTGAGGTTTTGGCTAATCTTTAGTGAAAAAGAGATAGGACAGCTTTTGTGAAATAAACCACCTAATCAGATTAGCTTTAGAGCCCTGATTACTCTACTTCACATTCAAATAAATGCCAAAGAATAATTTATTTGATGTAGTAGTTAAGCTAAAAATGCAGAATTGACAGAATATTGAAGTTCTTTGATCTTTTGTAGGTGTTCAATGTACTCTCAATGCTACTTGATGAGTGACAACAATTCATAATGTTTTAAAAATAAACCTCTATGCACAGGGGGCTTTTTTGGCTTTAAGATTCTGCTTTTATTGTCTAACTGGTACTTTGAAGATATTTTTTTCTTTTTATTAAACAACATATTTTATTCTTATCTTTGAATACAAAATTAGGAGCTAAAATAGGTTTGTGAAAGGGGGACAAAGTTGACTCAGATCCTTTTTTAAGAAGATATAAAAAATATAGTCAGCAAGGTAAGTTTCTCATTTACTTTCCTTTTCAAAGCTGATAAAAAGTGACAAGAGTCAATTTGGGTTCATTCTTGTAGTATCTAAGTACATTTTTCTGAATGTCATGTTCAGACAGGCCTGCCTTCAAATTTGTCTCTTATTTCCTATTCATTCTCTCAGCATAAAAAAAAAAAATTGTGTGAAACAGGAAGGGACATCACAAATAGGGAATAAGCCTCCTGCCATTTCCCAGCACCACCACCCCTGCTTCCTCTTGACATCACATAAAAAACAGCCAAAATTTTCTAAGAAATACAGGTAGTCCAGAATAAAGATTTTCAGGAGGATTTACCCTCTCAGAAAATTTTAACAAAGCAGTAACTTATTTTTTCCAGCTGGAAGGATTTTTAACTTTCAGCCAAGCTTCTCCTGTCACTTTCTGCTGGTACCAGATCTAGCTGCTCAAGTTTGTTTCTTTAAATTGCAAAACCATGATTCATTCCATTGGCAACTTCTGGTCTGCAGTTGCCACAAGGGTTGGTTATTTCAGGGCTCCCTCACAGCATTTCAGAGACTGGGAGTAGGAAGATCCTGTCCATGAAAAACTGGGCTTGGCTCACCAACATCTGCATCAGGACAATTCTTATAGAGCAGCAAGAGGGCAAAGCATTCAGCCAAGCTAAAATTCTACTTGCAAGCAGCTGTTAAGGTTGGTAAGATAATGGAGAGAGATTGTATGTCACAACCTGTTCTTTATTTATTCATGCTTTGAATTTTCCCCCTTAGGAATTTTTGATATGAAACAATTCTGTTGGTGCTGCACTGCTGAAACATGGTCATCAGTTGAAATAGAAGAGAATGGACTGGGCCATGAACTTTCAACAAGACTAAAGTGGAATAGATTTTAGTGAAAACCCTTGAGGGAAAGGGAGAGGAATTAATATTTTCAGAAGCTGTGATTTTTTGCCTCTATTTATATATTTAAAAATATTGTTCCACCCCCCAAAAAATCAAAGAACTACTATAAAATTTGAGCTTTTAGTTATTTCTAGAGAGAAAACAGTAAAAACCAACCAACCAACCACCTGCACTATGTGATTCCAAATGTAATTTACATGCATGTAATTGTAATTCTCACAACATTTAAGATCCCCTTGGTATTTAAAAATCACTTGGTGCATTATTATTATTTTTTTCAAATTTCTGTGATGCTAGAACTTAAAAATGCAACATAATTTCATAACAGGTCTGTTTGGGTTTTTTAGTCAATACTGACAGTGACTTTAACAAGTTAATTTCTTCTTGGTAAAATAAATACTTGGGCAGCAAGAGCTCAGGATTGCAGCATATCAGATTGCTAACTGGGGATAGGGAGGGAAGTGATTCCAAGACTTTTATTGCTTTTAAATTTGCATGACTTTGTTCTATTTTTCCACATCCAAGGGAGGAGGTAAAAGGTCAGTAGGATAGAATTAGCTCAAAAAAAGACACCTTGAACAGCCAATAATTCTGCAACCAGTTGTACTAACTTCCCATCTCTGCCTAGAACACACCTCTCAGCTGAGCAGATTTTCTCAGCTCCTCTTCTTTCACTTGTCCCTACTGCATTATCCCCCAGGCATTCCTGCTCCTCCCTGCTCTCCTCCCAACAGGTCACCCCCTTCCCTCTCCACTGCCCCTTCCAGGCAGACGGAAATCTCCTTGTGGTATCTTCATTCAACCCCCAGATCTGTTCTTCCCTCAGGATGAGAGCTCACCCAGGTGTGAACGTGTCTCTGGGTAGCAGGGACAGGAGGGCTGTCCTAGTAAACCCAGTCAACATTTTGTTTTGCTCATCTCTTTAGGATGTGAAGATCTCAGGAGTGTTTCTCCCAAAAACCACATTCCAAATAATCAGATCTTGATTCCTGCATGTTCTGAAACTCCTTTCATCATGACTTTTGTTGAAACACCATTTTCATAGACTCCCTCAACCACTCTATGAAGGGATCTATTATTTAAAGTTCCTAATGCAGTGTCATGCCATTTTAAGTCAGCATGACGGTTTTCTGCTCATATAATGTTCATATTTTTCATATTTTCTTGGATTTTGGCCTTCTTGGTATTTGTGCCAGAGCACCAAAATAAATTTTGGTTTAAAGTTCAAACTAGCACAAAACCTCAGGCTTTGGTAAACTGCAAAAGGGGCACTGGTGGCTATAAAGAGTTAGTTGCGTGTTTCTGCTCAAATGTTGGCAACAGAAACAATCTCTCTCCAAGATTAAGTGCTGTCACATGACCTTGTAAGTTGATCTTATGAGGGATTTGTGAAAAACTGTGGTCTTGAGCGTGCCACAGTGACTAAATTGCTCACAAATCACGTAGGATTTACATAACTGAGTGTCTCAGCTCTCACACAGTCAGCACTAGACCTACTTACTAACACATGAAAAATGCATTCTCAGACTTGGCACATGGCTTCTGCAGCTGCCAAATACACCCCCTGTGAGACAGGAGCAGGCTGGTGAGGAGGAGATCATTTCCAACACTGCTAGCGACAGGAAGAAGAATGAGAATACTGTTTATCTTGTTAGAGATTTTCTGATCATATTAGTGATTTCATTATGCTGTTCCTAGAGACCAAACCTTTAAAAATGGCACAGAGCTCAAAAATGCCCTGTGAAAATTGCTGCTATAAATCAGACTCACACCATATTAACAGCACAGGAATTATACAATGCCATGGAAATACAAACACTCCTTGCAGTTGGTGTCTGAACGCCCTTCTGCACTGATATTCACACAGGTGAACCTGTCTCCATCCCATAATTTATCCCAGTGCCTGGTTTCTGGCATACCCAGATTTCACCACAGGCTTTTGTGTTTTCAGGCAAGGCCTGAAAAACAAGATGATGGAGTTACTGAAGGGAAGAACTTCAGAGCAATAAGTGTAGCTCAGTCAGAAATAGCCCAAATTCTTTTAAATGCACAAAAGGCTTCCAGCTGGATAATTAAAAAAAGTAAATTTCAAAACTTCTGGTGGTAGAGAAAAATCTAACTGCATGTTATTTTACTCTTTAGACCCACAAAATAACTCCTAATCCACCAATCCTCACCAGGTGTCATGATGTAACACTGGCCAAATGCCAGACATCCACGAAAGTCACTCACACACCCTCCCCTGCCCCAGCTGGGCAGAGGAGAGAAAAAGAACTAATAAAGGGTTCATGAGTTGAGACAAGGACAGGGAGAAAACCCTCCCAGGGCAAAACAGGCTCAGCTTAAAGGTACAAACAGAATTTATTACTAACAGAACTGGAGGAGGATAACGAGAAGTAGAATAAGCCCTTAAAAATACCTTTTCCCCCCAGCCCCTCCCTCCTTCCCACTGACAGCACAGGGAGGCAGGGTGTGGGGGTCTGGTCAGTTTGTCACCCAAGGTTTTCTTCTGCTGCTCTGGGAGAGGAGTCCTTGCCCTGTGAGACTGTGGGGTCCCTGCCACGGGAGACAGTTCCCTGTCACCTTCTCTGGCACAGGTCCACTCTCATGAGCAGCAGCCAAACCTCACCTGCTGCAAACGATCTCTGCATCCCTGTGGATCCCCACGGGCTGCAGGGGCTCAGCTGTTTCCCCATGGTCTCACCAGGGCTGCAGAGGAATCTCAGCTCTGGTGCCTGGAGCTCCTCCTGCCCCTCCTTCTCCCTGGCCTTGGTGTCTCCATGGTGTTTCCCTCACAGGTTCTCACCTCCTCCTCCTCTGGCTAGAAAATAATTGCATGTGTCCCCTTTGTTTTGATTTTCCCAAAACCAGGATGAGCAAAACCAACACACCAGGTTAAGGTACCTGCAACAAGGTTAGGAGATTGTTAGGATGCCAACAATCTGCGTATGGTTCTAAGTCTTGCTATTTTTTCTGTGCATGTGTCCATAATAAGTTTCTTTATTCAGATTAATTTCACTTCTCCTCTTTCCCCCCTCTTCAAAATAATAAAAGTCCTTCTCTACCTGTACGTAATCTCTCTGCAGAGATTCATGTGCCAGATGATCTCACCTCCTTTTTATCAAACACAACAGAAATAATAATATAAAAAAAATAACAGAAAGATCACTTTTTGGAGCCTTCCCAAACCACTTCTCATTAAAAGAGTTTCTCTCACATTCTCTGACATCAGAGCTATTGTGACTTACCTCATACTTTGTGCAATCATAAATCCAAACTATGTAGCATAAATGACTGCAGAAAACTGTACCATTAGTAAACCTACATGTATTTTAAGAGGTGACTATACATCTAGAAAACTATATGCTTAAATTATTTCAGAAAGACTTCTCTTGTGAAGATGTGAGCTGAGAGCAGCATAATAATTAATAAAAAAATCTTTATCACTATCTGTTGCAGAGTAATCCACTATCTGGGGTAGCACTATGATAAATGAAAGTTGGATGACTGATATAAATGTATTCATATCACTCCATGTGCCATTCATACATAGGAATCTTAAATTTTACATGAAAGGCTAAACAATAAAAAAAGAATTTAGATTTAGAACACAAGTACACAAGATGTATGTTTAGTATACACTTAGCATACAAGACTTCAGGGCAAGGGTGAGTCTGTTTTCCTTTTGTTTTTAAAGGAAAATTTAAATAAAATTTTGTCTCAAGACAAAAATCCAGGGACTTCAGTCAACATTAAGGGACTGTAAACAGAAAGCAGATCAGACCCTCTGTGGAGTGAAACAGAAACTCTTTGTTGATGTCTTTCCGACTTCAGTGGTTTGGCCCAGTCATATTTTTCAAAGGGAAGAAGACCTGAGCTTATAATATACAAAATTAAGATATGCTATTTTCTCAAAAATTTGAGAAGAGGGGCCAGAATATCCTGGGCTAAGTATGAGAAAAGGAAATCTCATTCATCACTTCTAACTTACAAGATTTTAGGAAGATCCCATTCTGGACATTGTATTAGCTATTCAAATAGCATCTAATCTTCATAAAGGGAGAATAAGGGGATTTATTTTTTGAGATACTAAAAATTCTTTTGGAGCACAAGAGGAGTAAAGAAAGAAATAGACACTTGGCTTAATTTCTGCTGTGTTTTGACAATCTACAAAAAAAGTGGCAGACAGGAGTTAGCCAGAATACAAAATGCTCTCATCCTGGATAGATCAGAAGTACCATTCCACTGGGATTTCTGACAAATGCTGGGTTTCTGGATGCTATTAAAAGGGAATATCTACATCAGGAGGATAGGGATTAACAACAGCATTGAACATAGGAGGGGAAAATCAAGACTATCTGATAGTAAAGAACAGTAGTGCACAGAAAACATTAATTAGATATGTTTTGATACACAAGACCTGCTCTGTAGTCTTCTCTCTTTGAATTAATGACAGCATTAGTGGGACAGCATCACTCAATTGCAAATCTGTCCCCAGCCTCTTTAATAAAAATTGCTATACCAAGTCTCCTAGACTGAAGATTTTGGCATTGCACATCACCAAGATGAACTGAGATAAAAATACCTCAGTTGGCATGCCCAGATGAATCAAGGCAAATTTCCCACAAAACACATAAAAGTATTTCAAAGATTAAAGTAATTTTATCGATGAAGCCATTTCCCATCTCAGTAAAATTAGAGTCAATGTTCCTATTAAAACTGATCTGTTCATTTTGTCTTCACTTTTTACTAACTCTTAGGTATTGGAAAAGTCAGTTGGCAGAGGACTGTAAGTGTACTGTAGCTGTACTTCAAAATACTTTGGAAGCATCAGAGCCAGCAACTCCTCTGTCATACTGCATTTCACTCACAGTAACTTCAATAAGGATGAATCCCAGGCTCATTTCCCATTATCTTATTTTGCTTCATCAATGTCACAGTTTCTGCTGCTTCTCTGACATCTCTCTGTATGATAAGCACTGGTGTAATTTTTCATGTTGTGGCCTCATTTTATTTTTCTGTTGTTCTCTAAAATTATGAATATTAGGGGTCCTACCAGGATATTGGTGCTTTGGCCTTATTCTCAGTCATCGTCTCAAAGGCTGGCATTCTGTCTCTGCTGTGCTGTGCCTTAACCTTCCTGACAGCAACACATCTCTCATGACAATGTTATATCGCAACCAGCAAATCCCTGATTCTGGAATGATGCACATCACTCTTCTCTGCACTTGAAACACAAAAGGTGCCCTTAGAGCTTCCCTTGTCCGAGCAATTAATGTCCCATGATACTGCCAAATTATCCAGGAACTCAACTTTGCATCTGAAGCAGAAATAGAAGAAGTAGATTGTCTGATGTACACTTGGTTCAAAAAAAGTCTAAGATAAATGAAACACCATAGCAATAGAAGTGAAAGAAAAACAAAGAAGTGATGTCACAGATGTTCTGATGTCATGAATTATTACATTATTTTGGAAATACTGTTCATCCTAATATATACACAAAATATGTGGTGGCTAAAATAGCTGAATAGTGATGATGATGGTGATGATTGATGGGCATGCTTACCTGCTACATGGTTATCTTTGCCCCTGAAGGATTCTACAGCTCTGCAAATATCCAAGCTCTATGGGAAAATATACAGAGGACTATGTAATCCAAATATTTAATAGATAAAAGTCAGCTTACTGAAGTTAAACTTTATGGAAACCATAGAAAAACCTCTTGATAGGTGTTTTTGATAGGCTGTTGAAGACACTCAATAAACATCTCAAAAATAACAGCCATATGATCACCAGGTTGTGAGAATAATATGCATCCCAGGAGAGCTGTATCACTGGGGATGTAATCCATGAAAATAAAGATATTTAATTGTACGGAACAGGTAAATAACTATTTTTTAAACATTTAATGTTGGACAAGATCTTGGCAATTTATGTTTCATAATTTACGGAACAGATTTTTTACTGTATTACATTTCAGTCCTCAGATCCTCAACATGGAAGTTGTTACCTTCCAGCCCATAAAAATTCAACAGGATTGTTCAGAAAAACATCCATCCTTGGCACTCTTCTTTTTTTTACAGGCAGAATTAAAAATGCCATTTTTTCAGTTACTAAAGGAGATATCACTATGACTTGTTCTTTTTCATACTGGTGACTTTAGTTGTCAGATGGATACACTGCCCTTATGTTTAGAATTTAACTGTGTATATACCCCACTTTGTAGAGAGGATACACAACTGCCAAATAGCTATTTATGAATATGCAAATACACTTTTTAGCAGTTATACCAATTTCAAAGATACATATGATCATGAAAGTAACAACAATTACTTGACATACAAGATGAAGTTAAAATAAGGACACCATATGTCAATGTGATATTCAATACATCAGGCAGTACTGAAACTACCTAAATATCAGAATACAATAATATCCGAGAGTGCAAAATGAGAAACAGGAATGGCTATTGCTGAGCTAGAGAGTGGGTTTGAAAATCTGGGTTTGTAAATGTATTTGGCCATCAGGCCCTCTTTCACAGAAAGCACACTGGATCACAAATTCCCCACTTACACAGGGCAAACCTGATTGCCACTTCTGGATATGTAGAGTTCAGAAAGCTCTGGGAAATCTTCATTACCACCTTTCAATGACACCTTAGCAATTGGAAGCAGTGGAGAGAGAGCTGAATGCTTCAGCTTGAAAAGTAAAGCAGATTTATGTCCTGCTTTGTTTTTGCACCTTGGCAAAAACAAAAATAGACTTATGCAGCCAATCCTTAAAAACTCCATAATTTTATTACAGAGACCTTGAAAAAGATAATTCCTTGCTAATGCAATGATGTTGCAGGATCCTATAGTGTCTTCTTTTTCTCCGTTAGACACTTTAAAAAAGAATTTCTTGATTTCATTGTAACTATTTTTTTATTTTTCCTTTATTTCATGCACAGGAAGCAAATATAATAATCTTGGGGGGAAAAAAAAAGGCTGGTATCAAATTGTGCATTCTTTATATAATTTTAGGAGGAAAATAGTTAACATTTTATCCTCATGACTTGCAAATGAAAGAAAATAATAATGCCTAGCAAAAGACATTAGAAGAACACATTTACCATGAATCATACTGCCCTTGAAGGTGCAGCTTAAAAAAGCAGAGAAATAGATTTGACACCACTTGGACTTGCAGCTCGGACATGCTGCATTAAACTGTTCAAAATTAATTTAATCTGAGCATGGAGAATAATAGCCTCTCAGTTCAAGGCTTCTGATAGCAGTAATTTGCACTCGAAAGTACTTCCAAAGGGAAAGAATAAATGAAGGGCGACTCTCCAAAACTGAGTGAGCAAATGTATTCACTAAACGAAAGCCTCTTGATCACACTGAGAAAGAGCATTCAGGAGAACGACACATTCTATATCACTTTGTGGGTTAGGAATTTTTTTCTTCAACTGCTTGCTGCTACAAGGAGAGCTACTGTTCTTCCTGGACTGATGATGGGGTAAGGAGCAATAGCAATAAGCTCTAAGCTTACTTAGAGCTCTTGCATTTTAGCTCAAAAGCTGTGAGATCCACTTGCTAACCAGGGAAGTTGGTCTTGTGTAGTGAAAAATCCTTTGGTCACACTTGCAAAGACAATTGTAGACTAATTGCATGCAGGGTATTGGCAACTCCCCTTGCTTTATCAGCACAGGACTAAGATCTAACTGTAATAAAGTGTTAACACTCCAGCCATTAAAAAGTACCTTATCAACTCAAACCACTTTTATATTCCATGAAAGTCATATACTCTTCACTTACACATTCATAACTTTCAATTCCATTTGCCATACCTGCAGCAAAAATCTTTTAACAGCAGTTTCCTTTCTTGCTAAGCTCCTAGGAGGCCATCTCATTTTTCTCTCTTTTTTTTTGTTTTTTTTTAGCAATTACAATTCTCTACTTTTTTGAATGAACTTATTGGCTGTGAGAAAGTCTTAGGTAGAGATACAAAGAAAATATTTCATCAGACAGCAGAAGAGTAAATAATGTATTACTATTCAAATTTCAGTTCTAATCCTACAGTTGCGTTACTGTTGGAAATTTACAACAAAGAAAGCCAAAAGGTCTTTTTGAATTCTCTGGTACTACTTAATTTCTTCTGAATAATTTACCTGCCACTAACTGTTCTATAATATTTTAAAGAAAACTGGTTGTGCCAAGATTCTGAAAAAAAAAAATAAATAAAAATGCTTTGAATTGAATGAATTAAAAAGTTAAAATAAGTTGAAAGCCTTCAGGATGTTGTAATGCATATGCTCCTGATATAAACAGCATTGCCAAATACTGACATTTAAAAGACCAGAGCTACTGTAGACAAGATGCTTCTGGTACTTGTCACTAGATCAGAACTTAAGGATAAACTGTGAATTTACATTGTCTCTATGCAAATTGCTCTTTGAAGAAAATGTAGGTTGCAAGTGTTTGAGGCTCATCCTTTTATATCCAACAGCTTTCTTAAAACACCCAATTTTCTAATGTTCTTGACTAAGAAAAGGGAAGGATATCTCAGCTTGCTCTTTCCAGCATACAGCCATTTAGTTGCTAAGTTAATTCATCTAATTTCATTTGAAGTACACTGGTATTTAACCCTTGACTTGGCAGACGAATTAGCATAGCAATATTGAGCGACTTATGGGAAAACGACCCTGCAAGTTAACACGTAATTGATGTTAGAAAACAAAATAAAGTACATTATCCCACATTTTAGTTCCTTAAGCATATTAGCAACAGAGAATTACATTGAGAAAATAATGGCTGGTCAACATTTCAGCTCATTTACGTCTTTCAAAACTCCAGTACTACATCCACTGCTTTTCAAAAGAGTGCTGGTTTTGGCTTCACAGCAGCTGGCATGGGGCTGTGGGTTGGATTTTTCACAAAAACTCGGTTGAAAATTCAGAGGTGCTCTGTTATTTCTGAGCAGTGCTTACACAGAGCCAAGGCCTTTTCTGCTCCTCACGCCACCAGAGAGGAGGCTGGGGATGAACAAGGAGCTGGGAGGGGACACAGCCAGGACAGCTGATCCCAGCTGACCCAGAGAATATCCCAGACCACCTGGCCTCATGCTCAGCAATAAAGCCAGAGGAGGAGGAGGAGGAAGGGGGGGCACTTGGAGTGATGGTGTCTGTCTTCCCAAGTCACTGTTATGTGGGGTGGAGCCCTGCTGTCCTGGGGATGCTGAGCACGTGCCTGCCCTGGGGAAGTGGGGAATGAATTCCTTGGTTTGCTTTGCTTGCTTGACTTTTGCTTTACTTGTTAAACTGTCTTTATCTCAACAAATGAGCTTCCTCAGTTTTACCCTCCCATTCTCTCACTCATCCCTCCAGTGGGAAGTGAGTGAGGGCTGAGTGGCCAGCTGGGGTTAACAGCCAGGGAGGAGCACTTAATGACCTTTGCTTCAAATCACTTTTCAAGAGTAAAATTGGATGCCTATCATAAGAATTATTTAATAACTAAACTCAATTTAGGCCAGGAATATACCCTTCAAGAAAAGAACAATGCAATAACACTAACCTTCAATCTTTAATCAAATTTAGCAACACAAGTGAAATGGCAATTAATACCAACCCTATTTTTATTTTGAAATGAGGAATGAGTTTTTAGAATTTGGAGTATCTCTAGATTTAAGAAGAAGTTAAAACTCTTGGTTTTATAATATTTTATAATTTACATATATTTCAGATGTTTACAGTTCTCAGAGATAAAAATAAACAAGACAATTACTAAATGTGACACTTTAATTTTGTTGGGCCATAAAGTTTCATGACCCAAGTACATTTGAAAACTAAAAGCTCTATCACCTTTGTCAAGAATTAAATGGTATAAAAGTGTTTTTCCTAAACATTATATCTTTGCTTTAAAAGATAAGTACAAGCAATTAACCTGCTCAATGACTTCTGAGTGCACATCCAGCTGAGGAGCCTCCTCACGGCCTGATATCACTGAATCACCTTTCTAAAATAACTTGGACCCACAGTTCAGACAAAGTTTATGCAATCAGGAGATTAACGATGTTTGTTACTGTAAGAGATTTAAGTCTTTTCTGGGAAAGTGAGATTACATCTACAAGTTTTGTATATTTGTTTTGGAGTCCTCAGCTTTGTCCTAAACCATGGTGGAAGTGCTATAGCTTGTCTGAGCCACAGCAGAAGGAGGTGAGCTGTGGCCCTTACTCCCTCTCTGTCCCTCCCATGCCAGAGGCACAGCCAAGGGCATTGGGGAATGAATTCCTGGCCCTGGCCTCCTGAAAGGCTTCTTGTTGCATGACAGAAAGGGGCCAAATATTTTCATAAACCAAAATTTGAAGCCTCAGTTTGTAAATCCTTAACAAAATCATTTTCCTAACATGAAGGAATATTGATTGAATTTCACTATCAGATAGGGAACTATCAGCCACACAGATAATTTATAAAAAGCCAAGTTATTATCCCTAAAAATGTTTATGTTCTTTCAGTTTGTTTCTTTGTATAGGGGAAAAGTATTCCAATGGCTGCAAACATTTATAGACATTTATGTTCTAAGGATAACATGGAGAAAATTAAGATGCCCACAATAATGATAATTCAGAATAGGAAACCATCTTTGTGAAGTACCTCTGGTATGGCATGTAAGGCTTTCTGTGTTCATAAGCTCACTAACAAGAGAATTCATAGAGATTTTAAAAGTTTATGATCCATTAAAAGGAAGCATCTGTGCAAAATGAATGCTGACTGCAAAAACTTGCATAGGAAACTTGCAGTTTTATCTCTCTGGTGGGAGAAAACATTAGATCACACAGTAACTACTCAACCAAGACCAGGCAGAGCTACTTTACTTTCTGGTGATTCCACCCAATCTACAGAGCACTGAGTATTTCCACATCAAGCAGGGATAACCAGTTTCATAGATGTGCTATCCAAGCCAAGAGATGAGTGTGTAAAAGAGAACAGAGAAGCTGAGGTGAGAATGAAAAATTACTTTTGGTATAGTATTATACAGAAATGTAGACAACCCCAAACCACTGAAGCCCAGTCAGGCTTGTAGTCAGGTACACTTATATCTAACAATGCCACAATTTCATAGCTGACAGAGGATAGATTAGTTGGGGTTTTTCCAGCACCTGGAAGAATTTATCCTTTTTGAAACATTAGCTATCACAAATTACAAATATAAAAATAACTGAAAATAACGCAAAGTACGGCTGATAAGTAACAAGCTATTATTTTTCAACTGGTCAAAGTTAATGGTTGAATTCAGTGATTCAACCTTAATGATTCAGTGGTTATTGATTTATGGAAAATCAATTAAAAACTTTTCAACACCACCCCACTGGAGACCCTGCAATTAAAGAAAAACCACATGAGGGTTGCAGTGGCTGTGTGACACCTCTAGCTCATTTCTGACCATGTGTGGATGCATTCTGTGGTAAAAATACCATCAGTACAGGGGTTGTGAGTCACCCCAGGGCTCCTCTTCAAAACTCCTGTGGATACTGAGAGAACATGGTGAAGGGACAATGTAGGGGGATGTGTTACAGAGATGAAATGTTTTAAAGGGATGGAGCAGCTAGGAGGTCATTTTTGCATATCAGAATTACCAGTAACAAGACAAAGAACAGTGTAAGTTAAGGAAACCTAATGATACCTCCACATCACTTACAGGTAGGGTGAATTTTGTAAAAATCTGGAGAATAAAAAGAATGCAAACAGTACCTGCAAAAGTGTTTGGACCTTCCATGTGAAAAAAATGAATTTTGCCTTCTGAACTGACACAGCAGATACCATCTTTGCTAGACCAACAATTACAGCATCAGTGCTGTGGACTACTTAAGAGAAAAAATTAACAGGTAAGGGAAAAAATAACTCTCTCATAACATCATAGCAAGAGAGTAATGCCACTTTTACAGAATGTCTCAGTTTAAAGGATAAATGAACAGAACCAAAAACATGAACTATGAAAAATATTCAACAAGCAGATGGTGTGAGAATAATTTGAGAAGCTGATATCCAGTTAAAAACACTGCCTAATGACTGACAGCATTAGGGATTGGTGGCATTTGTTATGTAAGTGGTTACACTGTGCGTGGTGCTGAAGACCAGCTGCAATGTGGAATTACAGAAGAGAAGCAAAATGAAAAGAAGCAGAAGCAATTATTGCAAAGACGAATTAGAGCAGAAAAGTGGAAACATGGAATTGAAATGGAAGTATGGCAATCAAGCAAAAGTAGTAGGGAAAGTGAAATGAAAATATTTTGTTTCCAAACAATTAATTAGAAAACTAATTTAGGATCTTTATCAACCATATCTGAAGTCTACTGGATATGGATCACAAACTCATATTGCTATTATTATTGTGTTAGTCACCATCCTTTTATTAACTTGATAACTTTATATCACATTTTGTTCACACACTTACCTATAATTAAGCACGTCTCTTATGCTTCATCTTTTTAACAGTCCAAATCACCTTGAAAATGCTGCAGGGTGGAATACTGACATGCCTCTCAGCACAGATTATCAGAAACAAGTTAAGAACATCAAATTAACTGTGACTGATTTTAAGAAGGCTCCTTCAAGAGCATATCTGCTCTTGACATCATTCTGAGCCTGGTTAAGTTCTGACAGTGTATTTTTACCTTGCAGCATATCTGGCAAACCTTGTTAATCTTTCTAGGGGCATGTATGTCACCAGATTGGTGATAACACATGAACTGCATTTTAAGAAGCCAAATGTCATCTCTCTGGAGGCCTCTTAGCACTTTTGAAAATGCTGATGGACAATCTAGTCCGTTCACCATGCCCTGTCTTGCCCTCTCAAAATGATTAGCTCCTAGAAAGCTCAGAGAACTCAATCTCACAAAATATCTATTCAGAAACTCTCCCAACTGTCCAAATATTCACAGATCCTTTGTCAGAATATTCAACAGGGCTTCTGCAGAAAAGTCTTTTGCTTTCCCATTTTTGCCAAGGAAATACACTGTAAAATATTGCCACAGTAATGACTTGTATAAAACACCAGGTTTCACTGGAGCTATTCTCCACCTTTCTGGGTTTATTTCCATCTTGATTCAGCAAAAATTTACATAGTAAATATCTCTCATGGACATTCAGATTTATTATTGTTATAACATTTTTCCTTGCAACTATAATGAAGATTGATTTAATCTCTTCAGCATTAGCCTCTTGCCAACTGAATACTGTCTTGCTCTCATAAATCAGAAACAAAATTCTTTATGATGATGCTGTTTACCATTCAACTTTCTAAAATATTGAGTTTCATAAAACATAATTTATTGATTTATAGTTAAATAATCTCTCACACTAAAGAATCAAAGATGATGGGGGAAAGACTGCAAATATTTCATCACTTCTTAGTAAGTTAAAAGCATCTTTGTCAACAACTCCAAGGGGTTAAATATTTTATCTCAGGTGCAGGTGAATTAAATGTCACTTTTCTCATTTGGGTCACGTAGTATCAATTTCACCAACACCCTGCATGCACTCAATTGAGTTTCATAAAACATAATTTATTGATTTATAGTTAAATAATCTCTCACACTAAAGAATCAAAGATGATGGGGGAAAGACTGCAAATATTTCATCACTTCTTAGTAAGTTAAAAGCATCTTTGTCAACAGCTCCAAGGGGTTAAATATTTTATCTCAGGTGCAGGTGAATTAAATGTCACTTTTCTCATTTGGGTCATGTAGTATCAATTTCACCAACACCTGAGCATGCAGTGTGGTGCTGAGGACTGCAATCCCCCCCCTCTCACAAAGCATCCTGTAGAGGAGAAGCAGCTCCACACCACGGTGAGTGTGGTGTTACACACCTCAGCTGCCCACGGGAGCTGCAGGGCCCTGCTCTGCCCTTCTCTTTTCTTTTCTGTCCATCTAAGAAACACACATGGGTCTGCAAAGGTATTTAAGGAGAGTCAATTTTTTGTTTCAAATGTGTTTCTCCCTGCAGGGATCATTAAATGCTTGAATTCATTGCTAAAATGGAAGGATATCAAGTTTCCTCGGACTTAGAGCATCATTAAAACACTTTTCAACTGTTTTAATTACTCTTTCCCAGCTGAACTTTAACCACATGAAAAAGCTCCATCTCCTTCAGTCTATTCTACATTTTCAGGGCTTGGAGGGTAAAGACCAGCCAGTGAATTCTTATTGACAGAACAGGCTGAACACAGCACATCCTAAGATAAAACATTGGACATAATAATGCAGCTGTTTGGCTTTAATCCAAATGTTCCTAAACTATCTTTAGAACTTCACTGAAATTCACTGGTAAGAGTTAAGTAATTCCACAAAGCTGGCATATGATTTATGGCATATGCATGATATGGCATATGCAAAATACAGGAATCTGCATATGGCAGTATTTTGAGATCACTAACTGAAAAAAAGATTGGAAAGCACAGGGAAAGAAAAAGAATGCAAGCAGCATGGTTATTACTGTAGCATATTAATTACACTATGATGACTTTTCAAACCATTAAATGAAAAGCTGATTATGTTGTCGTACTGTGTCTTTAATGAAATACTTAATTGTAAAATTGCCTGGTATTTATTTTTATTTTTATATAATTGACATTTTAAAAACACAAGGTATAATTATGTATTGGGTAGAGGTTTATAACTTAGCAAAAATATAAAGTGTTGTACTGCTGTCATGTGATTCATGGCACATCTATTAAGTTAAAATAGTTAAAAGAAAAAAAGGTAAAATACAATTAAAAAACCCACTGAATAATTTTACAGAGGAATGCAAGTCTCACAGGATAAGAAAAAAAAGGCATTTTCCAGTCTGGAATTCTCTCTAGAGGCTCCTCTTTAGCTCAGCTGCCTTTTGCTGGACACATTGTTTCTATGCTGTTCTTCAAAGATCAATATACTGCATTAAATACTAGCATAATGTACATTGGCATCTATTAATACAACTGTCAGACAAAAGGAGTTCCTTTTTCTCAAAGAGCAAAGAGGACAAATCCCACATGGGAAATAGTTTCTGTGTCTTTTAGAACTGACAGCTCCTAAAATTGACCAGACAAAGTCCTTAAAAATTGACTAAAAATAAAAATTAATCTGGGTCCAAGTTTAAATCTTGTAAATTTTCCTGATATCATAGTTACCTTAAATTTCAAGTCAGAAGACCCTCTTGTATCCCAATTTAACTTTGAAAGATAGAAATTAAATTATTTCTCAGCTTGATTTCTTGTATTTCTGAAGCATTTCTAAATCTATCCTTTCACAGATCAACAGAAATACCTGTAAAAATATTCCAGATTCAAATATATCCTGCCTATGACATATGGTCTCTACCTGAGGAAGATCAAAAGCTACACAGTGAAAGTGAATCATGAAAGCTTAACTTTAAAGAACAATTTTTCATTTGCTAACTTGAGATTATTTCAAGTTCTTGGTATGATTCCAATACTTTCGGGATACTTGTCAACAGCATGGATAGACATATGCAAGTTAGATTAGATACCAGGAACTGTGAAGATGCAGCAAGAGCAGCCCTGAACATAACAGGAACCTCAAGTAGCTACTGGAGCAGCCTGGGGCTGATGTTCATACTGTCACGTTTTCATTGTGACCAAAACAAATTAGATCACAGCTTAGTTCTGTAAACTGTCATGCAGCAAGCAGAACTTTGAGTAGGGATGGGAGCTTAACCAGGGTGCTTCAGAATTTTTAGAGTATTTTTTTCCTATTCTTTGTATTTTTTATTCCATTATCAGTGTTACAGTTGGCTAAATGTGACTCATGTATGGAGTGAATTCCATGTGATAATGTGGAATTCCAGCCTTTGCTGGCACGGGAGCAGTTGCTGAGTGGGGTGAGGTGAGTGCAACTCACAGCTGGATTCTGTGGCCAGGGGACCCCCAGGATCAGCCCTGTGTGGCACAAGGTGCTGTGTTTGCCCCACGACGAGGCAGCCACTGCTCTGCTGTGCACAGCTGCCCATCTCTGCACTGGTTGCACACAGCTGAACTCTCACCCACTCCAGAATTTTGCTGTTACAATGCCTGTGTTTGGCAGGAAGGCTGTGAAGCACTGTTATCCTGGTAGGTACACAATGGATGCCTTTATTAGAAAGCATTCATCACAAGAAATACATTTTTAATTCTTCAGTTGTGACTGTGGCCTGGCATGTACACACTAACCCAGCTGTGAACAGCTGGATACAGAACAGCACTGTGTGTGAGGATGCCAGCATGCTGGATCCCTGCATTTTGCTGCCCCATGATGTAATTGCAAGGGGAAACAATACTTGTTATTAATAATTATTCATATAGATGCAGAATTGTATCAGATGTAAACTCAGCTTCTATTCCTTACACTCAGCATATTTTACCAGTATAGATTCTGATATTTACGATGAAATGCTGAGTTTTAGTATGCACAGTAATAAATTTGTTTACAGCCCAAAGTCTGGAACAAAACACTTAGATATTTATAGCTGCATATTGAAATGATGCCAGTGGTGAGGGTTGATTTTGGCTGGATGCCAGTGCCCACCAAAGCCACTCCATTGCTCTCCTCCTTAGCTGGAAATTTTAAACATTTCATTGTCTTCTCAAAGAAGACATTTCTCTGATCTTTACGATGATTTTAAATTAGTTGGTCTGATTGGAATTAAGTATTATTCCACACCTTTGGTGATTTTTGCAAGCTATTTCAAACATAATATAAATTGCAATTTCCTTTCAAATATTTTTCGTACTTTGCAGTATAGATAAAGAAGAACAAAACTTTGGAGATAGAATAGTTTCAAAAATCAAAATAATTAATGCAATTACTAGCTATTGTCTCATCTAAACAGTCAGATGGGTCCACACTGAAGGCAATGACATTTGGCATTTGAGAAAAGCATGGAGCAAAATGTTATGCCATAAGGTGAAGGCATGTCCCTTGGAATGTTATTGTAGTGCTATTCAAATTCTGCCAGTCTTTTGTCTTCAGTTAAATGTTGACTTTTCCTCATTCAAACCAGAATTAATGTTTAATTGCCCTGTCATTCTTTTCCCACAATTTTTGAACCTGTTAATATTTTGTACATGTACTTTTTGAACTCTAAACAGTTATTTACATAATATTTTTTTTTATCATGGTGCATTTATGCCTCTATTAAATCTGTGGAACTCTACAGTACCTGATCCGAAAAATGATATGCAGGCACAAGACCTTGCACGGTTCCAGTCAGTAAAGGGAATTAATATAGAACAAATATCAGATTACTGCCCATCTAATCCCAAATTTTAATATACTGACCTATGTATATACATTTAAAATAAATAAATAAATACATTTAAAAATTGAATATATTATGTTTTGTGGGTTTTTTTTGTTTTTGTTTTTTTTTTTTCCTAAATGCATATAGTAATTTGAGGGGCCATATTACTTCATTCAGAGGGTACTCCAACACTCAGACTGGCACTGTGCCTATGACTGTGTTATTAATTTATTTCTGATCTAACACTACTGATGAAGAAGGACTTTTTGAACATACCCTGATGCTCTATGGGCTATTAAAAACATGCCTGCCCAAGGACAGCAGTTTCAGGGACAAAATCCTGCTGATCCTTCCCTCATCTTCTCTAGGGAAACAAGCTAAAAGTTCCACCAGCACTCAGGGTGTCAGCCCTGGGGCTGACCTTCTATTTTCTTGTGTGGCTATTTCCCTCACAGTTTGGAAATCTGGAAGAATATGAAAATTGTCAAATACACAGTTTCAGAGGCAGACAGAGGAGAAGGAATAAAATCAGTATATGCTTCAGCTTTTCTAAAAGAATCTACAAATGTATTTGCGGTAATTAATCTCCAGAAAAAAAACCATGTCAAATAAATTAATAACAAAATAGTGGAGCAGAAGGCCACTGGTTGTGGAATTAATAAAATTATTTACTTTACTCTCTTCTGATAGAAGCTCAGCATTTTTCAAGCCTTTATAAAAGAGGAACATAGCACATTAATTTGAACTGCTTAGAGACCAGTTCTGAGAAGTTTTGGGTTCGTTTAATTTTTTTGTTTTTAACTATATTCCCTGACACAATGGAACAACCAGCTGTCAATCTATGCTATTTAGCATTTTATCTATTCTTTATATCCCAAAGGTCTAGATAAAGTTCTTTGGGAAAACAAAGCATGCCCAGATACCATCTTTAAATTCTATCTACAGACATGCAAAAGTATTTTTAGGCATGAAGCATATTTTTATTCCTGGAAGCATTAGCACCTTCTTGACCATTCTCATTAATTGGGCCCAAAATCTGCAACACAATTTCAGGTATGCACTTTGACTTTTGAGCAGGTACATGCTGGCTCCAGCTAAATCGACATAATTATCCCTCAAATTAGTCAATCATTTTGCATTCAGCCAGCCATACTCTATGAAGTCCTGACTATTTAATAAAAAATTAAATGTGCATGTGAATATGAAGTATATTAAAAAATTATATGTAAATGTCAATCTGGCAAGAACAGCTCCAGAAAACCATAAATCATGAAGACTGATAGAAGACAAAGCAATAGATCCCACCTGCAACAAATGTCACCTGACTTTTTTCCAGTTGGCATTCAACCCACAGGGTTTTACTGAAGCAGCTGAGGAACTGCTCCTTATTTTGTTGATCAGATAATATCTAGTACCTTCTGTATCTTAATGAAGCACTGTTAGTCATAAACTTCACAATAAATATATATTTTATGATGAACACATTAAAAATTTAGATACAATTTATAAGTACTGCAGATTTTAAGGAGAAAGTTCTGTTTAGCTGTTGAAGTACACTGAGTAAAATAGGATGTTTAATGCAAAACCAAAGATTAGATAGGAACTCAATGTGAAAACCCCCTGTTTTCATTTAGGAAATCTAGAAGGCCCCTACTGACTCATTCTGTTTCTGGACAAGATGTACGTCCTCAACAGAAAAGAGGAAAATGCTTATGGGGTGTTGAAAGTTTCACGACATCCCCCTGAAAGTGAAGAGAAAATGTTCCCATTTAGGGGGCATCATCAAGATACAGCTCATGGTGAAGAACACCCAGAAAGAGGTTGAGTGAAGAGTGTCTTTTCTGTAATTTTGGTCTCCTGTGGTTCTAACTCATGAGCTCAGGTTGTGTTTCAGTGGATTGTTGACCCAGGAATCTTCAAACAATTTCTGGCATTTGTATGTCAAGAGGGCTATCTCACTGCCTGCTTGTGTGGATGGACATTTTCCTTTGCAGTCCTGTTTGTAATTTCTGATATAGCAATAAACAGAAATATAGGCTTTGTAGGAAGCCTGTGAAGCAATGAAAGGACTTAAAATAACCAGTGAAATAAAAATTGTACATACGGCCTCACCTTATTTATTGCTGAACTTCTGCCCACATAATTCTTGCAAGGAGCTGTTTTATTGCAATTCTCTCTCAGAATCCCTAATTTCTACTTTCACATTTAACCAATAGTCTAAAATATATCCACTTGGCAAATATTGTGATATGCAGTTCAAGAGACACTTGACTTTTAATCAGATCGGGGATATGTTATTTTCTCTTTAAGTGCCTACCCAATCTGCTGCTGAATTTGGTATCCTTTTTATTCATGGTATTTATAAATATTTGTTGAACCCAGATAAACTTATCCCTTCCCTCATCCTCATAAAACACTCCAAGAAAATCCTAGGTTTTAATGATTTCTTGAGCGGAGTAACAAATAGCCTGTGACTAGGCTTCTGTATACAGAAGTTCTTTTTCAAACTGTGCTGACATGAAGTGAATATAAACTAGAAATAACCAATTTTATGACCTCCACTGAGGTTTGTTCTTTGACAGTTGACAGGAAGACTGAAAAATTAGTATTTTGGTAAAACCTTTATTTGTGTAAGATGCCTCTTAGCCAAAGAGACTGTCTGTACAAAAGGATTAACCTATTGACAATGACTTTCTAAATCCAAACTCATTGAATAACAAGTACTGAATGTGTTTACCTTCCTAATGCACTCACAATTCACAATGAAGCTGGCTTTCTTGAAAAGGTCAGAATGTATGAAGGCCTGAATTTCAATAGGAAAACATTAAAAAAAATAGAGCTAAGTAGAAATGAATTTATTTTACGCAATAATTTGTAGGATTAGGTACATTTTTTGGCTACTGAAATGAATAAAAACATTTTAAAAGGATTTTAAAAGATTGCCTTTGCAGATCTTTTAGGTTTACCTGCTACACATTCAATTGCCTGTGTCTTAAACACAACATCCAGTCATTTCTCCTTTAATCTACTATACATGAATTTGCTAATCCTAAATCACTACTTGTTCACCCCAGCTGTGTGTCCCCTCTGGGCAGAGAAGTTTAAACACGTGAAATGAACAATTATAACTTATTTCAGTTTTCTTCTGTGGAACAGTTTCATAGTGGGAGGCAACTACACTTGAAGGGTCATTTCCTGAACTGGTTCTGAGCTGAGTTCTCTACAAAACTTTTTTATATATTTTGCAGAGTAAATTGGAACAAGTTGATTATTCACCAAAGGCATACTGAAGAGATAATTATTAGGATAGATCACTTGTCATACACTGAAACGTTTGTTTGTTTGTTTTTTTTTTCAGATAAGACTGCAAATGAAGCAGTTTAGATTAGGCAAATGTCAGGTTTTTTTTTTGAGACATCACAATGTGAGTACCATATATGGAGCATTTTTATAGAAAATGTAAAAAAATGTGATAGAATCAAAACGGAACCTTGTGTCTGGAAGAATAAAATCTTCACCACATTACAAAAATGCAAGTGTCCATTAACTGTTTTGGCTATATTTACTATGGCCCTTAAATTATACACTGAGGTCAAAGATTATGTTTAAAATGTTGCCCAGGGACCCCACATTCGGGTGCATAGACTGGTAAATCATGCTTTAAAGCAATTCCTGAGCACTTAAGTCAACTTGAAGCTTGTGAAAACCTTTCCTCAAATCTGTATTCCTTTAGGCAGCATTTTCTTTTCTCAAAATCGCCAACCTTTCACTACATACAGAATACATGTGCCAGGATATTCAGGTCTTGACCTGCACCATCACAGCTGGATTATAAATTCTGAACAACTCAAAATTAACTCAACCTATTCACTATTTTAAGGTGCTAACAATTATGACAACTAAGGATAATTTAAGCATCCAGAACTGGGAGGGGTAGGAGTCCCTAAATGGAATGGGTTAGTGGATGAGTCAATCCTGGAAGAATTTAATGACCTGTACTGGTGACAGAGGCTCCTCGCTGCAGACTATTTTGTTAATTTGGATGCCCTGGTCTCAGAATACTGCCAGCATTTCCTAATGCACCTATTACAAGTGGAAGGTGAAATTCAGTGATGCTTTGTCCCACATTCTTATGGATGAGTGACCAAAGATGTTTCCACTGCATGTGCCTACATTGCTGGTGTTAAGATGTTAGAGTAAACATGACAGAAACACTAATTATTGTGTTACCAAAGGTCCTTCAACTTGACAAAGATAAGTGTTTGAAAAGAACATGGACACAAAAGCATCATTATTGTCTTACTAAATATGTACCACAGTCCCCAAAGAGATAAGAATGCTAATGATAGAAAAGCAAGAATAAAAAATGGTGAAGATTATTCCACTTACAGGAATACAGTAATGAAATATGATATTGCAGATGACCTCATTAAAATTGAAGCAGTGCTCTGTTAAAATAATAATTCAATATTTTTAGAGAGGAGCTTGAAATGAAGCTTGTGTGTCTCTGCATGTAACTACACGTACAGAGAAGTGCACTTACCTGCTGTAAGCACACAGCTAATCACAGCCTTGTCCTTCAAGATATGAAACATCAAATAAGTTGGGAAGAAGAGCTCAAATAATAACCTTATGTAGAACTCCTAGTTTTTTGTTTTGTAGGATACAAACACGGATCTTTATATACAAAGTGGGGACTGTGCAGAACAAGCTCTGAAATGTAAACTGCTTAAATAATCGGACTGAAACAGCCTGATCTTCAGAAATGTGATTTGGAAGACAAAAGCTAGAGATTTAGGAAATTACTATTGCAGCAGTAGATGTGAGCAGCAGTAGATCACTGAGAAAATTTCAACCAAAGCATGACTTTACATTAATACCAGCTGAGACAGAGAGAAATTTAATATACGGTAATGTCAATAGAAGGAACAGATGTAAAAACCATTCTTAGCCACGAAGCACAGATGACAATGTAATCAACCCATGCAATACATGTTTGAGAGCACTGCATCAATTTCCTTTATTATTTGAATGGAGACTCACAGCCAGTTAGAAATTCTTAAGACCCTTCAAAAATCTGTATATTAGAAAGGAGGACTACTGGAAGAAATAGTCATGATAATTTCTCGTGTGTTGCCATGCACAGAATTACTTTTTTCTGTTATTCCTCAAAATTTTCCACAACTTTGATGTACAATATTGATCATTTAAGTCAGGTTTTAGCATTAGCTAGATTTATCAGACAAAATGAAAATATCTGCAGTTCTTTCAACTGCATAGCAATAGACTTCTGTCTAATAGTGTATAGCAGGAAAAAAATTCCATAGATTAATTTATTTAGGGACAGCTCTGTATTTGCACATAGTCTTACTGACATCAACAAAGGCCTGTTTATGTTTGAAAGTCTAATTCCTGGACACTGTAGCTAAAATTTACAACGAACTTAAAAGTGAAATCTGTCTAGGTCATTATCCTCTTCTTTTATGAGAAATTACTTTAAAAAATAGTCAATGAGCAACAGATTTTAAAAAAAAAAAGTTCAGTAATGCAGCTTTGGGGGGGGGAAAAAATCTCATTTTTTAAAACTGGTCTTTAAAAAACGCTTAATTGAGTCTTTCCTTTGCAAAAATTCACCATAATACTGAAACTCTATGACATTTAAAATCAGTAAACAAACTATGAAAAGCATCTGGATTATAATTTAAATGTTAGACATAAGCTAATTTCACTTAGAATAAAACCTTTTGAAATTGTAGCGTGTGTTAATGTACATGTTTAATTGCCCTCTGGTTATTACAGTGATTGTATATTCAAGGTAGCTTAGTATTAATTTGGATCCTAGAATTGTTTCTATATTTTGTTGCTACATCAAAATAATAATAATAAAAAAGTTTTCCTTTAGAACCATTGTAATCAATTAGGAAAATATCTTTGGCTGTCAGAGGACACAAGTTTTCGAGTAGTTATGGAAACAGAGAGTAGAATCAGAATAACATAACAAAATAAAGAAAGCATTCTGTTAGGGTATGTATTTTCTTCTTTCTTTTGTGTATTTAAAACACTGTGAGCATGATTGTGGCCATATGATTTTGCGTTACTATTTCCACTTTAACAAATATTACTCTGTCAGGCTTTTGTTTATTTATGATGAACCAAAAGATAAATGGGGTGGCCATGGAGTTTCTGACCATTGGGAGCTGTAAATGCACGTGCAACAGAGCTTTTGCAAACAGCAGGTCAGTTGTGAAACAGCTCAAAGTGTTCTTTCTCCTTGGCTCTCCTGATATGATTCAATATAATTTTCCCTTGATTTCACTATTCTGCTGTGGAAAGGTCAGTTAAAGCAGTGCTGAGGTTCATACCTGGTGTTAGCAGTCACATGGCAATCAGCCATTCTCTAGGTGAGGACTTTTTGTCTTCTGTCACATGTAACCCTCTGTGCTCCTACCTTCATGAAATCTTAGGTGTGATGAGACAAAAAGCAAACAAACCCACTACAGAATACTTCAGCTGCAAAGATTTCAGTAAACTTCTAAACTCACACTGTTTAATCCCTATGCTAAAAACACTCCAACCCCCTTCACAATAAATTGTGCTTTTTTGTTTCATAGAGGGAGGGCTTAAGGAAGTTCAAGTTCTTTGTGTGTGTTTCACAGAAATGCAGCAAATCAAAAGAAGAGAGAAGTGTGATTAGGAATACCAGGCTTTAAATTAAATTAGGGCATTGGCACAACAGGCATGTCAGAAACTCAGTGGATGGAAAATAATGAACTGAAAACCCTGGTATCAACAAACATTATATAGAAATAAGACAATAAATCACTGCTGGAGAAATATCCTATGTTAAAGAAGGCTTAACAAATAAGTTACCTGCAACCAGGATTCAAATTCCAAACTTAAATAGAAAGAAGATTACTATTAGACCTATAATAGTGACAACTTGACCAGGTGCAAAAGACTGTGAAATGCTGAGGCAGATTAAACTGCAAGGGCAGAAATCAGAGCAGGACTGGGAGACTTCAATTATTTTTAGACAGATTAGGTAAATGTCACAGTGTTCTCACATCAAATTTGTTTTTATAAAGGGCACAATTTTAGCAGACAGAAGTATCATGATTTTTTATCCAAAACAGTACATATGTTTTTTGCTGTCCCTGCCTCTCAGTGTCCCTTTTCCTCACACCTTTGGCTCTTGGAAATGGAGCTTTTTCAGACTCCTGCAACTGAATCCTGCTGCAGAGGGAAGGTGCAATGCACAGACAAAACATACAATTACAAATGAAAAACTGCTGTAATTGTACTGTGACATAGGAAGAGGACATGACATCCAAGAAAAGTTTGTCTTAAAGACATGGAAATAACAGCAGTTCTTGGAGTGGGATTTGGAAAGAGCAAGTCACTGAAGTTTGGTTTCAGGCTGAAATGGAATCCCTGTGCTGGCAATGTTGGATATTATTGTACCTCCAGTTCTGAGTTTACATATGGACAGGAGCAGAACAGCATACAACTTGGCTAGTGAGAGAATAAAATCTAAAACTAGTTGATCTTACTTCCTGAGGATGCTAGGGAAATATTTTATTATAGATGAGTTGCACCTTTATGCACCCCTCTGAAAATAAGCTATGCTATTTTACATTCATGATTCTGCTTTAAGTACAAAGAATTTGTTACAAATAAGGTATAAATCATAAGCTGGCTTGGTTTATTTTATCTAATTCTTTACACATATATTAATCACATTGTAAAACGGAGGTGTCATTTTCCTTTCTCCAACCCTAACTAAATCTTATCATTATGTAAATAAACATCTGCTCCTTAAAATACAGCTAGAAAACAACCCACATTTACTACAGGATAACAAGATTAAAAGGTATTGCAACATTATTTTGCTTTTGCTTTATTTGCTTCAGCAACATCCAGATCTGAAAATACTGAATTTCACTGGCTTATATTGCAACTAATATGTTTTTCAGATTGTAGGAAACATGGGAAGAACCAATGTACAACAAACCACAGTTTTTTATATGTAGCATGTTTAAGATAGCTACTCCCTTTAAAAGAATAACCTCCAGTGTGATCTGATTACATGGATTCAAAATATCAGGAACACAGGGACACAAGGAAAAGCACAGCTGAGCAAGAGTCTTGACTGCAATCCAGCTACCTAAATCAGGAACACATTGAAGTGCACATCTGCAGGTGAATGTGCTTTGTGCTCACACCTGTTTATCTTACTGGAGTTGTTTTCCAGTGGAATGAAATGCTTCCATTTTATGGTTTTATTTTCTGCTAGGACTTTGCTAAGATGAGGAGCTGGCATTCATCACCTCAGTAATGTCAAGAAAAGAAAGAGGAAAACAGAGAATAAATGGAAAATGTCCAAGTATTTCAGACAGGGGTTCTGAAAGATTAATGAAACTTCACTTAAAAAAATATTATAGAAATGGCCAAAATTAAGTAGGAATACAGTAGCTATAAATGTGAAATATTTGACTGACCAATAAATATTTCTTACATTGTATGACTATGGTAAAATGGCAGTGGTGTTTGCATCCAGTATAGAAATTTGTACAAGGTTCCATTATGAGAAATGATACTCCAAAGCCAAACTTCTAAACAAGAGTTATAGATAAAGTGGAGGGGTTGCATGAGCCCTGATAAGAGAAGCAGTCTTTTGGAGATTATGATGACAGACAGAAATATAAAATTTCCAAGAGAGAATAAAACACAAATTCAGAGAGATTTTAAAGTCCTTAATCATGAGCAAGTACAAACTCTTTTAAAGTGATACTTCTGTTTCAATGAAGGTGATTGTAAATCACTGTAAAAATCTAAAGATACATCTAACAGCTACATTTCAAAATGCTACAGAAATGGTTTCAAGGCTTCCACACTCAAGATCAAGGAAGATATTATTACAGTTTGAAGGTTCCATGCAACAAGAGAGAACAATGCTGCTTATTCTGTTACAACACATTTTCTGATACATTTGGGATAGGAGGGCACATAAAAGAAAACCAGAAACTGCTCATAATTCTCCACATTGTCATGCATATGCAACAAACTAGCTCTTTGGTCTGTTCTTTATTTCCCTTTTCCCTGGACAGAATGCAGACCATGCAGCTTTCCAAACAGCAGTATTGCATGATAGACAGAAAAAAATAATTGTTATCTCCTGCATTGAAGAGATGGGACTTTAACCTAATATGTAAGGGGCTGATTCAACTGAATATGAGATTTTCTTTATTGTATCCAGAAAATATACATGCTTATTTTGATGATAGGTCAAAATTGTTTGAATTCCCTCTAGGGGCAGTGGATTTTTTAATGCTATGTCCAGGAATAAGAAATGAAGACAGATCTTGAAATAATTTTTTCCCCACTGCATTTCAGATGGTAAGAGTAAGCAGCACTAAGGCTGAGTATAGATATCTTTTATAAAGAGCTGGTCAATACTAGATCATACCTTTGAGAGAATGGTTATTTCTGATAAGAAACAAAATAACTGAAAAATTCCTATCTTATGTCTAAATCAAGAAGGCAGATAAGTAATCAGCTTTTAAAATAATATGCGCAGTTCATCTCTCTAAAACAGTTTTCTATGTTTTGTCTTGGGCTTTAGTACATTTAGCACATTTCTTCAAGTAGAAGTAGCAGTATCTTTTAAGATTTCTTTCATTTAAAACTTCCAAACACCTAATGAAAAAGGTAGGGTACTTGTTTATTCAATAGCTGGATTTATAAATTCTGAAAATAGCTATATTTTTTCTTTTTTACCTCTTATGTTATTGACAGTAAGAAACAGAAAGCACTTCATACTGTTTTTCTCACTCCAGTTAAGGATATAATTTCTACTTATGGCCTCAAGTCTTGCTGTGATAATTTTGCACTTCTTTGTATACCAAAATATTTGAAATTAAGTGTCATCACTAAGAATACAGCACTTTGTTGCAGAAATTAATGGTCTCTTTTGATGTTCTTTCATAACCATTGTCTTTTAATAGAACCTTTACTTGTAAGCTATATAACAAAAACCTAGACCACAACATATTAAATTAACACTATGCACAATTTGTCTCTAACAGGGACAGAATGGAAAGGTATTTCTTTTTCAGTGAACATGGAAGCATTGCTGTAATATTTTTTCCAGGTTCAAGTGACATAAATGCTAAGTTTCACAGTTATTGAAAGCATTTCTTTGGTGAGTAGTAGAAGTACAATGTAGTTGTCATGGTCTAGGAGCTTGCTCTTTTCTTACATCTCATTTACTCTCAAGAGGATTTCAGAGAACTGAGTATAACTGCTGCATGAAAACTGTTTTGGTCTGAGTGGTGTTTTAAAACTATGGAACAAACTCCTCATCACCCCATCTGAGAATATCCCTCAAAAAATTCACATTAGAAGCCAAAAATGGAGATTTATACCAAACTTCTCAATGGCAGGACACAGCTGGCACCATTGAAGGATTTGCAAGTGCAATCCCAAAGACAAAGCTGAAGAATCCTCATTCCACACAGTGTAATTATTAACACTAGCCAGTTATTCCAGCGATAGTCACCACACTAAAAGTCAACCATTAAAAGACATTATGCTTTGACACAAATCACAACATGGAAATTAATTTGAAGAGGATGCTGATAGGAGTTTCTTTATGGCTGCATGATGCTCAGAAAATCATGGCTACTACATCAAATGCAGGAGCAAGCAAACTGCTGTAAGCCATCAGTCAGTTGCCACCAGGAACACAATGTCCAGTGACCTTGGCAGGCTGTGGTGAAGGTCAAGGTGTGATACACAACTGGCAACCTTGCCTGGACACCCTGAACCCGTGGAACCTGCAGATTGAATAGTCTTAGTTCTACTGTAGGAAACTCTTTTTTTTTTTTTTTCTTAACAGGCTCATTTGCATGAGTTTTAGTGAAATGTTTCTAAATTGGGATGACTTTTTTGCTTTACAAATTGTTTTTTTACACACAGCAGAGCACAGCACACCTCCTGAGCTCGCTTTACACATTGTATAAGTCATCCAAGCGTGACCTGAAGGGATTTGCAGCTACTTCACATCCTTTATCTCCATCCACAAACCACTAAGACAACTGTCCAGTCTGAGGGAAAACAGACCACATGATATGAGGGCAGAATATGTCTCAAGTGATTAGAGAAGAATAAAAAATTGTTGAAGCTTACACAACATAACAACAATACTCACTTCTCTCTATTTCCTGTCTTCCATGCCAAAACATCAAAATTCCAAGCTGAACAAAGACGGTTTTATTTTAAAACTCATGCAAAAATTCTGCTAGCAGCCAAGCACTCAAAACCTGAACATTCAAGGGAATAGCTGTTTTCTGCCTAATCCTGACCAGCATATCCACATGAGCCTGAAATAGTGATTAATGGACAGAACCTTATTAATTTTACGAAAATAGCAGATTCTTAAGGGAGCTGTGTAGATCTCCCAAATCTGTTACTGGAGCCAATGTTTCAAAGGTCAGAAACCAGCTTGATGGCAGCCACAAAGCCACTCCAGCTCAACAATACTGCTGCTCATCCTTGGTCAAAATGCTGGAACCCCAAATGATTTCCCATGCAGAAATTAAAGGAAGAGATTTTGGTAGAAAAAAACAGCAGGCAGATGAGTCACAGAGGAACAGATAGGCACAGGAGCTGTGGTAGGATAAAAGAAATACTCTATTAAAAACCTTTTTTGAGGTAGTTTCAATAATGAGAAACCTATACCAGGTATTAGACTTTTAAGTTAAAAGTGATCAAAATCATGAGAAGTGCTGTAAATAGAAACACAACGAATCAGGTCCAAATTTTCAAAGAGTAGGATTATACATGCTTCAGTAAAAGGACTTTCAGCATGGGGATATTCTTTTGATGGGTATAAATTTATTTCATATTTTGCAATGGACAGTACTGCACTAGGTAACATAGATATTAAATTGTTTTCTTCATAGAATTCACTACATTTACCTTGTTTTTTCTGTATTTACTGCATTTCAGCAGCTTATAGAAAGGCAGAGCAGTGGAAAATACAACCTGAGATTTTTCAATGCTTTCCACATTGCTTCCAAATACAATTTAAGCCGAGGATTTCAATCCCTATGGCGTTAAACATCTGCACTCCTTGGACCTTGGTGACCACACATTCCCTCGTGTTTACACAATTCCTTTCATGTATCAAACCTTATGCTTAAAGCTGAGATTGCCTGAAGCAGTGTATTTTTGGGAAGGAGTTTTTAACTTTGTTATTTACTATTCTTTCTCCAAAGGTTTGCCAGAAAGTGTTTCTACTTTTTTTTCCCCAAACTGCAGATCTGGAGGTAAGCATGAAAATAACTGACACAGAGCAGGATCTTGCTTGGGATGCTACAAAGTTTTGATCCTGATTGGACCCAAACTACATCTATTATGTAGGTGTTTATTGTGTGCTAACTTTTGTAAATAGGATACATTTCAAAGCAATGGTTTACTCTAACTTACGTTTTAGGTGAAAAAATTGATGTGTAAAATGAACTTTTGTTATTTCACATTTGAAATGGAGGGTTAACAAGTGATAGACACTAAATTTCTATTCACTTATTTGCAATATCACAGCAAGGATTCCAGCTGCTGAGCTGTGTAAGTGTCAAGAAACTGAGGCCCTGGCCTTCAGGCAGGAAACCTCTGGATGCTTCCCAATTCACCAAAAGACAGTGTTTTTAAAGGATTATTCTTTTGAAGACAAGGCCCCTACTGCTAAGTCCCTTTCACCAATTAAATCAATAGACACACCTAAGAATATAAGAGGTAAAAGGAATTTTACAGTATGAGTGGCAAATCTCAGAAACAATGAATTGGAACTAGTAGGAATAGGTCATTCATTCACAGCCACAATGTTCTAGGCCCAGGGAACTGCAGGAAAATACATTATTTTCTATTGTTTAAGAGAAATGCAATCAGAATGAAACAGGCACTCACAGCATTTACTTTTTGGCATGGGCTCTTTGTGAACACAACAGTTCCTGTACTGTGCAATACAGTTTGCATCCCTATCATCAGCAGGTTCTAGGTTTCAAAAGCTTTCATTTCAGTTATTGAAATAAATATTACCTTAAAGGCCAGGATATCAACATAATACCTAAATTTATAAGGCTGAGAATTAAAGGATTATTTGATTTTGCAACATGATTTGCAGCTAAGTGAGAGTCTCCTTACACCAACAAGGGTACTAAAAGCTGAAATAAATGGAACTCTAAAAGAAAGTTGAGATTTCAAAGTTGCCAAATAATTAGCATGGTCAAAAAAATGAATTATATATTCATTGTGAGTACAGTCCCTTACTTATTATGAAGTAGCTAGAAAGATTAAACATAGTAACTTTGAGAAAATATAAAGCTGTTCTGACAGTCATCTCAACATAAAAAGGCTTTATTATGGTGGTGGAAAAAAGCATTCTTTTATTTGACAAAAAATTTCATTATACAGATTTTTTTTATACATGTTCTAATTGCTTTAGCATGGCAATATGATGTCCTATATGCTTTGGCAGACTATTGTATTATTTATTATTAAATTTGCAAAGGGTATTATTAAAAAAGGAGTTTAAATTCACAGCTTCTGGTAAACAGAAAATAAACTCAAGATGAAAATTCAGTGAGCCTTTGAATTATGCACAGAGGCTTTCAGTGCATTGCTCAGTAATTGTAAAATCTGTGGAAGTGACCATAAATAAGTAAACTCCACAGTTCTCCTAATCCCTTTTCTACAGTGCACAAATAACTGCCTCCTTCCTATCTGTTGAAATAATTTACGAATCAGAACTATCACTAGGAGCAGTATTGGTAAAACCACAGTTTTTAAAGGCTTCCTCATTTCAGGTATCCATTTATACCTGTTGCAAGACTAATTGGTCTGCAGTGTACTGATAAAAGATGGCATTCATAAAAAATTTGGTCAAAGAAAAGAAAAAAGGAACAGCATTATTTCAGTTTTCACAATCATCATCATATTTTTATTACAGGCTGGTTAAAACTTCTAATTAAGATCTTGATTAGCCCAGGCCTGTAATACAGATTGGTTATATTAAAATTTTCTGATTCTTTAATCCAGAAGTTTTGCACAGGACTAAAACAATCATGCCTGACTTGCTCTCTAAAATCTGAAAACTCATTACCCAAGTTACTCTCGTACATATGCTTCAAGTTTCTAGCCTCATGAGATGTCACTAAGACACTGAAAACCTTGTGCCATTCACAGGCTCCACATGTTTTAGATGTGGTGGCACAGCAGTCTAAGAGCGGGTCATTATCTGCTTGCATGGTTCAGCCTGTCCAATCTTCCTTTCTTACAACATTTACCCAAGGACTGACATTTATCTGGGAAATGTTTTTGGTCTTTAATGCAAGAATTGCATGAAAAGGCAAAGTGGCTGAGTTTTCTTGCTATTTCAGGCTTTGCTCTATTTTTGCTGCTAAATGAGAGACACAGTGATTAGGCAGTGAGTGGGCACAAAAAAGTGCTACTCTAAGGGAAGCAATTCCCAATGCCAGCTGCATTGAAGAATTTTCAGGCTGCATTGTCCATAGTACAGTAACAGAAGAGTTCATTTTGAAACCATGCAGTAGATAGAATTCCTGCATGAAAAATATAACATGGAATTTACAGAACAGCTGGGAAGTGGTGACACAGTGATGTAAAATCGTGGTTATTATATAGTCTATAGACTTTAAGTAATTTTGGTTTGAAATTAAAATAATAATACTGAGTACTGGAAAGTTCAGTAGAGATTGTCTCTCATGTTCATGTTAAAAACAGGAAAGCCAGATTTTTATTCAGCTAAAAGTCAATTTTCACAGTGGCTGCTCACTTATAACGTGTACAATTAGGAGGTATTATCTGGATCTTTCCTCTTGTTCTTTAAGGAGATTAGATGAACAAAATCCATTTTGTCTGGTCTCTTGTAAAGCTACCACATTTATTCAGAGCAAAAAAGAAGTGAGATATGCAAACACTGCCAGCTCTGAGAAGGCTTTAAAGCTTCAAGTGCCTTGTGGACATTCAGGATTGCAATTTGTGCTCTGAGGAATCTGGAAACTTCAGCTTTAAGAAAGATGGAAATATTTCCTGATCTATTTGAGAGCTGAAAGTTACTTTTGGCAAAAAAAAAAAAAAAAAATCCTAGAACTATTCTTACTATTACTTTTTAGAAAAAATATTTAAGATAGGAGCAGAAGAGAATGAAGCTCTAATTCATCAAGACAAACATGGAGCAAGCTAAAAGGCAAAGCTCAGGTCAAAAGCCTAAGAGAAATGGAAGCCATGGCTGAAATGAAGAATGTCCATCAGAAGACTTAGCACTGCTTTTAGGTCCCATGATGGAAGGAGAGAACTCTTATATGGGGTCATATGGGGGACACTTTAAGAAAAGACTGCATTAAGTCTGGATGTGAAAAAATCTGTTTCCCTTTAATGCATCAGCCACAGTAATGGGAGAAATGTTTGCAACCTAAAGTGTACTTTTAGTCCCTTTCAGAATCTACAAAGGGTAATACAGTGGAAAACCAAGGGTGTCTCAGAGTAATCCTGTGTGCCACGCTTTCAGGGAGAGCTTTTAAAAGGGGTATATGTGACTTTTTTTAAATGCATGTATAAAATTGGAAGCAAACCTTAGATCAAAGGAATGGAACATATATTGGACCTTTCTTTGGAAACCTGGAAAGGTTTGCAGCCTGGTTTTTCCACAGGATGTTTCTGAGACCAGCAAAGCTGGGGGGTTTTATTGCTAGACTGACAATTCCACTTCTGGGATCAGAGCTGGCTTTGCTCTGAAATGGCATTTAAACTGTATCTCCAGTGGTTTCTAGCCCATGCAAACACAAACTGAGAATCCCTAAATCCACAAAATGTTACAATTCACCTGCATTCTCTACATCCCTGAATAGACTCAAATGTAGTGCCCATTTCTTGTCACCTTAATAACTTGATGGATGACAGAGAAAATATTTTATTATTTTTCTGTCTGTCTTGGGAAAGACAGAATTAAAATCCAGTATTCTAATCTCTGAAAAGTAATTAAACTGATATGCATAGAATTCTTCAAATTTATCCTAAACTTTAAGCAACATAATGATTATATGATGATTTACTACTAACATCAATCAGGAACATTTCTAAGTGATTTAGAAAATGCTTACTCTATATATAATACGGATGTGAGAAAGAAAAGCCCCATATCTTGATTTATGTTCATTTTCTAGACGAGGGCAAAGTATAGGTCTTGATCTTGCCTTTAAGGTAAGTTTAACAATGATTAACAGGAATAACACTCTATATTTTTATGCCAATGAGCTCAATACAGTTAAACCAGTGAAATGAGAAATATATGACAAAAGAAAAAAACATTTGGACTAAAACATTGCCTAAAAGGTTTTTTAAACTGAGATATCTAGATTTAATTTATGGTACTGAAAGATATGGCACACCAGGTCAAACTAGTCTAGCATGTGTTTCTTCTTTCACTTTCAAACATATCAGTGAATGGCAAAATGACTAAAGGTAAAAATTTTCACCACTGCATTAGAAAAAAACCCCAAAAAACAACTAGTTGCTATATTTTGCTATACTTTTAAAATGTCACGGCATAAATAATCTTTAGTTTAGTCTAATTAGAAGCATATAAACAGATTTAAAGATAACCTATCTACTATTTTTGTGAAAACTGAATAGAAAAAGAATTGTACACTGCTCTTACACACAATCCAACCAGTGTTGCCATCCCTTCTAAGCAGCAGATTCAAAAACACCTTCAAGAAAATATTGTGTCTAAAAATACATTGCAAAGCTCTTGCCACTAAAACATGTGACTTACACTCTATTAGTGGCAGCATTAGGACAAGCATATTATTTGCTGACCTGGATAGAATATTTCTGCACAGCTAAACACCCGCTGTGGCCACCACTCCTTTCTTGTTAAGTTTCTACCCATCATCCAGCCAGTATGAATTGCTCTCAATGCATCAATAAACAATATTTGTTGGGAGGAAACCCCTCAATTTAAACACAAAATTCACATTCTAATCTAAGACTTTGTCAGAAATTTATAAGAATATAAGCCTAATATATGCAAGATCACTTTCTCACAATAGACATTAAAACTATCAACCTTAGTTGACAATTCTCAAAAAAGGTTATAGCTTGAGTAATTGGCAAAGAAATTCACAGAAGGGATTAGGAACTCACTTAGAAAATTCTAAATTGATTACAGAACACTCACAAACAAGTCACTTGATAAATTATTTACTGTTTAACTGCAAAACATTGAATAAGACTGTATCTATATGTACTGAATAATAAGCTACATGACACTTCTGCCATTATTTAATTGATAAAATGAGCACTCAGGAAATGATCAGTCTTTTATGTCAAAGTGCTGAGAGTAAGTGATGGTGATGATGACAAAGATGACAGATATTTTTCTCCCTTTTTAGTATTTGTTTGACAATACCAGCATCCCCTAGATTTATGAAGTGTGACATCATTAAAATCTCAATATTTCATCATAAATACTTCAATTTAGAACAGATTCAAAGATTGTTCATGTCTTTCCACTGAGAGACTCAGATACAAATGACACTGAAATTAATATATGAACTTCACCAAAGCTTTCCTAGCAGAGAGAGGCATTCTAACACCAATGGAGCAATGCCTCAAGCACTAAGCTCAAATGCTGCTTAAAAACATCTCTCTTACTCAACTGCCCATGTGCCCTGGTACCATGCACCCATGTTGCTGACCCCTTGAGTCCGGGCTCAGATCATCTGTGCTTAGGGAGAATGGAGCTCACAGTCAGCACATCAAATTTTAGAGCAGTTCCTCATTACATTAACCCTGTCTACAGCATATGACCACCTTTTAATTAACATTATTTTGCAGCTTGCAGGGGCTTTCTGAGAGAACAGTCAAAGATGTAAGACTTTTCTTGGTGTGGATATTTCGCCTACAGCTCTGGAACATTTTTTACTGTGCTAAAAATAACACTAATTAAAAAAAATAAAAACAGCAACAAAAAAACCACAAAAAAACCCCTCAAAAACAAAAGAAAACCCCCACAAAAACAAAGGAACAAACAAAAATATCACATCTTCCCTGATGCAGAACAAAAAAGACTCTGTCCTCTAGGTGGGCACTCAAGACATGGAAACCAGTCTGTAGCATCCCTGCTCCAAGAAATTAATCCTCTGTTTTTAAATTGGCCAGTCTAGGCTTAAACTCACCACAAACTTGACATATTTCCTCTGTGACTGACCTAAAAGTCTCCCTCTTGCTCTGAGCTGGGAAGTGAGAGTGGGCCCAGGTCCCATCTTGCTGTGACATGCACAGAGCTCTCCTCTGCCCCAAGCTCTGTGCCACGACTTACGTGGCCTGACGGGGCCATCAGCTGGGCCAAATAATACTTGTTCCTAAGTCAATTATTTGAAAATAGAACTGGTAATGTGAGGGTTCCTGTGATACTGTTAACTTTGTGGAGAATTGAAGTGTTTGTAGCATCTGTAAAACTGATGGATTGTTTCTCATAGAGGCAGCAGCTCTACAGCAAATACAGCTTTTATGGGCAGGAAAGCAGCAAGGTCAAACAGCTGTGAAGGGTATGCTGGAAACACAGCTGACTTCCAGGGGAATAATCCTTGCCCTGGAACTTACTAGCTGTTTCTTTGAAATGAGACCAGATGTGAAAATATATATATAAAAAAAAAATCATCCATTCTTTTTGAACAACTTCATGTACCTAAGACGAACAGAAAAGCTCAGGAAAATATTGTGAGGTTTTGGGTTTGCTTTTAAAGAGGATTCAGCAGAGATAAAATATTTTTAAAGAAATACATGCTCAGGTCTTCCCAAATGCACAAAGAATATTCAGAGTGTTTGTGTTACCACTGCTAAATCTCAGAAATTACAAAAACCAAAGAGAGAACTCTGTTTATTTGTTTATCTACTCAAGCATGAAATAATTACAGTGCAAGAAAAAGCAATGGCCATTTGAATTTTACTTCTTATTCTCATCCCTCTGTGTTCTCAGTTCATATTTCTGTCATTGAATTGGCAGAGAAAAAGTTAAACAAACTCCCTCAGAGAATGTATTTCTCCAGAGAATAGGAAGTATCTAGTTATTTAAAGTGAAAATCTGTTGAAAAATTCACTGGCAAAATAACGCCTGACAAAATATAACTTTTGATTTTGAAACTAGATCAAATAACATTCTATCAGATCTTGTAAAGAGCTAAGATATTGTGAAAATCACACGAGTTTATGACACAGTCTGGTTTAAGACAATCTTTGGTTCTGATTGCAGCTTGTCATCACGGAGGAAACATTAACTGTAAAACACAGGTCTCTTGTCAGGCTAGAAAAGGTGGCTTGACTTTGGCTATTGCCCAGCCAAAGAGCCATAATTGAAGTGCTAGAAATTATGTTGAGTAAATATAAAACTAGATAATTATTACAAATCTCTGTTTAATTCCTGGTTTTGTTTGTCTTCCTGTGTGACCTTCAATGAGGCATTTAATCTCTTTCTATGTAAAACTGTAAATAGTTATCTGAGAAGGACTATGGTATACCAGAAGGCATATAAACAGCTAGCAGCAAAAAGTGACATAAATTATGCATCTGTTTTATGAAAAGCTTGCGTCCAATTGAGTAAATAGAGCTTTCCAGTCTGAATTATAGTGTGTGAGCAATATTTTCTTTATAATGAATTCATTTTATTCACTAAATGCATTACGTTACTCAAACACCAGGAAAATGGTGTCAACCATACCTTCCATCATTTGCGATGGAATTACAGCCCCTCTTATTAAAATCAGAGCTTTAACACTATTCCTAACATTTTTTAGTATATCTCTTCAAGGTAGAGTGTTACCAGACCTCATACTCTGACAAAAAATTTGCAAAAATGGAGTTCTAAGTGTACTTAAACCCAAATTTCACATTTATCCCTTGAATAACCCTGCTCCAGTTAGTCCATATGGGCAGGGCAGTGTGGCCTCGTCTCAGTACCACTCAAGGTGTGAGCTCCTCCCACAGCTTGTGCTCTGTGAGCACTCTGGAACATTTGGTGTGGAAGGCAGAAATTAAAAAGCTGATTATAAACATACTATGTAGCAGAAGAGTGGTGCAATGAGAGTATTTTCCCCTCATTAAAATGGATATAATTATTTTAAAATCGTTCAGGTTTAATAGGTTGCCTTGCTATTTAAAGACTCTTAGCTCTGCCATGATGTCACGAAAATAAATTCATAGAACTTCTTTCCTATCTCATTTAGCAACGAGATGCAAATGTAACTAATGTTTCCCTGAAAATTGAGAAAAATAAAAGTACAGTGCCTAATCAACATCAGTAATGTTATGTTGCTAATCACTCACTCTTAGTCTGAAATTACCTCAGCAACATAAACAAGCACCTTTTTCACTTTGCAATGCAGTTTAAGAGAACTTTCAAACTGAGAAACATTTTAGCTAAGAGGTGATGAAAACCAGATTCAGATGTTATTTTCTGCCCACACATACTCCCAGGCCAGATCCTTGCACAGGCTCAGTACAAGAAATTTATGAAAGCACCTTCAGTGATATAAGTTCCTAAAGGAAAAAGTTATGATTAACCCACCTATATAACCATGGTTTTATAGGTATATGTATAATTGATTTTTTCTGAATACAAAACAGTTGCAGAAAGTTAAGTAAGAGCAGTAGTATTAACAAGTTGTATTTTGCTGCAGAATAAGATATCAAATCCTTCAATGAACATCTTAGATGTAAGAAAAGTCTCATAGATCAGAGACAAAAATTCCAACTGCTTACATTTCTGTTACAGATAACCTAAATGAAACAATTCTTTATCTGTTAAGAGATTCCCTGTTCCAAGTCAAAATAATTCTGAATAGCAATAATCATTAGCATATAAGAATGAAGAAAATAAGAAGGCAGATATATAAAATATAATTTATCTCACTGCAAATCTAATATCAAACATTAGCAGAACATCCCAATTATCCCTTCACTTTCTCTGAAGCTCGTTTAAATAGAATAAATATTTATACTCATAGTTCTTGATGATTGGCAGTACCCCTGTATCTCACAAAAACCCCCAAAAACAACAAATGGAAAGCATGGGAGCTTTGTTGAGGATGTTCTAATATAAAAATATGTAAATTATTTACAGAGCCCTGTGCACACTGAATATTTCCAGGGATTGGCCATCCACCACCTCTCTGGGCAACCTGTACCAGTGTTAATCATTCTTTTATTGTACTTCTTGATGAGATGGCGCATATTTAACAACCAGTTTCACTCTAAGTCTAGTGCAGCCCAGGAAGGCTGGGTGTCCACACCCCTGTGCTCCCAGCTCCTGCTGCACAGGAGGGCAGGGAAAGCTCACAAGGGCCATTTCTGGGGAACTGACTGGGAGGTGCTGTAAGGTTTTTGCCAGACTGGGCAACGCAGTTTTTCCTAAAAGAAGTAAGATTATATTTCTGGACCAGAAGCCTGAAAGGCTTCTTCAACCAACACTATTAATTTTTATCCAGGCAGTTTCACTGAAGGAACATCAATATGTTCCAATGCCATATATGAATATTAGTCATCAACATTTTAAAATTATTCAGATGTTTGGCTCCTCGTTACTATCAGATACAAGTCTGCCTATAATTACATTTTTTTCTACAAAGCACAAAACAGCATGTAAAAATAAGTCATGGCACTCAAAACAACCTCAAAGAGTTTTGAGGTAAGCCACGAGACCTTTTTTATATGAGATCCTGAAATGAGGTGAGAATTCACAACTTTCTGCCACTATCAGAGAGTCATTACTGGAAAACTGGGATCACTAAGTCACTTTGTTCAAAAAGAACTTTCTGATGGATAGAATACTCGATGCATTTAAGATTTATTTTTCAATAAAAAAATAAAAGCTGCAGTGCATAATATTTTCCCCAATAAACAGAATAATTTAGTACTACTACAGTACAACTTTTTTTTCTATTGAGATATTATTGCAATGAAACCCTAACTACTGAAAAACAAATGTTTGAAAGACACAGACAGACAGATCAATGTTTGAAAAGTCTTGTTACTATTGTATTTCCCACACCACTTGAAACTGTTCAAAACTTCACAGCTGCACTTCTTACCTGCCAGCAAGTGTTCATACTCTTGTTTTGCTACAACTTTCATGCCTCTGCTTTCACTCAAGTTCATCCTTCTTTGCACTTGAGTGTTGTCAACTGCTGTGCTCCAGGTTCAAGTTTCAGTCAAAGCATGAATGATCCTAAGGTTTGGTAAGGATTTTAAACTTCACTGTGCCACAGAAGACATATAATTCAAAAAGAATGCACTAGAAACTGGTTGATTTTATTAAATCATTTTCACTAAACCAAAAGTTTCCTGACTTTTCAGCTTTACCCTATCCAATAAACTTCCTTGTCTGATTCTTAATACTCTGATTAATTAATCAATGACAACAAGACTTGTAAATGTGCAAAGGCAATGAACTCTGGTACCCTCATATTTCTTTGCAATCCGTATTTGCTTAGGTTACTGAATATATGTGAAGTAATAAATCTCAAAAAATTGTTTATCAGGAGGTGTAGAGATCAACCTGGATGTTAAGCAAGCATAAATTTTCTTGAAATAGAAAAGTGCCACAATACTCCTAATAAAGGATGGTTTGCATTTTGTGCTCTGATATCTCAGAGATTTACCAATGTTAATGAAACTCAGTTCTTACTATAAAATAGCTCCCTTGTTACCCTATATCTAATATGGAAAATCTTTTTTTATTAATTTGACAAACAATAGGGTTTAGGACTTTTTTATTATCAACTTTGCTGTCTTGGCATAAGTCAAAAACAGTATAAATTTATACCGAATCTAACTGAAAATTATTGTCCAGCCAAATATCTTTTATTTGTTGTTTTTCCCATGCTCATCAGGAATGAATAGTTGATGTCTTCACAATGGCATAGACTAGGAACCTAACTTGGTTCAGGAATGGTATAAATCCAGCTGTTGGACAAAAGAAGAGAGAGGAAAAACAGAAGAAAGCAAGGAGGAGGTGGGTAGGCAGAGAAAAGTAGAGAAATAAAAGGTGGCTAAGGAGATGTGCCTTTCACTCAGTACAAGCAGGAATATATCAATATCTGATGGCTCTCCAGATTTAACACAAACTCCAAAGCTGAGAAAGCTATTTAAGTTTCCTAATGCCCAGCTCAATGCAATCATGCTGATATTTTAGGCTGACTGAGTTGCACCAGCTCAGGCTGCCCAGAAATCACTATGCAATGTAACAACCCTTTCAGGAAGGAATTTAGACTGTGTCATCTGTCCAGTGCTGCTAAGATTAACACCTTTGAGAGAGCATTCAGAAGAGACAGTTAGCACAAACTTGAAACTCCAATAAGCATACAAATGTCTTCACAATTAATACAGCACTGCAATGATGCACCTTACCTCAAAATCACCACATTGCTGCCTCCTCACTTCACAAAGTTACTATAATCATTTCTATGACAAAAGAAATTAATTTTCTTAGCAGATGAGGAGAAGTCTATTCATGTTGTCTACCTGGAATTTAATAAAGATATTTTCTTGTTTCCCACAGCATTCTCTTGGAGAATGGCTTGGATAGGAATATTCTTCACTGCTGGGTGGGTGGCTGACACCACCCAAAGGAGGTTGGAGCCATTGGTCTCCTCTCTGAGATGAAAAACGACAGGATGAAATGGCCTCAAGTTGTGCCAGGGAAGGTTTAGATTGGATATCAGGAAAGATTCCTTTACTGAAAAGATTGCCAGTGTACTGGAAGCTCAGGCACAGGCTGCCCAGGCAGTTGTGGAGCCCCCATTCCCGGAGGGATTTAGAAGATGTGTGGATGTAGCACGAGGGGCATGGTTTAGTGGTGGACTTGGTTGTGCTGGTAAATGGCTGGACTTGATTTTAGAGGTTTTTTCAAACTAAGTGATTCTATGACTGTAAGTCTCCAGCTCAGGAGAGTTCTTTTCTGAAAGTTAAACCTTATCACACTATTGACAATCCAATGTCAAAGAACTTCATTGTTCCCTGTTTTTAACTCTCAGGTCTAGGTTTATCCAGATAAATCCACCAAAGACTGAAATTTTTTGAAGTCTAGAAAATAGCTTGCTAGAATCAGCACTAAGGTTTCTATTTACTTCAGAGCACTTCAGATCAGACCTTTGGTTAACCTACAACACATCAATACAGAGATGTCAAATTTTATAAAATCTAGGATTTAGAGTGACCCATGTGAAAGGCACTCTGTTATTGGGCAATCAGATATAACAGGAATATCTGTACAAATCACAGGGAATTTCAGTTTGAACCAGGTAGTTTCTTCTCTGTGATATCATTTGACCTGAATTCCATTTATCTATTAAATTTCTGCTAGTCTGCAGGCTACAGGTTCAGAGTTTTCATTTTATGAAACTGCTATTTTCTAGTCATGCAAAAAAGTAAATAATTAAGATAATACATTTATGGATAGTTGAGCCTTCAAGAGTTTAATTGAGGGGAATAGCAAGAACCTTCTAAGATATACTGGATGGGAAAAACAACTCATACTGCCAAACTCATGCTACATACGTCAAAATAAAGAAGATAAACAATTTTGGTCTTTGTTATCACAAGCTGTATAGATAATACAGCTCCAATGTGTTGTATCAACTTGTGATGAGATGCAGTTAAAAGAAAAAAGACTTTTATATTTATAACGTGCACATAGCTGTGTTTATCTCTTATTTTGGGAATAAGGAAATTTGACAGGAATTGTTCTGAAGTGGTTAGTGTGAAAGCAGCCAGAGGATAAATAGATGAGTACCTGTGTCATGTATTGCCATTTTTGTTTCCATAAATGCTATCATATGGATTGTGTTAGAATGGGCAGATTCTAACAAACTAAGTAGACAGGCAGACAGACTCATCTAGAGAATGGCCAAGGAGCCTTTCTGCATTTAATGATGTTTGGATTATAAGATATTTTGGATGCCAGATAACATATAAATCACAAACCACATCTTGTCTTGAAACAAGTTAGAGGTTGGTAGGAAGTTCATAAACAGAGCACTTTCCCTGTGACTTTCTGCTGCTTTTGCAAAACTGTTAAGAAGTACAAGAACACCAAGAAATCAGGAAACAGCCAGTGTTTAAGGATTTTTCTCTGCTTGCAAGGGTTTTTGAGTACAGCTTCTCAATCAACTTTAAACACATATCACAGTTTAAAAAATCAAGAGTGCTAGTTCTGGTGGAAGCTTTTGCTCAAGTAATCAATTTAAGAATCTTGAGATAGTCTGAAGAACTTTCACTGCTGACAGAGAACTGTGTAGTGACTGGAAAAATACATTGAAAATAAAAAGTAGACTCAGCACCTCCATATAGAGGGTCAGGAAGTCTCCTTGCCCTCACTGATGGGTCTCTGCTGGCAGCTGAAGGAGCCCAAAAGAATTAAGTACTCACAGTACCAGATTTACTTAATTATGGATGCACATTAATAGACTACCCATACTTTGGCTAAAAAGTAAAAATTTAATGCTCTGGGTGGAGGAGAGGCAGAAAAATCTAACCCAAGTGCTTTTATTTATCAGTTTAATAGAACTGTAACTTTTGAAATAAAAAACATTTGTCATAAAAGTAGCTGTCGTGTTATCTTTGTGACAGGCCATTTCAGACATACAACGGTAATATCTGTGTCTTCATTCCCTGAATTGAGATCATCAATTCCTTAGCTACTGCCTAGAGTTCTTCTGAAAGTAGGTGGTTTTATTTTCCCATTACAATTTTACACCATTTTTAGAGGCAGAAAGTACATGCTTTAAATCTGGGATGCTTGTCTCAAATTCCATTTCAGAACTTTGTTTTAAGATGTGACCAAGTGTCCCATGATAAAGATCACACTTTAGACAAAATTGGACAGGGGACTCCGAGAATAGGTCAGTGTTGTGAGGAATGAGGAATATCTTCTAATATTTAAAAAAAATTAAATTCAATAGATTAAGTATGATCCTTTAGAAGTTTCAGACTTCTTTGGAAAACACCAAATCTAGCATCCAGTAGAGGTTATTGCAAGAGGGTGCAAGTGCTCAGTCAACTTCAAAAGGGTAGGAACCACAATGATAAAGAATTTACTCACAATATTCGGGTTTTAACTCAGGAATGTGTATGGCAGACACTAAGATCAATCCAAGTTTCCAACCAAGTTGTTAATCTACCTGACATATTTGGCCACATACTAGTGATTTTTCCCCCCTCAGGCTCAGTCTTATTTTCTATCTATTTTCACGTCAAGGTTTTTTCAGGGTGTCACTGCAGGATTTAGCTGTACCAACCAGAGCTCTCCCACAGACATGCCCGAGCTCTTGTGTTCTGGGGAGTGTTTGTTTTTGTTGTGTTTTTGTTTTGTTTCAGTAGCATATTTCTGACCTAATTCTAAAGAATTCTAAACTATTCTAAAGATTCTAAAGAATTGTTATCTTTCATGCAGTTAAGAAGGCTATGCCATGTGTCACCTCAGTCCTAAGATCATGACAAAGATAAGATTTTTTTAAAAAACAACACATGGAAAAGTCATAGTATTTTCAGGATCGGGTGCTGAATTTTCCCCATCTAATCAGTAGCTGCAGTAGAGATGATATCAAAATATGTGAAGCTGAGGGAAAAAAAAATCTAAAGATTTCCAAGAAATAATGGAGACTGTTGAAATATTTGCAAACGTATGTGGGGAAACCCCTCATTTCTAGAATTACAAATGCTTTGCTTTCTTTAAATAAATAAACAGAAAATGAAAGAACTTGAGGTTGCAACAAAGTACTGTGTTCTCTGTAGTAAGAGCAATAAAAAGGAAATGTACGTAATTTTAGTTTGCATAATCATTATAGCTGACCATTCAAGCATAAAAGTGGATTTTCTGCTGGAGCAACAGTTTTAGTTTCTGTTTTTCATCATAAAACTAATTAAAAGCAGAGACAGGTTGAGCTGTTAAGAAAAAAAGTTTGGGTGTATTTGAATCTTGGCTTAGCCATTAAGGCAGTATATCACCAAATACTATTCACTTTTCTTGAGCATAAGTTATGCCTCAGAAAAAGCTCCAAAATGTAGCTGAAATAATTTCACTTGCTCAGTATCCCCCAAATTATTCCAAAATATGTTTGTTCCCCCCACTATGACTTTCTAAAAAATTTATTTTTTTCTCTTTCAGTTGATGAAAGGCAACATTCCAATGTTGATTTTCTGTGTTGATTCAATTACTGCAAAAGCCATAGAAAGTGTTTGAGACAATTTTATGAACTGTATACATACCTCCTCTTAAAAGCTTGCTCTGAAATTCAGCTGTGTCACAGCTCCATTCCAGCACACATAAAACTAATGGAAAAATTGCCTGATATAGAAACACAAGCCTGAACTCTGGGTAGACAAAATGTTTTAAGATCTAATCCACCAAGCTTTCTACTTATTTACTCAGGCATGTGGGTGTAACTTGAAGCATTTTCAGGAGGAAAAACTAAATGGAAGAGACAGTTGGTGCAGCAGATAAGCCATACCAAAACTCAAGAGAGATTTTAACAGGAAGATAATGGATGGCTGTTAAGAACAGTTACCAAAGACTTGACAGAATATAGACCTGGAGGCCAAGAAGATGGGCTAATGGAGCATAATTTTGCATTTCTCATTTCTAGAGCTTCATCTCTGAAAAGCAAAACACACAATGCACACAAAACCACACACATTTAGAATCCTCCATGCTTCAGTGGCCAGCTGAGTGTCCCCAGCACACACAGACACAAGCATGGGTGTAATCAGCATATTTGGTACCTGGTGTGCAGGTGTTACCTCCTGGCACCTGCCCTGCTGGGGCAAGGCTGGACAGACCTGAGCCCTGAGCTCCATCAGCCCTGCCTGTGCTGTGACACTCCTGCTAGCCACCAGTCACAGCTGCTTCAAACGATCCTTTCAACACAGTTGGAGCAATATTTTCCTGAAAACTTGTGCCATTATTTTCAGATTGTATACTGGGATCATGCAAACACCGAATCTTCACCTCATGGGAAGCAAATTATTTTAATAAACCCTCTCCCTCCTGAATGTTACAGTTGTGCTTTGGCAAACTGCTGTCCAATTTGTAATTAACGAATGTGTCTCAAAAGCTGACATTCTGTTCTGCTGAAAAATATTGAGGATTTTTTTGTTTGGTTGTTTTTTTTTGTTGTTGTTTTTTTTGTTTTTTTTTTTAATTCCAGATTTGAAAACCATAGCAAATTATTTAGTCATAGTACTCCATGCAAATATTCCAGAAGCTGGATGCTAATTTGACATGTGTAATATATTATTTCTGGTGCTCAAGTCACACAGTCAGTTTATAATAATGAGACAAATACTGTGTTATCTACTATAGGATTAAAAGTTCAAGTACATTTCTCCTAAATGGTTGCACTGAAGTAAAATAATTTAAATTCTGAAGAAATATGTATCATAATCTAAATCTAAATCTTAATAGTAACTAGTTTCATGACTAAAATTGCTTGAAAGGCAGGATTTAATTTTTAATAAAACTGTCTATAGATACTTTTGGTTGTATATTCAAAACTTACTGGCATTTTAATAGCTTTATTTGTCATTTTTACAGGTTGTTGCTATACACTTACTACAAAGATAAATGCTTTTTTTCATAGATCATCAAAAGAAAGTTATTTAGATTAAAACAACATAGCAACTACAATTACAGAATCAAACAATATTTTTTTTCCACAAAGTCTCTTGTATTAGTTATGCCCAGGATCATCTACAAACTTAGAGATGCACATTTTAATGAACAATTATCATATTCCAAGGAGATTAAGAGAAGGATAAAGCACTGATTATAACTGAGAAATAGAAACAAATATAGAAATAAAAAGCTAGAATTTTGCAGCTCGGAAGTAGTAAAGAAAGATTCAGGAAATGTGGCAAACTGCACATGACTGAGGAGAATCAAATTGATTGCCCTAATTACTTTTATGCAAAATTATCTTTTCAGTACAGAGTATGCCCATTAATTTTTACTAATGAAATTAAGCTTTCTCAATTATCTGTATTTATACAACTGTTATGCTTGGTGCAGATCAATAATGGTCAGACAGCAGTGAACATTATTGAAGTCCCTGAATATCTGGCCACAGCCTTCCTGTAAATCTCCAGCACAGTCCAAGCAGAAAGACAGTAAATGGAAATATAAACTGAAAAGGAAGAAAAGGAAACATTACTTTTTTGTAACATTACACTAACTCAGGTTTGCTGTGAAGGCTAAATGGACAGATAACACTTTTAGCTATGCAGTGTCAAATAACAGCAGCTCAGGCTTTAAACCTCCAGAAGGAGCCCCCCTGGCCCAGGATGGGATCCTGCAGCAGGATTATTTTTTCACCTTGATTAGCACAAAGACAACTTGACAGAAGGTGACAGACAGGATACATCCATGTCTGAATCACTACAGCTAAATTCTCTGCTCTTTCTTACAGCCAGAGCACCCAGAACATAAAAATTTTTGTGGGAATGGAAATTTAGAGTGTACTCTGAAATTTTGCTGTTCAACTATGTAGACCAAAATAGATTAGGAAAAATATATCTATGGTTTTATTTGTTCAATATACATATGTTTCATGTTCATGTCAGGCATTCCTTTAGGTACATGCACAACAGAGGTCTGTCCTATATCTCATTAAACAAACAGACATTTATATCCAGTAATATTTTACATGGCAGATGAAATTGGAGGCCAGTTTAGAACCTCCAGGCATATAGTCTGTCAGTTCAATACAAAAATAACTTTGTTAACTCAAGTTAGAAAATATCTAACATATTATTATATTCTTTCTAGCAGAAATTGAATTTATAGTTGTGGAAGAGTGAAAGCTGAGGCCTTGTGTGGACCAGTAAAGACCAGTACTGACAGACATTACTGGAATTGACCATATTCCATCACTAAAGTAGTGCTGCATGGCAGCTTGTAAGAGAAGCATCTCTACTGCATCTAATTATTAAATTCAAGGGACTTTTAAACAAATGCATTACTAGCTAGAAATTGTATTTTAAATTCCTGTAGCCGAGTCTCAATGAAAATGAAAATGTGTGTTTTAATTTAAGCTCTGATCCAATTTAGAAGGTGATTGATTGATAAATTCTTCTGGTTGTCTAAGCCTATCACACTTGATGCGGAAATAGTATTAACAAAATCCTTGTAAACTTTTTCCTGTTTCTTTAAGCTTTTTCAGCTTTAAATATATAAATGAAGCTAAAAGCTTTCAGCCACCACATAGTTTATCCCCATTGCCCATAGCAGATACAGTCCATGAAACAACTGTCTGAAACAATTTCAAGAGTCTAACTAAAGGTCTGCTTACTCTGTTAAATATTTCCATGTGTCACTACCCATGGACACCACGTGTCATGCTGCTTGTAATTCTCCTCACTGATGTTCCCTTCACCTTCCCTCCCCACTTCCACCTGGGCTGCAGCACCTGAACTGAAGGTTGATTTATTGCTAGGACTCAAATGAATGTGCTCTACTGGCACTGTATGGACAGTTTTGAATGTCCTTTCAGGATCTTTTAGATTGCTTCTCTTTGGACAAGGAACTTGAGTGCTGATTTGGGAATCTGTAGGGTATGATTAGCTGTATATTAGAACCCTAATGCTAACACACTTTAATCCAGATTCCCTGCCTCATTCCAGCTGGCACATCAGCCAAAGGAACTCTCCTGTCATGTAGTTTTCAAGGTCATAATGCCACCTCTTGGTTTTGCTGCCAAGCTTTCTTACTACTTATTTCTATATTTAGCTTTTCCTTAGCTTAAAGTCTTTCGTATAAGCTTCTTGATGCAACTTTTAGCATTCAGGTGCCAAAATTTCCTGATCTGTGTTGCTCAACTTTGGCTTCAGTCTAAATATCCCACTGCTCTCCTGGCTATCAGTAAAGCAGTTTGCTTTACTTTTCAGCCTGAACAAATAACAGCCATTGTCCTCAGCAGCTTCACTGAGCTTTCATGACTCATCTCATGCTAATATTTTTTTATATATATATATATATATATTTTTGTATATTTGTGTGTCTATGCATTTATATATAGATATGGACACAGATGTATGGATATACATACACACATATGTGTATCTCTTTTACAGGAAATGTATTAGATTTCCTATTGGTGGCCAAATCTTCACTATGCTCAGGTTTTTGCATACCTAACAATTAACTGCTGTGAAATAGTTTCTGAAAATACTGAGCCTGCCTGGTTCCTCTGTGGTTTCCCAGCTTCAGTGGTGTCAGCCAGCCAGGGCAAAGAGACAGAATGTCTCCAGACAGCCTGTAAATGCCATCTCCAGAATAAGAACTTCGCCAAGGTAAAAAGAGATGACAGAATCCCATTAGGTTACTAATGACCATTTCTTTGCCCTGCTGAGGTGCAGGAGCTTCCTCTAAACCTCCCTGCCCAGCACACAGCTTGGACTGAAGTGCTTCAAGCACAGCTGTCTTCACCTCACAGGTACTGAAGAAATTAGTGTAGTAGTAACAATCATGTGTAGTTTGCATCTTTTATGTGTCAAGTGGTAGTGAAAGATGGGAGACTGAAAGCTAGAAAAGTTAAATCAAGAAAGATTATTTCCTATCTATTCTTACCCTGACAAAAGTTGAAAATCAATTTTCACAACTTTTAGGGGTTTTTTTCTGAATACTCCTGAGCAGGTATTTCACTCCCTATTGAAAGCAGGATCTGCTACTTGCCCCTTTTTTTTTCCAGTTTGGGGCTGTTCAGATGCCTGTGTTTATCTGGACTGGACCTCATGTGTGGGCCAAGCAGAGCTTTGTCAATATGTATGGCAGCTCCAAGCCTCACAGGCTGTTTCTGATGAAATACTGCACAGTGGAGCCACAAATTCAAAAGCACTTATCAACAGCTGGTGACATGAATAATGAATGTGTCTCTTTATGATGACATTTAATGACTGTCAAAGTTGTGATGTGACAATTGCTAAGTCTGTCTCCCTTCCTGTCCATATTCAGTAAAGAAGAAACATCTGTGTAAAAAAGGCTCATAAATGTGTGGATGACCAACAGATACTGAGTGATAAGAGAGAAAAAAGTATTATTTCACAGTAAAATATGCATTATGCTGGATATAGTGTTCTCCAAGAAGCTGTTAGTGCTCTAATTGAATGCTGGAAATGAAAAATAGACTCTCTATTTCAGAGGAGAAAAAGAACTTTTCTATTCAACTCATTGTAAATACCTCTCTCTACAAAGTAAAGCAGGTCCCTCATGAGACAGATGCCCATTAGTATTGCAGGCAAGGCTAACTTATTTCAAAATGTATAAAAGACACAGCAGTTGATAAAATACTCTGTCTTCAAGGAACCAAGTTAAAAGCTTTTGTGCTTTAGCAAAGCATACAGATTTTAAGAAAACAAATGAGTTACAAAGCACCTCTTTGGAAGTTGGAAGTTCAATCCCTCTCATTTCACAGCGCTTTATTCTTAAAAAGAAACCAGAAAAACTTATACAGCCTGGGAGTGGAAGGAAGAATTGTGCTTTTGGTTAAGTCATGGGAAGTTCCATATCTCTCCAGAGAGAACTGGATCAGCCCACACATAAATTATGTGATAACTAAAGTAAAAAAAAACTGCAGTCACTCTGGAGCTACCTCCTTAGCACCTACTTCTTTATGGAATAAAGTGAGTGGTTCCTTCAGCTTTGTTTTCTCCCTCCTTCCTCTCTCCCACAAATATGTGGACTGCCCTGCATTCCTCCTGAAGGTCTGGTCTGAGATGTGTTTAAGTCAACAAGAACATTTCCACAGCCCTCAGATCACCTTGGATAACCCTGCAAAACTCCAGCTGTACATCGTGTCAAACAGAGCGAAGCCTAAAATCATCTCTGCAAATCTGGGGAGCTCAGGAAGATCCAATGCAGAAAAAGAGGCTTTGGTTTCCAGCACCACAACTCCTTTTAGCAAAAATATTTTGGAAATTAAATTAAAGCTGGCAAGCTCTGTGAAAAATAAGTAGCTAAAATGGGCCAATCTACTAAGTTTAAAGTGAAATAGGCACACTCTTTCTCTCACTGTTCCTCCAGATACCAAGCAATCTTCTCTTGAACTATTTATTGTTCAGTATTATAAATTACAATATGAGCTTCTCCACATTCCAAAATAAGGATTAAAAAAAAAATCCTTCCAGTGCCTTTTTAATGAAATAAAATTTTCCAGAAACACTAAAAAGCATTGAAACTAACTTATATCTGCAATACCTACTGGACAAGAGAAAAATACCCATCTATACAACTCACACTTACAATGAAATTTAACTTTATATTTAACACCCCTCTGCTTCCTCATTTGAAAATATTTTCATACCATTTTGTCAGTGCAATCTCTGCTGTTTTACAGAACCATTATCTACCACTAGCAATGAGATAAACCACTGTTTCTGAGTTGCAGTCCAACAATATTTTACATGTAAAAGAGAAATACAGCTGAAAAAACAGGGCTACATTGAAATGTATGTAGCAGGTACAACATCCCAGCTGGAAACTGGATTTGATGCTGAGTACCAGAGATGGACTATTTCCTGTGGGTATAACAGTAAAATAGAGCAGCAGTTGAAACAACACTTTCAGTAACACATTATGTGAACTTCATTTATCTATTCAATGAAGAGGAAATCTACTTAAGCCACAGTGCCAAGATATGCTATTTCTTTTGCCCGAAATGCATTTTTCACATTGCCATACTCCTAATGGAAAATGCGTTGTAAGCAACAAACAATGTATTTGATCTCACAGCACACTTAATTCAGGCAGTGAAGATTTTAACTGGAGTTTCTGTTGGTTTAGGTATGGAGAAGGTTTTCTCTTTTTTTTCTTCTTCAAACTTCATGGCCACTTTAAACATGGTGTATTCAAGAGGTGTTAAAAATACCTGCACACATCGCAGTTGTCTGTCAGCAGCACTGACCTGGTTTGGACTAGGATAGAGTTAATTTTCCTCCTGGCAGCTGGTACAGCGCAGTGTTTCAGATTCAGCAGAATGCTGATGACACACTGATGCTTGAGCTGTTGCTCTGTGGTGCTCACTCTCAGTCAAGGACTTTTCAGCCTCATGCTCTCAGGAAGCAGATACACAGCAGACAGGAGAGAGCATGGCCAGGACAGCTGACCCAAACTGCCCAAAGGATGTCCCACACCACAAAAGGCCTGCCCAGTTCCTGCACTGGGGGGAGTTGGACAGGAGGAGATGATCCCTGTTTGAGGATGGGACGGGCGTTGGTCAGGGGGGTGTGAGCAACTCTACTGAACATCAATCTCCTTGCTTGGGTTTTATTTCTCTCTCTTTCCCTTTAAAATAATTATTACTATAATTTTTATAATTACATTTTACATCAATTATAAACTTTACAAATGCAAGTTTTCCCTTTTTCTTTCTTCTCCTCTGTGCCCCACAGCAGGGGGCTGTGTCAGCCAGCAGCTGAGCAGTGTTTAGTTGCTGCCTGGGGCTAAATGATGATGAGGCACATAAAGGCATACAAAATACAACTGCATTCCATGTAGTACAACTGGCAGCAGCAGTGGTGGCCAGCAGTAGCAGAGGGCTACTTGTGCATCTCTTCATTTGCACCCTCAAATTTCAGCAGAGGCCAAGAATGCCATTTTCTGAATTCAGTTGGGAAGAAAGCTGTTTCCAGTTTGCTGTGACCATAACTGAGTAAATCAAGCCCTCAGCAATTCTGTGCACACCTTCTGCAGCAGCTGGCTGCTGAGTGAATGGGTTCTGGGAAAGATCCAAACCACAGCTGCCCACTGTCAGACCACACCAGAAGGAAGAGATCAACAGGTGTCTTTACCTTACTGGGAGCTCAAAGTTTGCTAAATGCTATTATGTATAGCAGTAATTCTCTGCAAGAGACAAGATGATATTTAAAATTCTACCATGAAAACTCTCTAGTTTTGATGTCAATATTGTTCCACCTATAAACAACAGGGCCGAACTAGACTTTGAACACCTACAACTTCAGGCATGTCCCCTCAAATGACATGAAATACAGGAAGCAAAAAGCTGTCTAACTTTGCCCTATACAAATAATTAGCAAATTGCATTAAAGTAACATATTGAGCAGAATGAACCATAATTTCCTAATTTGTAATCACTGAATCATGTCAGGTCAGATGCATGTTGTGTGATGCTATATACCATCAACAGCTATACTGCTTTCTTTTCATGCAAACATAAAGGCAGATGAATAATATTTGCATTTTCTGAATTTAGCAGTCTAGTCTATTTCCTACACATTCAAAATCAGAGTACAAAAGCTTATACGAGATGTTTTGTATGATGGAAAAGAGCCAATGACAAATTGAGAGCTGATGGATATTTATAGAGGGTAAAGCATTCGGAAATCTCCTGTGAGGAAAAGGTGTACTATAGTACTATATTTATTTCTCATATTTACTACCTGCTTAACACACTCTTAAAAGACACACAGCTATAAAAGGCCACTCTTCTGCCATGACAGCATTCTAGTTTACACTCACTGATCATTTTCCTAAAACAAGAAAACTTTCCTGGTACTATTGTAGTAAAAAAAAAAAAGATGGAAAATGGCACCATATTTTGGGTTTCAGGTTCATTGTTATCGAGCAATATTCACAAGTCTTTGTGGCCTTCAAAGTTTGCTTACACTTCACATTTACCTTCTAATCAACAGGTTCAGGTGATCCAAGTACCAGACATAAATTTTCTAAGTGTGAACATGTCAGACATGTTGCCCAATTCACAGTAAAGTGCTTTATTTCCAGTGCTGCATGGCTGTGGTTTTTGATTGCATGGAGTGCTATGAAATCAGTTTTTGTGATTTGTGAAGGGCATAGACAATCAAACACAACTTTTACGTCATTACCCTGCATAAAAGCGTATGTTCACTATAACATTCCAGAGCTGTAGGAAAGGCCAACAAAAAGAAAAGCAATGTTTGATTGTTTACTCACCCCATTTATCCCACATTTATATGGAATAGACAAAGGAGCTATAAAGGAGATCCAGCAGCAAGCATGTTTAACTCTTGCTGCTGAAAGTCTAAAGCACAATAGGCAAATATTGGAACAGTCAGAAAAATATGTTGCTCCTTTTCCAGTACAGCCTATATCCCAAACCAATGCAAAACAAAGAGTGGAAAATATTTAGGAATATATATTAGGGTTATAAGCAAATTTTTTTGGTGCATATTTTACTGCAGTTAAAAGCTCGGCTTCACTTAGGCAGAAAAACACTTCTATGTGAATTTTCAACAACTAACTCCAATATGTTCTTTACAGTTTTGGTCTATTGCAGTGGGAGGGGGGAATTGTTATCCTCTGTGCTAGTAACTGCCTGAAATTCTGCAGACTTCTTAGTTACTTGTATATTTACCTGTACTTAAATAGCATATAAATTGCATTTGGATTTAGGCAATAGAAAAAAATGCCTGGTTACTATATAGGTAAAGCTTATATTTTCACCTCTGTCATACAGATGATCTTCTACTCCATTATGTTATGACTATGGATCCTTTACTCAATGTTATGGTTACCAAGGACAGTGAATATGATTTTTGACAAGTGCATCTTGACACAGGATACACAGATTTTTATCAGGCTAAGAATATATACAGCCATTTTCTAATTCAATATAGTACTTTATCTTTTAGCCAAAACTATTTATTAGCTTTGGCAAGGGATTTCTTTAAATTATGTCCTCAGTCACTATTTGATACACAAGAGAGGATAGGTATCTTTTTCTTAAACAAATAATCATATTGGCTTTTTTGTATCAAATATAGATGCTTGCAAAATGCATTTTTTAAATTAAAAATCTTGCCATCTATAATTTATTAAAAATCCTTCAATCAATTGATGAAAATAATTTTCAAGAATTAAAGCTTGAAAAGACAATAAAGAAGCTAACTCAGATGGATGCAGCTTAAAAATGTAGATTAAAAATTGCCATGAAATATGCTGACCATATCATGTTCCTACAGTGACAGAGGTGCACCCGACCAACAGTCTGTGTGTCTTGAGAATTTTGTTTGGATGTCTGAAGATAACATAACCACGTTGCTAAGGTAACGAGTGTTGGGTTGTTTGGGTTTTTTTCTTGGAAGAATAAACAGGCATGTAAAACCAGCATAAAATAGACAAGTAATATCTTGATGCCTGGGGGCTTTCCTGCTTTATATATGGCACTTTGCAGAGATACTTGATATTCATCTTTCACAGCTGATTACTCATTTCCTCATTTAGAGACTCCATTAGAAAACATTTGTGTAAAATGGGGAAATAACTAAAGATTCAGAAGAAAGAGCGAGCTGGCCTGTGCAGGCACTGCTGCAGTCCTGCTTGGCTGCTGCATCCTCAAGTGAATCACTGAGCACTTTTGTCCAAGGCACAGCAGAGAGAATGTCAGTGCAAAGCCATTCATACATCAGGGAAATCTAAATCATAGCATAAATAAAATAAGGTAGCGCTGTGAATATCACAAAAAAAAACCCAAACAACCCCAAAGACCAAAAAAAACCCCAAACCCAGAAGATCTGATTCCATTTAAAAAGTGAATTACACTGCACTCTTTTCCCCTTTTGTATTTATTTTCTCTTAACTATATTTTATTTGCATTAATCTTCCAGAAAATTGTATTACAAATTGCATTATAGTGGGAAATCTCAGAGCACAGAAAAAGTTAATTACTATCAGCACCCAAATCACTGTCCTAATATTTTGTCAATTAAATGAACTAGAGAAGATATTCAACTATGAACGCCTTGTCTCTTGTGCTTAAGACAGCTCGGGTCTGGGATTAGATGACATTACACTGCAGCAGTGCTGTGTCTCATTGGGAGGTTTTATTCAAAGAAGGCAGAGGCTGAAGTATTAGAGGTTTCCATTTTACCTAAAAGTAGGTGCCCTTTTCCACTACAATCTTTTTTCCTTTGCTTCCTTCCTCCTATCCAGTGCTTTCCTCCTCCTCCGAGAGGAGCATTAAATAAGGATTCGTGGAAACCTGAATAACCTACATATTTGAATCAGACATTTATAGGAACAAATTTAGCTTTGGCTCTGAGGTTTTTATTCGTTATAAATCCACTAGTTGCACTTCTGGTAAATTACCATCTTTCCATCTACTTTGAGGCAATTCAGGGCTGTATTTTTAGGGAGTGAGCTCAAAGACAGAAACACAATTCCAACCTGTCCACATGCATCATCACTGCAAAAAGAAGAGCTGCTTCTAGCTTAATAGTGCTCAGTGCTTTCCCAAGCTAATGAGCATCACTGGGTCATATTTTAGTACATGATTTGCTGTTAAGCCATCTCTTTTGGCCATGAGAGTTGTTAGTAACATGGTAACAGGAGGTGACAGCATGAAATGGGGGTGAAGGAGTGAGACACGATGGAAGTGGCAGCATCTCATTGTGCTGGAGGAGAGGCAGAACAGAAGTTGTGTGAAGGGCTGACATGGACACGAACAGATCACTGCATTGATGAGAAGAACTGGGGAATTAGATTGAGAGCTGCAAAGAGGAATGGAGACTAAGAGGAAAGGACAGGTGGAAAAGGACGGGCAGAACACGGATGGAAGATTGGGAGTTTTGTGCCAGGAGAAGGAAGAAGGAGTTGATAGCAAAGGGGTGTGGGAGCCCTACGTGCACAAAAAAGAGAGGCAGGAGGGGCTGGGATGAGACACCTGGGGACTTTACTGTGGTAGCTCTAAAGCCATTCTAACTGCAACCTGGTTTGGCAGCGGACATGGTGTAAAAACCTCCAGGATTCTCTCATCATCCTCTCACTCAAGGCAAATGCATTCTTTTTTGCTGACATTCTTTTCAACTGCAATGCACTGGGGCAAAACAGAATGACAGGGAATCACTGTGAAGGAAATTGAGGTTGCAGCCTGATCCAAGCCACTTGTACAATTGCATCATACTGGTTTATGAGCTTTCCATCCTCCAAGCCATGAAAAATCATCTGCAATCAAACCCAACCATTTGAAACATTAAAATAATGAGGTACAAATATACTTCTGAATAGATAAGATGTTTAAAAAGAATAATTTGAAATATTCTTCATATACTGTTATTCTACAAATTTTGACTACTACAGGAGTGTGGTAACTTGCTCCTTCACATGAAAAACATGAAAAATGTTTTTAGGTAGCTTACTCCTTCACATGGAAAATACCCAAATTAAACATAATTAACCCCCAAAATGTTTGTAGATTAGTTTGAGCACTGAAAATTTAAGTTTTTGCATTCTGAATAGAATACATTTATTTTCAGTGAACTTCATCTCTTTTTCAACATCAGCTACTTGAGATCTGTCAGATATACATGAATAATACATGAAATTTTAAAATACAGCCTTTGAAGCTGCTGCAGACATTTTGAAAAAAATCTGTAAAAACAGGTAGAAAAGAGGAAAACAAAAATAACTAATAACATGCCAAGCAACTGACCACCATATGCCACTCACATAAAGAACTACAGGTATTCTATCATAATTCTGACAACCACTGTTATTATTTTTCATATTCAGTGATCATGTATTCAATAGTTGTACTCGAGAAAACAAACGTGGAACAAAACAGATCTATAACAGCTCATTATATATGGAAGGTGTCTTGCACATCACAGTTTGCTCAACAAGCTCAAAAGCAGTGCCCAGTGTTCCAAGTAAAATGTTGCACAATGCTCATGTTCTCAGATATTAAGACTTTATTTCATATATGTCCTTTGAATGCATTTTTCCTTGAAAATCATCAATTTTTTCACTTGATGTCTTCCAAATAATTCTTCCACTAAAGAGTTTATTTAGCTTATTTATACGTTTTATGCCATCTGTATAATTTATTGTTTTGAAAAGGAAAAATATTTTCAGAAGAATGAGCCTAATTAATTATATTGATAATGACAGATATTTTGTTTAACATTCAAACAACTTGAGCTTTCCTGTAAGCTTGGTGAGAGGATTTTGTTGTTTCAGAACCTATAACTAAAACCAAACCTTCATGGCCAAGTAGAAGTACCAGTGCTGCAAATTTTTGTTTAACATTCAAACAACTTGAGCTTTTCTGTAAGCTTGGCAAGAGGATTTTGTTGTTTTAGAACCTATAATTAAAACCAAACCTTCATGGCCAAGTAGAAGAACCAGTGCTTCAAATTTTCTTTCCTGTTTCTTATCTTTTTTTTTTTTTTTGTCTACTACCTGGAATATTTGCATTGAAACTGCTCTTGGTACTGAATTCACCCTGAAATATTAATAATTATTAACAGTTAGTTATGATATCAAAACATTATATTCTCCTGAAACAAAGTTCCTTTGTTAAAATCATTTCAATGCTCTTCAACAGCTACAGAAAATAAAAACTAGTCCAAATAGAACATTGTGTATTCTTTAAGAATTTTTGGAAGAAGAAAAAGAGAACCCTTTTTTTAGACTGAGTAGGGTAGTATGCTGCATACTAAACCAGTCCAAATAGAACATTGTGGATTCTTTAAGAATCTTTGGAAGAAGAAAAAGAGAACCCTTTTTTTTTCAGACTGAGTAGGGTAGTATGCTGCATACCATGCTTAAAATGCTGCACAGCAGAGAAATACTTCTCCATGCATTATTTCTACTCTCAATTTGAATAGTGCCATAAATTGACTTGAAAATGCTAATTCTGAACATATCACATAGCTGTTTCTGAGTAATTACTACATTTTTTCCCTAAGGGGTAAACTGCAAAATGTAAATTATGTGGGTACTTGTATGTTAAAAACAATACCCAAGTTTCTACAAGATGTTATTTATGAATCTTGGCTTCATGCTGGCCTGCTCCTCAAAGTACTCAATGGACCCATCTGTAAACCAGGGTGGGCTAAAACTTATTGATTTGCTTAAATTTAATTTTTAAAGATCTTGTGACTCCAAGATTCATGTCTGTCCTAGAGAATTTTCAGTGGAATTTCAAACCAGGTCTCCTGAGTGGGTGAACAGCTGCTGGTCAGCCAGGCTCCAGTCTGTCTCAGCCTTGGCTTTTGGGCTTTGGCTAAAGATGCTGCTGAAAAGAGATGAGTCTTCTTTCACAAAATGAAGCAGGCTACCTTGGAACAGTCCCAATTTTCCAGAACTACTTGGCTTCAGTTATATACATCTGATCACAGAAATTTAAAAACAGTGAAATGACATTTCTTTCAGTCTTGAGGTTTATGGGGGAGGGAGGAATAAAAGTTTTAAATGTCCCATCTATCAAAATAGCAGGAAGATTCTACACTATGGATAACCTTGATGCAGATGGAAAGCAACAAAACAGCTCTATCTGCAGTTTGAGAAGGAGCTTCACATTACCATTACAGAGCTGACAAGAAGTGACAAATGTTTGCTTCATCCTATGAGCCTGTTTAAAAACCAGGAGGGGACAAAATGTAATGTGTCTATCACAGACATGCTGCTCAGGATTCAAGTGGTAACTCATAATCTCAAATACGAAATTTTAAAATGAAAAAACCTGAGTGTCCATTTCTATTAAATTAGGACAAGATGCAAACTCATTGTGATAGCCCTGTCATCCAGCCTTATCCCCAGCTCCCAAAACTTGCACAAAGAATGTTGCAATCAGCTTCTGGATGACACAAAATCTCTCAGGCCCTGTCAGGCATAATCCTTCTGTAAAATAGGCTTCTTTACCTGTGATGCTATCACCTGTCATCAGAAGTGATGTGATGGCATATCAAGGACAACATATTACTTTATTCAGATATAGAATTTTAAAGAAAAATAATATATTTTGTATAAGCAATCTGATTTAGAGATTTCTGACAAGAACTGTAATTATTTGAAGTACTTATGACCAAATGAATTTGTCAATATAGTAAAGATATCTTCAAGGTGAGTAGCCCAAATAATTGTGATTAAACCACTTCCTAGTTACTGTTTAGATGATGATACAGTCAAAATGACAACACAGTGCAGTTAGTGACATTTAGAATTCTTAGGAATATTTCAAATGTCTTTTTAGTCATGGATATGGAGAAATAGTTTCTGTTTTGATTTTGACATGCAAAGGTGTTTAATACTATTTTTTCCCTCTGTTCCTGTTACTGAGAGTCTCGAGTCTTGCACAAGATATCCCATGAGTCTAATATTAGTCTAAGTCCTGTGTATTTTCAAGAAGAGACATATAGTTCCTGCCACTGTTTTATATCCATGTGGGTCCTTTCATAGTGCCTTAAGATGATTGAAAAATAGTATTGTCTAATGTGTTTTACATCATTCTTCTACACAATTTCAGGCAGGTCACTACATTTAAGCATTTATTCCATACATCCATAGTTTCTATGTAGAGAGAGACCCCGCTATGGTCATCCAGTTCATCCTCCTGCACAAAACAGAACCCATAATTCAGGCTGCGAGATTAAAAAATGTGTTACAAGCATAGGCTATCTTAACAAAAAAAACCCCAAAAAATCTGTTTTCTAGTTAATGACTTCAAGAGTCAGCAACTCCATCATGTTGCCACATAAGGATCATAAAATGACAGAATGGTTTGGATTGGAAGTGACCTTAAAATTCACCCAGTTCCAATTTCCCTGGCAGTTTCAAATTTATTTTGAAAATATGATTCTGTTAATGGTCTCTGTCAATGACATATTTAATATCATACACATGTGATAAAGGATCTGTTTGACCTAATCACTTCCCACTTAAAGGCAAGCTTTAGAACTCTCTCTCATAGTTAACTTTTCACACAGGGATAAATTACATTTTGCTTCACTATGTTGACACTCCAGTTATTTTCAGAATTATATTTTTCAAGAGTACATTATCACCTCTCCCCTCCCTCATTTAAATATGGCAGAGCCTTTTATTCCTTGAGGCATGACTTTTCATTTTAATAAAGAAAAGAGCTGACTGTTCTATGTGACCAACTTGCCAAATGATCTAAATTCTCCTCTGAATTAAGACTTTCTTTAGGACATATTATGTTTTTCGTTCAGCCTCTTAGAAGACTTTGTCCTCTGACCAAGCCATTAACACCATGCTTTTCATTAAAGTTTCCAGTTCCTCCAGACTCTACTATAAAACAAAAATGACATTTCCACATGGCTATAATTTGTTCTCTATCTTGAACACTATATTTAGTCCATAGTCTCACTAAAGCTTTTAAATGGTTATTAATCAAGTTGTACTACCTATAACTCACTCTGTCTGCTCATGGGGAGTGCAAAAGATTGTGGCTGGAACCCTTCTGTTGGTTCTGTATGCAACTAGTGTATCAGTTGAAATAAAAGCTTAAAAAATGTTTATATGGACTCCCATATTCATGTTCTACATGAAGAGTTTCTACCAGACACTGATGCAAGCACAGCACTGTTTAACAGACCTTTAACAAATTCAGTTAATCCTGAACTGAATCCTTATTGGATCCTCCCAGCTCTGACAGAGTCATGAGCCTGTAAAAGAAGTATGACCACCAGAATGCACCCTTGAACTTGGGAGGACAGGACACAGTAGATCATTACAACAGCTATTAGAAAGTCAGTGCCTTCTGGTACTTCAACAATGCTGATTAGTATTATAGTAAAAATAATGTGCTTGAACTTTGGAAAATGCCGTTAAACTTGTGTGGCACCTTCAGAATTCTGTCCTCCCTACCTAAAACCTATTATATGAGAAGACTGATTTATCTATTGATTGGATCTTATACAGCTATGACAATTCTTTGCAGAGAAGGATGAAAAATATTCATCCGCAGTGCTTTCATGATCTAGCTAAAAAAACCAACTAAGCAAACAATAAAAGCATTCTAATATCTCTTTACTTTCAAAATACTCAGAGGCTTATAGACCTGACTCTTCTTAATCAAAGGGAATAGCCAAAGAATTTATGGACTGCCTCCTAACTTTAGAACATATAAGAAGCAAAGAATTACACAACCGCTTTATGAAATAATCAACCAATATTTTGAAGGTGTGCATAGGCAGGCAATTGTCACTTGACAAGAAAAACTGAGTTAAACAGCTACCATTTTTATTTCTTGATATAATAATAACTTTCCATTTCAAACAAACATTTCTTGCAGGAAAAATTCTAAATCTGATTAAAAATCAAAGAATATATATTTGTAATTTTTTCTGATAGCTAACTTACTAACAGTATTTTAGGCTATTTTATTTCTGCCCTAAATTTGCTGAACTTGATCTTTCATTCTAAGACATTTTTAATATATACATTAGATCTTTGTTTGGTAGATTGAAGGCTCATCTGTTAGTAAGTTTCTATTACATTGACACTTAGAGAAAAATCTGATCACCATATTCTATTTGACAAATACTTCAAAAGTTATATTCTTGAATATTTTCTCCATGAATTACATTTTCTCTTTAATCTTTTTTTAAATCATTCATCATTCAATTCACTGAGCTTCTCTATATTTTTACGTTCATTTTCAATTGCAGACATTGGAAATGAACATAGCACAGGGATCACTATTGACACGGAGAGTTCAAGCAAGAATAAAAACTTATTGGAAGCACAATCAGGAGCCTGTTCTTAAAGCCCGCCATCATTAGAAACTCAAAGACATGAAGGAATAAAAAAACCTCATATTCCATATACAGATAGGTTATAGCCAATGTTAGCAACACCCATCACTCGTGAGCCATTTACAGTATTTCCTTCCATAAAAACCTCTAGTCAGTGACAGTAACTCCTGCTGAGACCCTATCACTGTAAAGGCTAAAATACTAAACTGGGTGAGTGGACATAATATAGTCTTTCTCCTACTTGCTGTTAATTCATCACCATCATTTCAAGAACATTGGTTAAGATTACAGCTTGTTAACACCTTATTAGCTGAGTTTATGTCACAGAGGAAGTAGTTCACATGGGCACCTGATGTTACGTTTTCAGGAATGTGTCCAAGAGTCGGCCAACAAACAAGGTAAACAGCATGAATCACAGTAATTTGCAAATTTCTTTGAGAATGGCTTTTAATTTTTTCTTTAATTGGGGGGATGAGGAAGATGAGATTGTAAACTTTCAAGTATCCAGTAAATTTTTAGCTTCCTTACAAGCACTTTTGTTATTATTTTTTTTTCTAATTAGTATAGGTACTCCACTCATTTCTTCCCCCTGTACACCTTCAAAAGCAAAGTGTAAATCTGTTCAAGTTCCAGATGAAGTTTGCATCATGGGAGTACTAGTGAATCAACTGAAATTGTTTTGTTTGGAATGAAAAAAATTGCAAGGCCCTGGCTTCTGGTTCACTATCCTGGACAGCTAAGTAATGTGCATTCGCTCTGTCCCCTTTTTTTACATAGAACCAATCTAGCATGAAGAGCTTTGAAATCAGTCAGTTACCGTACCTGAAAAAGAATGCACTTAAACTCCACTTATTTATTTATTAAACAGATAGGTGCTGGTATGCAAGCAAAAGAAATTGAGAAATCAGTGAATAAAACTAGCTGGCAAGTGGATTTAGAAGATCAAAATGCTCACTTTTTGTCCACAGAAAGTGCATACACAAAAACAGGAGGAATAGAATTATTTCACTGGCCTAAACAGAATTGTCACCATTTTATTGTCATCTTTCAATCTTCCTTAAACTCTTTGGGAATCTGCAAATAACAGCAAACTATATTCTGTTCATGGCATTTTAGAGAAAGATTGATGTGTACTCTTCTCCTGATCCAAATGCAGTGCTGGGATGCCACAACCCTTTGTGGGGCCATGATTTTCAAAAGTAGTGTGGAAACTGTGCTGCAATCATTCAAAATTACACTGAGCTCTATAGTCCTCTATTACTGTAATTTTTCAATACTTGCCATCCCTACTTTTACAGCACAGTTGCACTCAGAAGATCATAACAGGCCTTGGATAATAGAAATAATACTGGTTATTGTAATCCCTCTGACACAAGCTTGCCTAGCAGTAGCCAGGGTAGCCTCCCATTAACTTTCCATTATGCTTAGTGTCATTTTGCTATTGCTGTGCTATTACTCTCAACACGTCTCTCTGCAAAAAACAGCCTCTCTATTTTACAGTGAGGTATCAGCTAAACATCAGTGAGCATCCTTGTAAACAGACAGGGGAGTGTGCAGGGGACAAAATCAAGCACTAGTGAACAAGAAAACAGGCAAGACATGAACTGAGGGATCTCGGGTGTAAAAGTGAATCCAACTGACCCCCCTGGATTTCTATCAGAGTGATGAAGTGTCTGGTGAAATTAAAATATTTCCTCACATGCTGACACTGATTGAGATTCCTTTTTGTGTTCATCCTGGTAACTGATGAAGTAAATTTTATGTGTTTTCAACTACGACAGGGTATAATCTCTAATATTGACTCAGCTGAATGGCCTCATCAGTAGAGTGAATTAGTTCATCACTCCATGTGTCACTCTACCTGCTATGACATAATAAGGCCTTTTATATGGTGATGATTTAATGAGGGAAGCTCAGAAGTGCAGCATATATTTTTGATATTCAAATTCACTTGTAAACCAAAATATTTGTTTAAATAAGTGCTGATTGATTGGTGAGTATGTTTTCTAAATAATGTTTATATTCTGTGTGCAACAACACAATGAAAAATAGAAATGAAGACTAAATCTAATTTTGAGAAAAATGCTTATTTTAGCCATCTGTAAGGCACTTTGAACAGCCTGTGTGATTATGCTGGTTTTAAACTAAATTTTATAAAAAGCATACTGAATAGGAATTCAAGAATTTAGCTTCTTAGGTATTTTCATTATCATAAACTAGCAGTTTTCATTAAAATCCACATGGACTGGAAAGTAATAGATACAGCTTCTTATTTCTTTTATTCACACTGGATATTCCTTTCATATAACTTATTGATAGGCAATGGTTGCATTTTTGCAGGTAATGTTAAGAAAGAGTAGACTATGAATGCAAATTTACTGTGTAGCCTGAGAGGTCCAGTCAAAAACATTTGTCTGGGAGTCATTCAGCTTCATTTTTATACAATTTCCCTCCATGGTCACTGCAAGCTACTGGCACATTATTCAAGCAGATGCCAACCTGATGCAAAAATTCTGGGTTCAGTGGCTTGGGGAACAATCACAATTTACACCAGGTGACAAGCAGTCAACAGAAATGGTCCCATATTCATATAAAACCAAACCATATATAAATAATTTCTTACAATTAAGAAGAATACAAGTTGAAAAAGTACACTTGCTGAAGGGATATGTATTTATTCAGTCCACCTCACACTGATGAAAGGCTGAGTTGTCTCTCTTAAGTGGTGCATTTGACACTCAGATTTATGATGGACATGGTATTGTGGATACAACATTGTTCTCATGACACAGGAGTTCTTTGGGTCAAACCTATGTGCTTTTTATAAAACAAGACTGAATATCATAGCCACTGCCAGAAATATATAAAAATGAATAATGCATTTTCCTTGGAAGAGAATTCAGGTAGAATGAGTTGAGAAATGCTATATATATAAAAAAGTGTTATACTAAATGCATAAATGCAAAGGTACTTCAATCAAATTCTTCCCCTAAGCCTGACTCAGCCAGGGGAAACAGGTATGAGAAAAACAAATACAGATCCTATGTGCATTTCAGGTTTAATTTTCTTTTTTGTTGCTGTACAGATAAACAACAAATTTAAATTGGAAGGTTCTTTTGATAACATATACACAAGTATTATGCTAAATAACCATTCCCTAAATCTTAAGGAAAAAAAGTTAGCTTGATACACTTCTGCAGACTTGTAGTTAGACTTTGAATTTAGATTTTGTCCAACTGCATTCTTCAGGAATGCAAGTTTATATATTTGTATGCAAATCACATAGGTGGTTTGTCATCGACTTTGTACACTAACATTACTTATTTGTATCTCCACGTTGCCTACAGAGAGGCTGTAAAATCTGTCTCCTTGAAGAAATTTCAAAATCCATGTGGACTTGGTCCTGGGTAATCTGCCCTGGTGGTGCTGCCTGAGCAGGGGTTGGACCTCTGGAGGTCCCTGCCAAGCTCATCCAGCCACTGATTAGGTATATGGAAAGATGGCTTCAGCTACAAAAATTATAGTAATTATTAAGATATCTACTTACATAGCCACATGATTTAGAGAAATGTGGAGCCTTGACTATAAAGCCAGTTTTTTTGTGATCTTCTAATAAAAACTGAAGTGTACCAAATCCCAGAATTACACTGAAAACATTGAATGCTGTTTGGAGACTGGTTATGGTAAGGATGAGTTAAAGATTTCCTTAAAGAAAGATCTCCCAGTTAGGGTGATGGAAAACTTGCTTACATTACCCATCTACATCACAGCAATTTATTGCCCATTTGCATGTTCCATTTGTCAAACACTGGAATATATTCTTTCCCCCCCAAGTTTATTTCAGTCATTACATGATGGCATATAGTAACTTTGGTATGCAGGTATGAAAACTAGGAACTTAAGCTGGAAATCAAATGTTAAAAACATATCTGGTTCATATCTAAATTTCATTGTTTAGTGTGATAATTTAGTTCAGTCCATTCACCTTGCATTTGCTTCCCATTCCTCTCCCAGTGTAATTACCTTCACTGTTTATTGCATACCAGCCATTTCTATACACTAATCCACACTATTTCCACATGAGATATAGGAAACACAGCACCTGTATTGATCTATATTTCAGTAAATTATTTAATGTTATGCCTCAAGGGAAAATATTAGCAAAATGTTATAAGGTAGATCAGGAAATTATTACAAGAATGAAAAAAACACATGACAAAAGTACAATCCTGAGCCTAGAAAAGGTTATAAAGATTTCATTCCTCAAGGTTCAGTTTGGACCCATCTTGTAAAACATCCTCACTGTTAAAGAGAATTCTTTCAAATGAAAATAAAGAATGTTCTTGCCTACTTTGATGATGGAAGAAATTCAGGCTGTTTGATGAATGCAGAAAAGCTCAGGATACCATACAAAAGAACTGCATATCCTTGAGGACTCATGTAACATAAACAGAATGAAGTTCAGTAATGCATGAAAGGCAAAGCTAGAAAATTGGAAACTATTAGTAAAACCATGTTCCTCAAGCTGAAAGATCACAAAATAGAAAACATGAAAGAATCAGATGTTTGTCACTGTGGGATTCAGAATGAGATGACCAAGTGCAATGCTGGGGCACATCAGTCACTGAGGTGTCTTAAAAAAGCACCATGGACAGTCAGAGGTATTAGTGCTACTCAAGCTGCACTCCTCTGTGTAATTCATCATATGTATTCAAAGAACTGTACTGCAAACTGGAACTAGGCTCAGAGATGAGTTTTCTGAATGATCAAGAAAATGGATTCTTAGCAGAGCAAAGATGACCAGCCTCTCATTTTTACCCCAGCAAAACCAAGGTCAAGTGTGAAAGGCAGATTCACTTTGAAGGCAATCTGATATCTCAGCTAGAAACTCAAAGCTCAACTGGGTTTCAGATAAGAAGAGTTCAGGAGACACCTTTTTACAGTTTGGTCCTTGTAAAAGAAATTTTCTGTCTCTGTTTATGGGAGTGAAAAGTAATTGCCTTTGAGGTACATGCTTGCAGATATGGAGTATATAACTGTGGAGAGCTTTGTTAGCAGTTTACATCAGCTAGGAAATGAAACAATTTCTATAACATATCTGTAAACCAGGAACTTAGAAGATTGTACTTTTCTTTACACTTCTTTCTATGTTGTTTTTAAAGCACATCAAAGATCTCTCATTAGAATTACACTGACAAAGAAGCCCATCACCACATCAGCTTATTACACCCAATTATAGAACCTGAGCTGCTTTGTTAGGGTATTCATTAACCTTTTCAGAACTTACAATAAGAAATCTAATCAAACAGAGGTGGTAGGGTGCACTCTGAAATGAGAAAAGTTGTCATGTACAGTAAATTTTAATGCACTGACTTTTCTTAAATTAGGTAGTTTTATTAAATTGAATTAGGTGAATTTATTTTAATTAGCACCAGCTGTACAAAACAGGAATTATTCTGCACTATAAAAATAGTATATGTTGTCTGGAATGAGTGTTACAGTGTTACAGACTATTTTGACTTGTATTCAAATTAAAAGGGTAGCACTTATTAAATTTATTATTTTTAATTTTGTGCCAGGTGAATTTGCATTCTTAAAGGAACAGCATAAGCAATTATAAGTAGACCTAATTAAGTTCTTTAGTATTTATCATTCTAGAAGTACATAACATGCTTAAAAATAAGTAGAGTGAGATAGCAGACACTTCATAGAGCAATTTTACCAACATAGTAAGTAGCTACCTTACAGTAGTGTCTTAGGAAATAGCCCTGTGAGAGTTCATTGGATATGAGCTGAAGCAAGCTGCTGAGGGAGTCTGAAGCCAATAAACCTAGAAAAATCCTCCTGTGAAGGTCAGTCTGCTTAAGAAAGTTGAAGAAAGGGTTCTTGGAAAGGGATAGTTGAATTCAAGAGCTATTCAATCAGTCTCCTGAAAGATGCAACAGCTGGGATCTAGTCCCTTTTCCAATGGAAATTTAAATATTCTGTAGGAAATTAAACAGATCCAATAGCAAAAAACTAAGAGAGACCTCAGTACACTTTATGGACTGATATTTTTGAAATATACTTGGGATTAGAGAAATTATTTTGAACCTTTGTTCTGACAGATCAACATGATTCCTTTTGATCTTTCTCTCCCTGTCATTTGTCCACATATTGTGTTGCACACATGAAATTTTCCTTCCTAAACACACCACTTCAACTGAAACTATTTCCATTTTTTTTTTTTTTTTTTTTTTTTTAGACATCATTACAATTTATTATTTTGAACCTTTGTTCTGACAGATCAACATGATTCCTTTTGATCTTTCTCTCCCTGTCATTTGTCCACATATTGTGTTGCACACATGAAATTTTCCTTCCTAAACACACCACTTCAACTGAAACTATTTCCAATGTTTTTTGTTTTTTTTTTTAGACATCATTACAATTGCAGTTATGTCTTTTAGCTCCTCCTTCCAAACCTCTAACATATTCCCAGCACATTATTCCTGCCTGTGGGAGGACTTAACTGAAGGTAGTTGCAGAACAACATCCTTTGAACATAATCAGAAATGAAACATGCATTATTTCACCCACAATATGACTGTTGTTTTCACAGAGATTTTCTGTTCTCTCTCACTTTGTCCTGTTCCTTTTGTAGTTATAGCACTTTTTAAGAGGGGGTATTAATTCCAAAAATACAGAATTTCGTTGATGTTATACACTAATCTCAATGTTGCTGAACCTTGAAATGTGATACTTAGGAACCTTATGCAGTTGTATTCCGTTGCACAATATCAAACTATTTGGAAAAAAATTGCAGCTGTGCATAAAATACTTAACCTTAATACTAAAGGTTAAGCTTTTATGTACTGTTAACACTCATCATTTAATCGCGTGCACTGAAAAATGGTCATCAAATTTTTGAAGCTCTCTGGTATACTGTCACCAAGACTTACTTAAAGATGAAATTTTTAGATTGCAATACCAATTGATAAAAACCACAATTATTGCTGTATTTGCCCTATATATAAGAGCGTACATTGTGGGCTTTATGAAATATATAACATTTACTTGCCATAAGTTTGACAAGTTGGTTTCTACCTCTTATATCAAATCCTTAAAACTTGTCTCAATGATAACAGCCAGTTAATCACCACCAATTATTCAAAGGATTATTTCACATGCATAATTACAGTTTTTGGTTCACCAATTCCCTGTAAAATATTGACCTATAAAAACTCCTGTTAACCTGACCTTGCTGTAAAATACGTTATTAAATGACCAAAGCTATTAGTGAAGAGAACTAAAGGCCAATGTTTGAAGGACAGAGACAACTACCTCCACATTTAAATGCCTCTGGTACTACATGAAAGTATGTATGAAGCCAAGGTCAATTAACTGATTGCATCCTGGTTCTCACTTGCTGATGTCAAACACAAAGTTCAGAAAAATAAAATGTGAAGTCCTGTGTCTTGGGTGGAAGAATCCAGAAGGAGTAGAGATGTGGGACCCGGCAGAGAGAAAGTGACTCTGCAGAAAAACCCTGAGGGTGCTGGTGGACAGCTTGAACCAGAGCCAGCAGTGTGCCCTTGAAACAAACAATGGCCATCTGCATCCTGGGAGGAATTAGCAGGAATGCAGCCAGAAGCCTGGAGAAGTGATCCTTCTCCTCTGCTCAGCACTGGTGAGGCTGTGTCTCATTTTGTGTCTCTGAGCACAAGCTGGGCATAGGTGCATTGGAGTGAAATCCTGCAAAGGGCTGGAAAGGTTGGATGGAGCACACGGAACTGCAGGAGAGGATAAGAGCTGTCTTTGTTCAGCCTTGAGAAAAGAGACACAGGGGAGACCTCAGTGCCATCTGCAACCACGGAGTGGGAGGATGTGGAGATGGAGCCAGACGCTTCCTGTGGAGGACACAGGCAGGACACCAGGCAACAAACACATGCTGGGGTGTGGGGAATTTTGACTAAATATAAGAATAAATCTTTTTACAATGGAGGTAGCCAGATATGAACAAGACTCCCAAGGACTTGGTGAACATCCTTCCTTGGAGTAATCCAAAACACCTGTACAAGGTTCAGAGCAAACACAGAGCCAACTATTCCCTGCCCTGAGTACCAGTTAGAACCAGAGATAACGAGGGGGCCCTCACCACTAAGTGATTATAAGTGTCTGTGAGTCTCCTGGGGACTCATAGAAACTTCTGCACTATTTTATTAATCTACTGTAAATGTGTCTTTTAAAGTCTTTCTTCTGGTAATTCACTAGCATGCAATTCCTGCATTAATAAAATTTTTGCTCATGATAAATTCCAGGAATGCGACTAAGCAGATAACAAGTATGCATTAATGGTTTTCAAAACTTGGCTCCTAAAATGTAGCAACATTTGGTAAAAATAGCCTCCAAAACTTAGAGCAGATGCTCACTTCATTTATTTTCAATAATTCAGTTATTATTCTTCTGCTGTGAAGAGCATTTAAAAAAAGCTATCCTGGCTCAGTGCACAGGTAAGACATAACCTGGGAAAGCCTTCCATGCCACATCTACCAGAAAACCCTCCCAATGCATTTCATCACATGCAGTTCTGGTTTTGGCGTTAATTTATTGGTTTTTGGACTTTGATAGAGATTTAAGCATTGTTGGAGATTAGAAAAAGAAATTTAAATAATGAAAAATGAAGAGAGAGAACAAAAAAGAAAATAACATCTGAAATGCAAGCCTGATGCATAACCCCAAAATGAGTCAAACCATCATAAAAGACAAGATAATCCCAGGAAGCAGTGAGGAAAGCATTGTTTACATTGGTGTGGTTTGTAGTCATTTTGATTTTGCATGTAGTTCTGCTACTTCAAATACAGAGCCTCTGGGCATAGAAGAAGCATTCCTCAAAGCACCCTTTTCTTCCCTTGTTCTCCCAACGAACTCTTTGGTCTGCATCAACAAACTCTTTTGGCTACACCTGCCACTGAGCAAATGTTCTGCAGTGTTCAGCACCATCAAAGAGAAAATGAAAGACAAAGGTGCAGTCCTTGCCTTTCAGTACCTTTGAGTTGCAGCTTTGCTTAGGGAAGTTGTCAAATTTCCTCCATCTCCCAGTGCACTCTGCCTGCTGCTGACCTATCACCCCTGACAGCCAAAAGCTGCACTCCCACTCCCTGGTCTTTTGCACTCTCCTCACCATCTCACTCTCCTTATGAAATAAGGAAAGACAGAAAATTCTCAGAGAGCTCACGTGCAGAAGGAAAACAGTTCGATGCTGTCTTGGTTCTTTATGTGAAGTATTGCAATTTTTTACTCTGTTAGATGAACATTTGAAATAAGAACTATTTCTACATAGACCAAGTAGTTTCTTAAATGTTTCATCTTAAAAAAAAAAAAGTGAAATAATGTGAAACCAGCCAGGTGACAGCTCAAGAGATAAGAAATGGTTAGAAAACAGCAAGGATTTGGGTTTGGACATCTTTGTTTGTGGTGGGATTTTTTTTTTGCTTGGGTTTTTTTTTTTAATTAAAGCAGAAAAGCACTCGGCACTCTACATTTGGAGAGATTTAAGGATGATTTCTACAACTGAAATGTGACAAGAAGATTATAGATTTACTATTATTTGTGATGTTCAGTGTACAAAAAATGGGACATGGACAATTCAAAAGAATGTGCTTGAATATAATTTTGAAATTAATATCTGCAACAGTGTGCTGACTGAATTTGAAGAATGTTAAGAAAATTAGTCCTGCATTCCTGAGGAAATTCAGAATTTAAAACATATAGTCAAAGACCATATAATGAGTTAGTTCCATATATCAAATCAATAATAATCTGTTCAGCTCAAATGTACAAGTGCCCTCAGTGCCACAAATTATCTCCCACCAGAGACATCATGTCCTGAACAGCAAATGTGCTCCAGGAGAACAAGTAGCTTATTAAAAAAAAAAAAAAAAAGATCCTCTCCCCTCCCACTAAATAAAAAACTTAATTCTTCACAGTAAATTATTTGGTTCTGCTTTCATAGTCATACATCTCTGAATACATATAATAAAATTTCTTTCAGCCAGTAATTTCTGTAAGAGGCAGGCTCAGGTCAGAGCCAGCACTGCACAGTGAGGGTTTTTCCATTTGTGGCAAGTGACAAAAGTTAAGCAGGAGCTGAAGAGGTACACAGGGAGCACAGGAACATCATAAATGAGTACAGTACAAGCTTTTACTTTTTAACTGTATTAACTTAACTTCAGCGGAAAGCTGGAATTGTGTGTTGCCATGGCTGACAACATGCATCAAATGTGTTACTTTGGGAGGCTAAGGAAGCCAAGAAGAGCTGAGGAGAGAGCTACCTCAGTGCTTAGAAATAAACAGGAGGACCAAGGGAGCAGAAGAATGGTATTATTTGCTTGGCACGTTCAGGAGAGGATGGTTTATCAGCAGCAGCAACCGTCTGATGGAGCGGGGCTGGGGTTCTGTCCTGCCAGGGCACTGCAGGAATAATGTGATTTTCTGGCAAGAGACAGCAGGCATTGTGCTTGAGGAGAGGGTTTCAAACCCCCACTTCCTGACTTCTGGTAAAGATTCCAAACATCTTTCAGGCCCTGCTGGGACTGAAGGATTCATCCTACAAGATGGATTATTGCAATTTGGGGGCTGGGGGCAAAAGAAAAAATCCCCAAAGGGACCCTAGAGTATATCACTCCTCAATTTCAGTAGTGAATTACTACTTTATAAAGAGCAGAATATAAGCTTATCATGATTTCCTCCTTTTATTTTAACCATCATCCTTTTTACTAGAAAATAAGCTTTTAAGCAGACATACAGGAAGAAAAAAAACCCCACTAACTAGTTTGATCTACCTGCTCTTCTGAAAATTGGAAGACTGAGAACTGAAAAAGAATCAAATAAAATGTAATGATTTACACATCTCTGTTTGGTCTGTGGTTAGCAGACACTCTGTGTGCACCTTTCAAGACTGTTCTCAAGCAGAATTTCACTGTAAATATTTTGGTAGATGTAGAGGAGAAAAATCATTGTCCAGTACTGATCCTATTCTTCCATTTGGAAAAGATAGGAAATCCATTATCTAAGGAAATCACTTGTCCACAGGAATGGACATGGCAATTTATGTAGCAATACAAATAGGATTTAATTCAAAATCCCTGAATAAAAGAAGCATGTGGGAGTGCTGTCACATTACATACTGCTCTTTGGATATTAAAAAAAATTAATTATTTCATCACCATTTGAACTTGTTTCTCGTAGTCATGTTCTAGGAAAGGTGAGAATTTAGTTATCTGTTACTGAGCTGAATATATTTTGAAAAGAGGAATACTACAATGATGGTGGATCATCTGAATGCTGAAATATAGGTAGAGAGCAGATGGGGTAGAGCGTTCATAAGTAAATTAAGCTTTATTACTTTTCCTTTGTATTTGCTTAAAGCATATTTGTGAATTCATAAAAATAATTCCTCTGGCTAAATGAACTTTTTAATTACCTGATGTTCAGTGATACAGAGAAATGTAATATCTGTGACAAGACTGGTATCCAATTGTTAATTTAATTCAGCATCTGCATCATTGCTAGGGAATATATTCACTTCTCATCTGTTTTTCAACATGTGAAACTATTCATAATATTGATATTAAGGGTACCATGTGTTTCAGATGAGAACAGGTTTATTTGCAGCTCTAGTCTTTTTAGATAAATCATGCAGAAGTCTGGGATATCTACCCTTACTACTATGGTAAGTTATAAAAGCCTGTTCTGAATTTTGGAGTGCTCTGTAGAAATGGCTCTTTCTTCTTAGTTATTCCAATGTAAGCATCTCATCAGAACTGGTCAGATTGCAGGGAAAGCATTCAAGAATGGCTTGACCACTGCTGCAAGACAAAATGTGGAGATCTTTTTTTATTTTCATTCTGCAAAATGGCTGTTTGCTTTGTGCTGAGAACATGTCTCAGCAGCTTCAGAGCAGAGACTTGACACATGCTCACTTCTTACTAGACTGAAAATAAGCTGCAGTTGTGCAGTACCTAATTATTTTTTAAATCTGATCATGTATCTAGAGAAAGATAAGTGATCTGATCTCCTCAAAATACTGAGCATTCAGAGTTCCTTTGAAAATGCATAGTGACAACTAGAATTTCTAGTCTGGGAAGAAAATTGATATTTAGGGAAATTTCCTTTAAAGGCAAAGGTCTAAATATGATAACTTATTTTATAAGTTTCTTTCTTCTTTACTGACCTTCTAAAAGAATTCATCAGGATCCATGCAGATTGCTAGCAAAATTCTTCTGTATATGAGTAATACAACCCAAAAACTGCAGAATAATATAAACTTCAAGAATCTTCTGTGGAAATAAGCAGTTCTCTCAAGAGAATTATTTTATGCAAAGGTAATAAATCTATTCAGTAAGCAAACAGATGAAAAACAATAAATGATCCATAAGCACAGGAAGCAATAAAAATTTAGCAGAACTGCCATCCAAGGCAACAAAACAACTAATCACAGTGCATAAGAGAAAAACACTGTCTATTAGGAGAGTTTCAGCTGCTAATGGATGTGAAGAATGTTTAGGTTTGCTACAGAGAGAGTCATTTTGCTGGCAGTGAGCAACAAAGATGGAACTCTCAAGACTGTATGAAGCTTTCATATGCTATTTGAGAGTTGATGAAATAGAGTTTTATTTTCACAGTTTTGTGTGTAATAAATGTATCAAGAATTGTATATGCAACTTCCACATAGAGTTGGCATGAGTGGCATGATAATAATAGACATTGCAACAAGTTGGGGAAAGCATATTTGGAGAAGGAAATAAATGATCAGCAACATGTTCTAGCAATATCAACAGAAAAGAACAAGTCAGTAGTACTAGTGCTATCCATGGTAAAGTAGCAGCAAGTAGTAAATTTGTGCCTCTGATAATAAAACACTTGCATTTTCACTTTTGCTCCATAAAGACTATTTTTATATTTTACAATGCAGGTAGTATGCAAATACCTGCTGAAATAATTCAGAATGATAGCATAGGGCTAAAGACAAGCATTAATCTTTACTGAATTACATGTTGATCATTAATGTAAATCAAGCTCTAATTTTTATCCTTTAAATACACTTTTAAAGTGCCATAATATATAAAGGTGATTCAGTCTAATGTGCTGAGATGATCTAGATTCCTCACCTGCTTTCTGAAATAGATATGAGTTAACTACTAGATGCTTACAATCTGAATGTTACACGGAAAACCATGTTAATAATGGCTGTAATAGAAATATTTCTTAACACAAATTCCATTAGTGTGAGAATGAGAGATTTTTCTTCTGTGTAGAAAACCACTATCTGGAGTGGTATATTTCCTAGGTAAGTAAGCAGCGCTGTGTATTTTTGACAATAGACCAAGGTCCTTGAAAGTCAAGCAGTAACATGCCAACTCCATGACACAGGTATCTTTCCTGCTAAAGACTGAGCAGCAACATTTCCTACTTTTCAGTAGAAAGTCACAACATATTTCCTCATTTTACTATAGAAAATAGGGCGAGATAGGCACCAAATCACTGAATCTGTTCCTGGTATTCACATTTCAGAAAATAAATGAATAACTTGATCACATTAGGAAAATACCAAATCATGAACATTTATGAAGGAAAGAACTAAGAGCTCACCAAGGCATTTCGAAGAAGAAGTCTCCATTTATGAAAAGACAATACAATTGAAGAGGGTAAGTGTAAGCCTAGCAGCAAAACATAATCTAGAAGAAATTCAGGATGGAAATTTTTGACCCGGAAATAAAGCACATATTTTAAGGTTGATTAACCTTTTGTCTTGGTTGAAATAAAACACCAAATGATACCATCACCACCCTCCCAAAACCACTACATTTTTTTTTTCTTCTTGGTATCTTCAAATCAGAATCAGATGGAGATCGAAGTACATAATATCAGTGTTAACAAAATAAAACACAAGGGTACATGCGTAAAATAGAAGGGTCAGTGATACACAGAAGGCTAAATCAGATTATTTCATTATGCTATTGTGCCTCAAACTGTGAAAGCTTATTCTTAAAGGAATAAAAAGAAAAATGTTCTTCTGGTCTCACACAATATTAACATGTTGCACTATTTCACTGAACAGAATTCAGCTGAATGATGCTTTCCCTATGACACATGCACAATTTTATAGTCAATGTCTACCATAAGGACAAAAAACACATTAAAGGCAGAATTGTTCTGATCCCAGATCTCTCACTGAGCCAGCATGAGGAAGTGAATACACAGGATTGATACATTTGTGCCTGAAATAAGTACTGTACCAGCTGAAAATCATGTAAGTGCTTAATATTGACTGTTGGTATTCTGCTGTATGTTATATAAGGACATTTCATGGCTAAATTAAGTAACTGCCAGATCTTTAGAAGCTTCAAAAATCTATTTAATTTCAAGTTTGGTTTGTGTCTCAAGGCAGATCTTTTGCTTTGTTCGTTTTGGTCTGTGGATTGGGATTTTTCTGTAGTTGTAGTTCATTCCTTTCCTCACAGACTGGTTGGAAGGGACCTTTGAGATCCCCTTGTTTTTGTGCACTGCCATGGGCAGGGACACCTTCCACCAGACCAGGTTTCTCTGAGCCCTGTCCAGCCTGGCCTTGGACACTTCCAGGGATGGGGCATCCACAACTTCTCTGGGCAACCTGTGCCAGTGCCTCACCATCCTCACAGAGAAGAATTTCTTCCTAAAATCCAGCCTAAACCTACATTCCTTCAGTTTAAAGCCATTACTCCATTGCTGCCATTGATGAAGTATCCTCTCTATTTCATTAAAAATTAAATAAAGACCCAAGGGGTTGAAGGAAAATGGATTTTTCATTTTTCTCCCTTTTGCTCTTGAGTATGATTTATGAAGTACAAGTGCATTCATAAAATAGATACTATAGCCTGGAGAAAATAAACTAGATATTATTCAATTGTTAGTGATTCATAATAGAAATGGCCACCACCAATTTCACATTGTTTGTTAGAATAATTTTTAACACATAACTTTCACTCAAACCATGAGCATTTGACCTGTTTGGGTCAGCTGTCCTGGCCACGCTCCCTCCCATCATTTTGTGGACTTGTTCAAGGACAGAGCATGAGACCCTGAAAAGCCCTTGACTTAGGGAAGCACTACTCAGCAGCAACCACAACATCAGTGTATTACCAGCATTATTTCTATATTAAATCCAAAACACAGCACTGTACCAGCTACTAAAGAGAAAATTAACTGTATCTGTGACATAACCAAAGCAATTTAAAGATATAAAGAATGGGACTTTTGCTGTTGCTGATGTCAAATGTATAGTCAAATTAACAGTAGTGGGTTTTAATGGACGTCAGTCTAATAAAACCAGGTGAAAATACAGTTTTACTGATTTTAGAAAAGTGGTTTGAAACTTAATGAAAGCCTATATTTCTGTATAGGTCTTGGCTTTTTCTGACTTGCCATTTCAGATACAGCTACTGACAGTTACTACACATGTATTTAAAGTTCAATAAATAGCCACTGGCAGTAGTATTGCAAGGAGCTGTATGTAAACATCACCTCTGCAACACTTCTTTTTCTTTCCCTCCTTGCTGCAGAACTACTACTGCAGCAAAGCTTTCAAAGAGTTCACATTTACTGCAGCTGTGTCAGAAACACAATTACCCTACACGAGAGCATTTCCAATGTTTAATTAATGATGAGACAAAAAGTGCATTAGACATTCCATTTGTAGGAGACAAAGAGATCCAAGCCCCATCATGTAAATATCACCGAGCTCCACGAGCACATGCAAGGAGCATAGAAGAGGAAAATTATGAGATCCAACACAGCTGCCAAACCTTGCTGAGGCTGGAGTTACTCCAGCTTCGTAAGGCTGATGTTTCACTGAGGTGACTCCTCTTAGACCTGCTGCTCAGACTCAGTGTTTGGTAAATGCTGGCACACATGAGGAGCAGGCACTTTCTGGAGGAAAGGGTGTGAGGATCCCTGCTTTGTCACACCAGGGAGGCCGACCAAATGCAGCACAATTGGCTGTCTAGAGAAGTCATGCTCCAGGCAGGAGCAGAAATACCAGCAAGAGCCTCTTTCCTCCTATTAACAAGACAAGTCCACTGAGAGCCAATCAACCCTGCCACCGCAGAGCCAGTGCGAGCGTTGTTCTGCGCTAATAGACTGGAAGAAAGTAAATAATGACTTCTTAGTATTCTGAAAGATCTCTCTAAATCACAGAAGGCTCTAATAGCATAGTTACACATTTAAAAGTAATATTCACGTTTCAGTAACATGAAATGCTGGGAATGATTCATGGAGTAGGTTTCAAAGCCTTCCCATTCCCCACCACATCAACAAATAGCAAGAAGCTGTTACAGAAAATGCTTTTTGCTCTACAAACATGATAGCTTTTGTTTAGTGCCTCACCAGTTGGCCTTTAAACAATTACTGAAACAGCATTTTTAATCTGAGCACTAAATTCAGCTAAGTATTTTAAGAAAGGCAATGAATTTAGGAAGGATGCAAATCACACATCAGTGTGCTTATATTTCTTCCTTGTTAGAAGCCTACAACAACCCCAGGCAAAATCCAAGTGGCTGCTTGTACATGGATGGAGCAAGGATGCACCTCTGCAATATCTGTCTTATCTACACCTCTGGAGAGCATCAAAATTGAACTTTGGATCAGCACAGCTAAATCTGCTGAAATTCTGGGGTGTGCCAGTCATACAAAAAAGACACATTTCACAAGAAAGGGAAAACATTTTTAAGTAACAGGAATATGTTTGAAGTGTTGTGTGTATAGCAATATTAAACCATCTCATTTTTCTGATAACCACAAATTTGGTAGCATTCCAAGAATTGAAACTGGGCCTGAATAAATCTCCAGTAGCACCTGAGGTTGCTTTGAAGATACAGCAAAGTATTGCTGAAATGGCACATGAGTGACCTTCTGATATAATACTGTAGTTAAAGTTTTCCAGCTGACTACTAAAATAGGGTCCTACACAATAAAACTTCTGCTCTGCAATTCCAGAAAGGTTTCATCATGGATGGAGAAACAAACTCCTCAGGAAAGAACTACTTGCTTCAATGAACAACCATTGCAGTGCAAAATTTAAGAGGTTCTGCACCTTAAATCAGCTAATTGATTTTAAACCTAGAGCTGTTGGTTACAGTTCTTTTCTTAGAAATCTTATCCAATTCATCTAATCTTACTTTTATTTAAAACACGTTATTGACAGAACCTTTATTTAAAGTGTGAGAATAACTGAGTGGAAAAAAGTAACAATGAGAAGGCAGTGATCCAGAAAAGACAGCTTTCCTCAGGTTTCACAGGTAAAGCATTGTGTTCCAACAGGCAGATAAAGAACACAGTAATTTGTAGCCACATCCCATATGCTCCTTCCTGCTTCCTCTCCTCCTCCCAACAGTCATACACTGCATTACTTTGCTATTAGACCAGGACTCCTTAAAAACTCGCAGCCTGGATTCTATTGGCAATTAAACCACTACATTGTTCAGATATATACAAGCCAAAGTAGACATAAATGAAAACAAAACAAAAGAAAACCAATAAATACCATTAGTTGTATAACTCAAAAATATAACTGCACAATGGCTGTTAATATGATCCACACCTCTTCTGTAAGAGACAGCCCCTAATACATCACTGCCTATTTCACATATGCAATAAACCAAAAAAGCTGCGAGGGACGTGGTGTGATTACTCAATAACTTCATTAACTTTGGAAAGTACACAGAGATAAATTATACAGTGCAGAATATCATGTACCTCAAACAAGCTTCTATTTTTCTCAGAATGTTAATAAAAGCTCTAAGACATATTAAAAAAAATAAAAAATATAATTATCTTGGGATAAGTAGCAATTTCATGCCTAGGCCTTGTGCATCACCCAGCTGAATAAGCAGCATAGGTAACAAACAGGGCCAAGAGCAGAGGCTACATCTGCTGACATCAAATCTCTACAGAAACAAAAATTTATTCTTTTTTAATAACATCTTCATTGAAAAACAGTGAGTCAGGAACTCCTGCAGAGTTTTCAGCCATTCAGCAGACAGCCTGGCATCATCCTGCCCCACACTGTGCCCTTGTAATAGCCCAGCTTTGGAACTCATCTGCAAAGCTTAGTTCCCAGGTTCCCTCAGACCCTAAGGGGGGCTGCCATCCACAGTCCCCCACTGCCAAGGTGCCTACTCAGGCTGGGGCTGGGATCTCTCTTGTGGATGGGGCAGGTTTCACTCCTGTTTTCCAAGCTCCAGCCACAGGTGACGTGCCCCACAGGTAGCCTGGAGGCCCCCAGGAGGGACAGAATGGCTGACACATGTGAATCAAATACAAGGGGAAAGATTCCCTTTCTGAATTAGGATGGGACTGAGAGCCAGACAAGACCCCAGATTTCTGAATTAGGAGATGTAGTATAAAGTATTAGAACAAATTTTTTATTTTAAAGACAGATGTGCATTTCCTGGATAAATAAAATCATCTAAATAATCTGAGCATTGTATTTTTTTATCACTATGGTTAGATTTGTAATAATAATTTTAAATTATTTGCAAGTTTCAGTTTTAAGGCATTGGACACAAAATTCAGTGACCAAGGAGGCTCAAACCTGTTTTTAAGTACTACAGAAAACATATATGAGACTGAAAATAGTACAGTTGATCTCTTTCACAAATAGCTTATTATCCAACAAATTAGGACTGAGATTCAATCATGGGGCATACGAATGTGTAGGGAGGGTTAGAGGTGGCTCTGAGGAATGTTCCAAAGAGTAGGAGGGAAAATGATAAAAAGTCAATATAGAAGTATGGAGTGGCATGAAAAAAGAGGCAAAGCTAAAAGGTGAAAACCTAATTTGGGCAAAATATGCAAAGGATAAACAGGATAGATTAAATGAGCTAAGAGAAAGAGACCAAGTTTATCAGGAGTTTGCAAGATGCTTTGGCTGCTGGAATGAGATGCAGTAAAATCCAGCAATGGGGGCAGAATCACTCCAAGACAAAAAGCTAATAATAAAAGCTAAATGTTTGGAGTTGTGGGAATGGAAGATTTCTCATCAGATCTCTACAAAACAATTACAAAGGAAGGAGAAAAGGCAGATATTTTCTGTATTATAGAGTGAAAACTGAAAGGCTCAAGTAAGAAAATGAACAGGAACTAAAACCAACAAAAAAACCCACCAGGTTCCTGGAAAGGAAAAGTTCAGTCATCAGTGGAAATCAAGAAAAAGATAATTGAAAATTTGAGAGAAAACATGATGAGAAGGCCAATTTTAAAAACAGAGCTATATAGCATATTTAATATTTATTTATTTTGTCTTAGTTTTAAAGTACCTTGGTTTTAAAGCCTGTCAGAACAATCTCCCACTGCTGGAAAACAAGCTTCATTTGCATGAAAAAACACATTAATTTTCTTAATATTTGTCCTAAATTTTTTTGTTATCTAAGCGATTGCCTTTTTGCATTAAAATATAAATACCTACTCAGTGATGTATTACATCTCTTTGCCTTTCTATTTGTTCCACGCAGAATATTTTGCACAGAAAACAATATCATGTCAACAAAGGTTTTATGTACACATACCCTCCCTCCTCCATTTCATTTGCAACAGTGAGAATTTTTGTGCTATATTCTGCAAATACATGGACTATTGTACAAAATTGATACTTTAGCCTTTTCAGCATTCTCTTCAGGATAGGGAATTCCAGGGCCTCTGCAGATACATTATGAAATGATTGATTCTGCAAGAGTATTCCTTGGTACTTTTCAACATTTTAATGATACAGAAATAAATTGAGTTTAGAAATTTCCATCATTCTTCTCTCTTTTCTCTCTAAGCAGAACATGTTACACTTCTTTTTTTCTCTCAAAGGAAGAAAAAAAAGCAATCACACTTCAACCATTAATGTTCTCACTGAAATTGCAAAGCATCATACTAAATGTACCAGCATCCCTCTGACAGACATATAAGAGCACCTATTCACCAGTGTAATGGAAAAAGTTAGTGATTGCATATACTGAAGTGATTGAGCCAACAACGACTCTAATGAAAGGAAAAAACCTTGATTAATAACAAGTGCCACTAAAAGAACAGATTGTTTTATAAGGAATGAATCACACAGAAAGTAGTAATACATTGTGTCCTTGTCCATTGGCTGGGAATTGGTAAGGGAAAGAGCACAAAGACAAACGTCTGAAGATCAGCAACAGCTTTGCTAGAAGGATTCAAGAATGAATTTCTCTCTCCTCCCCATGTGCAGGTGTATGGGAGTAGGTATTTCATGATGATGTGTTTCTGGAAATCTCTGTCATGTTAACTATGCTGCTCTTCTAATGGTTTGTACTTTGTGTTAAAGCGAAAGGATGCAGGTGGTTCTACTACAAAGCACTGCTTTTTTATTAAAAGTCAGCATATTATTTCTATAAATTGAATATTGTGCCTTTGCATACTCCTAAACCCTGAAATGTGCACACACCTCTATTTGAATAATGTTAATTCAGTAACACACAAGGCAGGAAAACCTTTTCATCATTAGGTAAGGGGAAACTCCAAGGGATACAACACATGTTTTAGAGTAATGACCAACATTTACATGCAAGCCACGCTCAAAAGCAAAGAAAACAAATCAGAGTCTAAATGAATCAATTATTCCGTATTCAATTTTAACCTTTTCTACATTTACTGAGTTTTTTCTTTTTCTAAAAGTGAAAATGCACTGACTTAAAGAACAATCATAAGACACTGCCATACCTCAGCTGTACTGGTTATCTCGTGATACCATAGAAAGATTTGTACCAGGTAAAACCTAAGAACTGCCCAGACAAGAAAATCCCACTCAACAGGTAAAATTCTATACAGCCACCAATTGAAGACTGTTAGAGGCATGTTTTTGTAAATCAGTTGCTCTTTATATGTAGTAAATACTGACAAAGAGAATTCAAGAAAGATTTTCAGTCAAAAAATTGAAACCATTTTAAAAGAAAACCCTGAATATTTTTTCCTCTGCTTTCTAAATAAGAAAAAAAAAATATTTGCAGCAATGTCTGAATCAGAGGTGACAGTTTTGGAAAAAATAGTGTTTAATGAAGTACTTAGATCAGTTTTGTAAAAAGCATTTTAGAAGTCACCAGATCTCACTCCAAAATAACTCGACTATTTTACCATAAAATTGTTGATCATTACTCCCTAGCCAGCTTTAACAGCTACCACGTGAGACTGACAGCACACAAACACAAGACACCAGTTTTCTGTGAAAGCAAGGGATAAATACTCCTCCTCTCTCACAGAACTTCAGAGAGAGCCAGGAACTGCAGCCACTACCAACAGCAGTTCCACCATTCCCAACATTTTCAATCTGACAGTGCTGAACATCAAACACAAGCCTCACCTACACATCAGGAACTGCAGCCACCACCAACAGCAGTTCCACCATTCCCAACATTTTCAATCTGATAGTGCTGACAGCCTCACCTACACATTCTTGTGCCAGTTCTGCACTTACCCACTATGGCAGCAGCATAAACCAAAGCAAATGCTGCTGAGATTTAGCTCTTGGTCAATATGGGAATTTTTGCTTGAACACTTTTTGTGCAACAAATGCACTGCATCCTTCACTTAAAAATATAATCACAATAGAAGTTTCCCACTCCTTTCTCCTAAAACTTACAAAGCAGATGGGCTGTTCACACATATAGAGTAGAAACTCTGATAGCCACCAGGAGGTCTGGCTTCACCACCAGCAGAGTGCAATGGAAAATCACCTGTGCTGTTATAGTGTGCAGTTCTGGATATGAACTTAATCAACCCATTCCATTGCTTCCAATTTGTGGCAATTTTCACTTATTACAGTTCATATATGAAACCATCATAGCTGGAACTACAAATTTGGTGCATATTTGTTTATAATTTTCTCAGTGAAGCAAACATCTACCTTCTTAAGAACTGCAATCCTACTCTCTTTAGCAATATCACTAACTAGATATTGGCTTTTTAACCTGAAAACATTGAGATGAAAACATTGAGATTTGTTACTCTGTAGCAAATTGTTTCAGACACAATGTCAGAGTATTGCAGCTTGAGAAATCTGCTTGGTGAAAACAAGAAAAAAATCTGAACACATATAAAAATCAATAGGCCCTTCCTACTGATTGCCACTGCTATAAAACCCCCATTTTCAAACCAGTATCTACACACTTCTTGTGGGGACAATTCTAATTTATGTAGTAAGAGTACATGAAACAGCTGAAATTAGTAATGGAATAATGAAGAATTTGGGAAACGCTGCAAACTGTACTTTTCAAATGCAATAGGCTTTGCCTTTGCAGCATGCTTGTATATTCTGGCTCTGAATCAGGAGAACACTTAAGTAAATGTCTCAATAGGATAATTATGCCAATAAGTATAAAAGTCATTCCATTGATTTTAGTGGTGTGACTCAAATCTAAGTGCCTCCATATTCCAGTATTTTTCTGCATAGTGACCCTTAGCAATCATCTAAACAGAAACACTTCCTTCTGTGTTTGTAGCTATTCCTGACCTCAAACAGAAGCTTTGTATTCCACAGATATCTCCATATTTTATTTTGAAAACAAGGTAATAGGCTTCCTTTCACAGTTTAAAACTGAGCTTCTTGCTGATGCCATAAAACAGATCAGTAGGTTCAACAGAATAGAAATAGGAATTGGGTATAATCCATACTGATGACATGGTATTATTAATAAATTACCTACTATGAACTTTACATTAATTATTTAAGCAAATAAATTCTATTCTAAAGTGTTATAGATACTAGATAATTTATAAATATGGGATCACTGAATTATAATTCAATCTTTCCCCCCATCTCTGCCTGTACTTCTGTTTCCAAATGACTTTGAAAATGTCCATCCAGCACTAGTTGGCATTTCTGTCCATGAACTTGAATGTCACCTGCAGAGCCAAGCCTGCTCTGTATCTGACAGCCTGCAAGAGCCATGCAAGGACAGTGGCTTATCCAGAACCTGCTCTTTGCCATGAAGAGGTTCTTTGCAGCACACTCTCTACGAACACATACTCACCCCTTCCAACCCTTGGAGCAATTCCTGTCCCTTGCTCCTGGATGGTGAACTGTAATTTTATTTTAAAGAGACTTAGAAGGAGAAAAAAAAAGCAAGTGTGAAGGAGTATGTCAAGTGCTTAAACAGCCTCTACTGGCAAGTCACCTGTCCTCTAGAAGTTCACTTTGCTCTCTCACAGCTGATGGCTCCCAGCAGTTCTGCCATCAGATTTCTGGAAGAGAATCTCCAAGTGCTCTGAGTAAGGAATGGCTGCAGATATGCCCTGCCTGAGGCAATTTGGGGGTGGCAGAGCACTGAGCAAAGGCATGGCTAAGTGCCCAGCATGCTGATGTCAGAGTGCTGCTGCCTGAACTCTGCTGAGATGCACTGAGACAGGTTTGAAATTTCCATTCCTACTTATACAGCCCATAGGCAGAGACCCACTGGAGAAGTTGTGCTGAAACTGCAAATTTTACACATCCCACTGATGAAAGGCAAGAGCTGGGTGAATGTAGTGTCTCTGCACCCACTCAGCTGAAAGAAAGTCTTCCTGATACTGGGGATAGGAGAGGACATTTTTTCCCAAGGGGATTTCTGAAGGAGTCAGGGGGAGTACTGCCCCTGAAAAGTCTAGATTTCTCCAAGTTGCTGTCCCTAAACCTCTTGACACTATAAGGAACAAGCCATGCTGCTAAAACAGTTAGGATATATTCAGTATTACTATCTCCTTATGGTTTTTATGATGAAAATTACATGTAAAATCTTCTTAAATGAAGGAATAGAAAATACAGAGAAAAGTTGATTGCATTGAAATTATCTATTTTTCCAGCAAATACAATCCTGCTGGCTGTGGTTCAGAGAGAAATCAAAATAAATCTGCAGTAATTAAATTAAGAGCTTACACATGGTGTCTTGTTTTGGTTTTGTACAGTTTCTTCCCATAGTTGACACCTTTTTATAATTTTGGGGTTTTTTTTCAGCTGGAATTTACATCTACAACAAAGAATAGAGTCACCAAGACAGTGTTACTGCTGTTCTGCCTTTCTCACTTACATAAGTCCTGGCCTGCTGCACCTGTTCTTCTTTTTTAATCCAAGTATTGAGCTACTTGGGTTAAACAAAAAAATTAATTACTTTGACATGACTACAGTTCTAGTTTTAAGATTTGGAAGAATGCCTACCAGGGATTAGATGAGATCAGTCTGCTTACACAGAGTTTTATCTAAGTCTCTAGAGATAAAACTTTAGTGTACTAAGCTACCTGAAAGCTATGTAACATTTAAAACCCAAGAAAATCTCAAAATTATTTTTCTGGGAATATACAGGAGTTTCAGTAGAGGTTGCTGCAAGCAAAGAGGTTGCTGCTTATAATGTTATTTCTGGTATTATTATTTGTTGTTAGAAAAATGATTATTACAATTATTATGGCACTATTATGTGTAGCCTTAGGTGAAGTGGAACTTGGACAGCAGTATTTTAGAAGCCATGTACTACTGAGGAGCAGCATGAATGCTGTGCTTGGTCTCACAGCCCCAGCTTGAGAGTGCAGGGAGCTCAGACATGGCACAAACACTCTGGGAAGTTTGAGAAAAATATCTGGAAACTGCCATCTTACTGCAAGAATTGCACTGGGATAAAAGCCACTTCTGAGCTCTTGTGCCTAGCATGGTTTCAGTTCCTCGAGTGCCCTGATATTTGCAGCCTCACTGTTCACTGGCAGCCTAAGGAGGGAGACTCAGAGCTGATCTTCTAAAACAGGGAGCAAAGTGTTCAGCTCCAGCAGCATCCCCGTGCCCTGGAGCTGCTGTTTGGTGCCACAAAGGAAGGACTCCCTTCTGCTGGAAAGCATTGCCAGCCAGAAGATGAAAAGAACAGGATGTGATTACATTTGTGGAAGTGTAAGTGAAATTTGTCAGGCAGAAGATATATATTTAATCACTTACTGCCTTTTTGGTGCTAGCAAAATGTATCACAGAAGGTACAATCCCTCTAATGCTAGCAAAAGCACATACTACTATTATTTATAGTATATAGTGATCAGCTTTATTTACACCAAAAAATGTTTTATATATAAAATTATGGCCTACAGGCAGAAAACCAAAAATATAATAATACTGTAAGTATCTCTGGTCTTTGGTCAGCATTTATCTTTGGAATTATTCATTTTATCTTTCCTGTTACTGATTCACTGGTTTACAGATGTTGGAAGAGCCACAAAACATCTCTACCACATGTGCTTTTGGAAGCCTAAATGCAGACAGATGATTAAGCCAACTTAATACATCAGTGATTTGTAAAATATTTTAAAGATTGTAAAATAACTTGAACTGCATAAAAATACATTTATCTTAAAGGACAGAACCCTGGAATATTGCAAGAAACTGTCTCCATGGTGCATTACTGAAAAATTGCATTGCTGGAATTCTACAGCAACTCCATTTTTTTATTTTATGAGCATAATTAAAGGAATAATGAAATTTCACTGCTAGATAATTCAAGATTTCTCCAAGAAGTGCTTTTATTCTATCTATAAAAACTATTTTTTTGATAAGTAGAAAAAAGGAGAGTTCATGAGACCACAATTCAAATGGTAGTGTACAGTTACATGTGATTTATAGTACTGGACAGTGTGGAAAAATCACCTTTACATCATAGATTTCCATTAATAACAAAATGAGGTTTTGTTACACAAAAGACTGAGCAATAAAGTGCAATACTGTCTGCTTTGGTATCCCTGTAAGTTACACTGGCTCTGTAGTCCTGTCTTGGAATCACTACAAAGTAAATTGCTAATGGATTGTGAAGGGAAAGTTGGAATGAGGTTCCACCCCAGTGAGACAAGTTGATGAGACACGAGCATAACAATTTGGCAAGCACATTCTGACACTGGATAATTCAGTAGTTACTGCCCTTCATCAAGCCATCATTGTTAGGTGTAGCAAATTAGAATCAAAAGGTTTATGTTATCATAGAGAATACACTGCAAAACTTAAACAAGATATTTATGGAAAAATGAGGGATGGAGGAAGAAAGAAAAAAAGTAATAAAATGCCTGTCCAAGTCAAGAAGACTTTGCTATTTGACATTTGAATTGCTGACTATTCCTCTTTATTGCTAATTTGCAATTTGGTCTAAACTTTCAACAGTGTAAAACGGATTGAACATTTAACACAGTCATTCTAAAAGAGTTTCTGTACTCCAACAAGGTGAATACTGCTATTAGGAAATGTTGTCAGTGTTTTTGTTTCCTTCTCATTCTTCAGATTCTTTCAAAATTTAGCTCAAACTATTAAAAAGCTCAAGATAGACCAGAGCTCTGATGGAATAATCAAAGATTAGCTTAAAAAATTAGAGTCCAGAGATTGGAAACTGTGACCCAAGAGCATTTTTTGAAACTGAACTCCATGGATGTCCAAGAGGGTCCACAAAAAAGGGAGACCAGCAAAAGAATGGCTTTTTTTCCACTGTCATAGCATAGCTCTTACCTACTTTTAGCTTAGGTTAAATTTTCTAGAAGTGAATGCTTACAGAGATTCAGGAGGTTACTGTAATGTGTTATTAATGTTTGGAAATTGCTCTCACAACCTTAATAAAAGTGAAAAGGACAGTGTTGTTGCCAAGTATTTTTCATTGATTGCCTGGAGATTCCCAGCAGTCATTCTCCTGTTTCACTATAGCAATATTAATAGAGATTCTCTGATATGAAAACCAGCAGAAATGAATGTTTAAGATCCTCAGAGCAAACCATTCACTGTATGGATGTAATCTCAAGCATTTCAAATGGTGCTGTATCTAGAATAGAGACTGCAAAGCATGCTTTATCTTTTATGGCATATAAATCCACATATGTCTTGAAAGTATGAATACCCCAAAGATCCATTACCCAAATTGTCCAGGAAACCACATTTCATCTTGAAGGCCTGTAACCTATCAAGACTTTGCAGTGGTGAGAAGCCACATGTTTACAGATATTTCATGTGCTTAAGAACTTCCCTGATTGTACAAGCTAACAGGAATTTATGAAATCACAGCATAAGACATGGTTTATGAGGGTGATGTCTAATCACATACCTAGTACACTTAAGAACACAGATAAATCACTTTTTTTCATCCATAGCATAAGGTTTGTTACTGTTCACTAAGCACAATAAGCTGCTCCACAAGTGAAACAGATTTTTTTTTCTGTGTTTACAGTTGAAACTTAAAATATAACAAACCATAAACACGATCCCAGCCAACCACAAGCGTGATAATGGTGTTTGGTTTTAAACACAGAAATTATAACCTGAAAGTAAATGTTCCTCTGGCTGCAGGACAGGTTTTCACATCAAATATCAGCATCTTCCAGGCAGACAGGATAAACACGCCATGAGGAAGAGGGAGATATTCAGAGCACACAGGGAGGGAGCCAGTCCTGTTCCCTGAGCAGAGCCCTGGAAATTCCCTGTGTTCACACATTCTCACTGTGGACCCTCCCATGGTGCAAAGGTGCAGATTCTGACTGAAATGCCTCTCCCAAACTTGGCACATTAATTAATCTCTTTCTGTTGCAGAATCTTCCAGAGACGCTCAAAAAGCAGCCTTACCTTAGTCAGGGTATTTTCAATATCATTTTGTTGACTGCAAAGTCATGTATTTTCACTAGAATGTTAGGAACAATTTTATCTCAAAATTCCACCTTCATGTTAATATCAGTCATATTTTGATATGACTAAAAACTTCCTTATGTCAGTGAATGAGTTAAAAATTACTGGGGGATACAGACACTCAGACATCCCAGATAACACATTTTAATCATTTAAGTCTTGATTTTGTTTCAAACCACAACAAACCAACTGTGTTCAGTATCAGTAGGGGTCCCAATTAAACTGCATACATAGTTAGCACATAACTCATTTTAGGCACTATTTCAGTGTAAGATTTTTTAAATGTCATCTGCACTAATCATAGGATAATTATGTTTATAAGAAGCTAATAATTGCAAGATTATCTGTTTTAAGTTTTTAATGTGCCTCACAAACACATGAAGAAGCAGGAAGGTTTGAAGGTAAAAAAGTATTTTTGTAAAAAAGAAAATATAAGAGAATCTTTTTAAAAATAAATTTCAGGTGTTTATCTATTGAAAGAAGAGCTTTGAAATGCAATTATGAGGAATTGAAAGAAAATTGAAGAGCAACAGACAAATCAAGTGTGCTTTATATTCAATTCCTATTAAGAGAAGTTAAATTAAAGCTTAATTAATTTTTTTGAAGATGGACCCTGTCAGTAACTGATTCTATGCAAGCATCCTATCTTGCTTCCATAAGCAATGGTAGGGAGTAATTTTTGTTAAATTATACAAATGTTTGTTGCTTCATCATATTTTTAAGTCTCAGAGACCAATACCATGAGAAATTTTAGCAGACGTGAGGCAGTAGATGGGCAACCTAGGAGACAACTGTGCTGCAAGACACAGTCACAGCAAGACAGGATTCAGAAACCTGGAATTTATTTGGCAAACCTAAAGGATTTACTTATCAAAGCCAAAAATCTACACATGTAAAAGTAATTACTGATAGAAATTCTAGGAAATACTTAAGGAATGCTTCTTTCAGTGAGCTATTTCCATCACCAGCTCTGGATGTGGAGGGACAACTCCTCTCAGCAACAAATGTGCTTTAAAAACACACCTACTGAACCCAGTTTTACTTATTGCTGACAAATACCACTGGCAATTTTCTGCCTGGCCTATGGCTTTCCATGGTCTGATGATTAAACATTTTTTCCCAGCTACTTAATAACACCCTTTACACAGCTTGAAAAGCAAAACTATAAATAGCATCCTTGAGAGAGACCCTAGAGGAGATGTGTGGTTAACACTCCCAAACCAAATACATGATATTTTATGTTGAAAAGGTGAGAGGCCAACAAACTTTCTAACCTGCTGGTTTTCATATAAGGACCCTGAGGTGAAAGCATATTAAGGAGCCACTGAGCCTGCTCTGCACCAGCTAATATTAGTTTGAACTTGACCCTGGGAAAGGATGTGAGAATGCAGAAAAAATGAGTGGGCAAAAAAGGAAAAAAGAACTGAGATCCCAATACTGTCTCTTGTGCATGTCAGCAGTGGCTGCAGGGGTGGCCACTGCAGGCTATACTTTAGCAACTCAGGGAAGGTTTATATTTTTCAAACCATATCTGCCTTACATCCTTAGCCTGTCAAGGCTAAATCACTTTACTACTCTTCTCTGTCACCTCTGGTTATGCCTGCCTTGCTGTATGTTATTGGAATCCTAAGTGACATAGCAAAAGTCAATTCCAGGTATTTTGGACAGATCTATTATCAACAACAAAAGATAGTACAGCTCTAAGTGCTGAAAGTTTAAGCCTTTTAATACAGTACCCAGTGTTGCATTATGCACATTTGAAGAACATAAATCAAGACGGACCCAAAAGTGAATCTTAAATAACTTCAGAAATGTTAATTATATTCAACTGCTCAGTATCAAGATGGCAAACAATCTTAGAGGACTCAGTAGTACAGAGAAGTACATTTAGCAACTACTCCTGTCAGTCATTTGTAGCTACATCAACAGTAAATCTCTTAAACACAAACAACAAAACCCTCAGTGTATGCAAGGACATACTGGTACTTACAGATTCTTTACAATTAGCATGCCTACCATGAACACATTTAGTGCTTAACAAATAATTTTTTAATGTCATTGATCCTGGATTTTTTTAAGCTACTCTCCATTCCTTTGACAGATGTGCTATGCTGCATTTCATTACTTTTTCTCCTTACCTCGTTCTTTTGTTTTAGATAAGTGATGAGGCCTTCGAAAAAGATTAAGAACTGGCAGGCAAAGCAATGGCCCAAACACGGATTTAATTGGAGCCTCAAATCCTGTGGAAAGAAAAAAAAAAATTAAACCATTAATAATTTAATTTTACTAGCAGAAAGAGTGAGTTCATGTATCCTGTTTTAGGTAGCTTCCACTACACTTCTTTGTATTTGATTTCAATAGGTATGCAACCTGCTAGTCCAACCATGTTGGAAAAATAATCATTAACAGGAGATTTCAGGGGGGTGTGCACAGCTGCTAACAAGTGCTGATGAGGTTAGTTCTCATCTGGAGAGGTAGTCCACTGATGATTAGTAATGTCAGAATTTACTTGATTTAAGCTTTAAGTTCAAAAAAGCATTTTTTCCTGAAAAACCTGAGAGTCTTCCCATGGTGAAGAATTCAAAATGCCATTTCTTTATGCTGCTCTTTGCCCCATGAACACATGACAGAGTCTCAAATGCAGCCAAGTCATAATGCTAAACAATTCACACTTCAGGACAAAAGATACTGAAAGAAATTTCATTTCTTTCAAGATTGGAAAAGGCTCTAAACATAAAAACCTCCATAAAAGTAAACCATAAAAGCAATTTTTTGGAGTCAGAGGTTATAAGTTGTAGTATTGGCAAGTGACAACCAAATAACCAACAAAATAAAGCAACCCAGAGTATGAGTAACTTGCTTATTTCTGTATTAGTAATTTTTGTTCAGACAGAGTACAAAAATCTCAGCATCACAGAACACCTCTAATATTTCGGTCCAAGAATTATGCTTTATATTTCAAAAGATCACAGGACCAGACTCTTACACAGTACGTGGCATTAACACATATATTTCAATGGACCAGGAATAACCTCCCATGTAACCAATCTGGCCAACAGAGCTATAATTTTCCAAGCTCTCAAAGCTACATTGGGGAGGAGGCTTGTTTCACTTTCCTGCTTTGCTGTTATTGCACAACAAGTATATATACGTTTAATTTGGGATTACAATCAGATTTATGTACCATGACCTCAGTCACACTAGGCCACTAGAATTCAGTCAACATTCTGTAGTAGGCAAGGAGTTATCATTAAGTGTGTTCAATTACATACATAGTTATTATTTAATGTGGCAAATATATCTAAAGACTGTACAGAAAGTGGCATTTCAAACTGCTGTAAGACCATAATGCAAAAGCTCCTTGCATGATGATAGCTTGTATGGATATTGAATTTATTTTTTATTGTTTGTCGATTGAGTGCTCCAAGATGCTATGTGGGTTTTAAAGACTAAAGATGTCTATGACTATGACAGCAATATTTTTCATTAAAGTTAATTTTCTGGAGAGCAAATTCACTGAAATGTCTCTCCAAGCATCACATCAGAAGCATTTTTTGGAATGAAGAGGTAATCTGCGGTCAAGATGATGAAAATATAAACATTCCACGCTCAGATTATCTTGTACATCATTTCCTTTCCAGAACTGATTAGCTAAAGGCACAACAAGGAGTATGTGACAGTCTGCTTGCAAAGCTGCTGCAGAGGGAAAGCAGAGGCAGATTCTTTGCATGGCATAGAGACTGTGTCAACACAACCTGCAATGACAAGATGAGATCTCTGGGCATGGTCCCATCTGCCCCGTTATGCTCTCCCAGAACCCGGGGATGGCAGCACAGATGTGCAGAGGCTGTGCCAGAGCCAGAGCCCAGCAGCTGATGAGGCAGGGCTGGTACCCACCCCATCCAGGCAAACCTGAGCTCAGGCACCCAGCTCTGTCTGCACCCACTGTCTGCAGTGGCTCCAGGGTTAGCAAGACCTTTTCTACTGCCCAGGTGTGCCCACCTTGTCTCAGCCTGCAGGGTAATGCAGAGGGGATAGCTGGTATCACTTCATCAAGTGCAAAGGCACCTAAAGAAATGCTGGCATGAGCACTGGGAATTTTAACTCACATAGAGCTGGAACCCAAAGCAGAAGTAGGCTACAAAGCTGAAGTTCTAACATTCATCTAAGGGCATACTTGTGGATTTCTAACGTACCACAGAGAGAAAGCAACAATGCTCAGCACTGGTAATTCAGCCTCAGATATTTTTAGAGGTTTATGGCTGTCTTTTCTCCTGAAATTCAGAAATGAGCTTGAGGGGAAAACAGGCTATTTCTACCTGAAAACGATTCTTGGTCTAAATATCATTCTTTCACTTACTTCTCCATCAATAAATAATTTTAAATACAACTACTGTGCTTCCTGGTGTTCATTTCAAAAATGTCTTGCAAACTGCAAGCTCTCTAAGCAGCACTGCTCCCTTTAGCACAAAGAAACATTGGACTCAGTCATTTAATACATAGCCATTCAAAGATATTACTGAAGTTTCAAGGGAGGCAATTTTAGAGCCTGGTGTTCTAAATGACACTCAGACACTGAGCCCCCACCTAATATTTATTTACTTATGAAGCTATAAAATAACAAATACAAAAATAACAGCAATCACAATAGACATCATTACACCTCTGTAGCAAAACCTGCCAGAAACAGGACAATATCCTATCCTGAGCAGTAAAAGCAGGACAGATCACCTGCTAGGTCCCTTCTGAAAATATGTGAACCCTTGGGACATTCAGATGCTGTGCTGTGTATGAGACAAAGGAACATACCAGTTGGGATCCATGAGAACAATAATGGGAAAAAAAAACCCCAACAAAATTGTTCAATAGTTTTACTATAAATATACTTATTGATGCTTCAGGCATAGAAAATTCAATAACGTGATGAACAAATCTCACAATGTCTTCAAATTAATTTACATTCACAGAAATGTCACAGAGATAATTTTGAGGGCAACTAACTCCATCTAATTAACAAACTGAGAATTTATTTAGACAGAATTTATTTAGACTGTACTGATTGATTTACTGAAAACACATTCTGTACTGCTTTAGCTGTTTTATTACAACAACAAAAATTTGAACCTTTGAAAGTGTGCCACATCTCACCAAATTGCAATTTACTATGATATTAGATTTCTTATATGTTTACCCTACCATGATGAATATGTGCTTGGAGTGGAACAAGAGAAGAAATGACAGCATCTCCTCCACAGCCTATGTTTGTGAAAGAATATACTTGAAAGAAAGAGCATGCAAGAGCTTGACATGTCCTTGGGGTATGATTAAAAGCTCATGAAATAAAATAATTCAAAGACGACAGCTCTGACTTTAACCACCACTGGGGACAAGAGATATTTCACTTAAGACATGCCAGTCATTCACAAGTATAACTGAAATAATACAGAAGATGCATTTTAACACCCAGTGATTTAGATAAAAACCCCAAACCAGAAAGATCTTGTGGGTGACAAAAAATGCCACAAAGTTTAACTAGAGTTTCATTTTTTGTAATAATATCAGGCCAAAGTTTAAAATGTACTAATTTCAAATTGCTAGCATTGAATGATAAAGAAAACGAATATATATATATGTGTGTATATAAATCCATATAAAACCCCACAAAGAATATGATTCTTTATTAAAGAAGAAATCTTCTCCCCCAGGCTGTTTCTTATCCAGTGCCACATCTGGGCCATACCAACTTGGCTCTGTAGCAGTGGTTTGAGCTTATTCAAAGCTATTGAGATTCATAACCTGGACTCTTTCACGTTTTATGTAGCACTGCCTTTTAAGTGGATGTATTTCATTAACCATATTCTTTCCTAAGCTTCAGAATCTGTTCCACTTCTGTGAATTCCCTTTATTTTCTTTTGACATTTCTACAGTTAACTGTCTACAGAGATATAAAGCCCGAATCAGCTCACATTATAATATATATATATGTGTGTGTGTGTGTGTGTCTGTATATATATATATACACACAATTTACATGAGCTCTCATCTTGCCCAAAGTTATCTTCAACAATTTCTTTTTAAAAAGTAATGAGATTGACCTAGCACGAAACCTCAGCATTTGAAACATGGAATATCTTGAACAGAAAACTGATGAAGTCTGGTTCAGAGCTTAATTTTTGATTCCCAAGTAGTTCACAACTAAACTTGCCAAGTGTGAATGCTGATCTCATTTCTCTCCTGGTGCAATAGATGGTGCTCAGGAAAGAGCACACACACACACTGCAGCCTCACTGGAAGCAGACACAGGGCTCCTCACAGGGGCTCCCCACCCAGCCCTTGAAGGCTGATAACTAAACTGCTTTGAGGATTGTCACACTGTGAGAACCCACTGCCTTTCTGAGCTCTCTCTCTTCAGGATATGTGTTTCAAAATAGGTTCAAAGTTACCAGGGAAAAAACCAGAAAGATGTGAGGCATAAACCTCCATTCCTTAGCAAAAAAGGCCAAAAATATATTGCATCTTACACATTTTCTTACTATAATTAACAAACTAAAAGACCAATCAAATCAGAAAACTGCATCTAAACTGTGTTAGAATCTGTTTAGTGGTGTGATGTCCTCATCCACTTGAAGTTAACTAAGTTCAGATGTTTGCTTCAGCACAGTTAAATATTCAGAAGATAGAATTGCACAGCTTTTAGACACAGAGTCCCAGTGGGATTCTAAGTCATTCCAACACTTTTGAAAAAATTCCACCTTTTAGAAACACATCCCTGCTCTCAATTGCTGAGAGCCAGGAGGAGACACTTTCATTTGGAGGAGAGGTGTGATGTTCAGATTATTTCAGTGCTCACTGTTCTTGCAAATGCAGCTCAGTTATCAATATTGAGATACCATGAATAAATCACCCTTGCTTCTCTTCAGTATTAATTATGTGATAGGGCTTAAATTTGAATCAAAAGTCCAAGATGCTTTACTCTAATATTTAAAAAGCAATCTCTTCATGTAACAAGTTCTAAAATTGATACTATTTATTCTTAGAGTCACATTTACTGGTTTTTTGAGGCCACTTCTGGCTTTCATTTAGCACATTATAGTTTGTTTTTTGTTTTTTTTTACTGTTGAACTGTTTATAAAAACACAACAGAAAACAGAAGATTTGTTGCAGGCTTCCTTTTGTATGTTTGTATCTTTTGAAATAAGTTATAACAGTACTTTTGTATTAATAATGAGCCCATTAGTAACAAACTAAACTGATAGTAGATAGATAGTGATTTTGTTTTTATCAAGTATGGATGTCAGATGAAGCTGTACAGAGTAGTTTAAGTTGCATTTTCTAGTGTGGAGAGTGTCATGATTTTGACAAGTTTAAATTTGTGTGGCTTCCTGACAGAAGAGAAGGCTTCAAACATGGGTTTTCTCCAGCTGAGAAGTGTTTGGAGACAAGAAATTTAACACTAATAAAGCAGTTAAAGCTCTGAAAGCATTTTTCCAACCCAAAAATTCTTGATTTCTTACACTTGCTTCTCTCTGGAAAGGCTGCCTTAATTTGTTCTGAAATCTTCTGCACCACATTTGAGCCCATAATGCATCTTCAGACTCAGTTTAAGGCACATTCTCATTGTGCTTAAGGATCTTTCCTCTTGCAGTGCCACACCTAATATTTTATATTAATCTTGCAGGCTAGACCAAAACGTGGCCCTTGGAACAGATTCAAAATTCAGGATGCTGAACAAACATAGGTTGTTGTTTTTGAACACCAATCCCTTTTCTACCAATATATTAAAGGCTGGCTGAAAGAAAAAGGAGTAGCACTTTCTATTTGTGCTCTCTTCCTTCAAAGAGCTTACATCCTTCTACCTTAGATATATTTTCAATCATCTTAATATCAAAACCTAATTTCTTTCAAATAATAACCATTTAATTCGAATTTTTCTTAGGCTGATCCAGAAAAATAAATTTCCAACAAATAAACAGATTTTCTTAGTATTCCCACTCTCTCTGTTATTTGCTGCTCCAACAATCTAAACTCATATTTATGCCAGTCCTTACCCAAAAGGTCTCAGCAATACCATGTAATTACTTATTTAAGCTTCTAATTCATTTGTTGTTAGTTTTGTTCCTTTGAAATTCCCTCATTAAGTTATTGCAGGGAGCTGTGTTTGCACAGTAAAAGAGAAAAATACAAGCTCTTTATTGCATTCTTTTAATATCCCTTTTATCTTTAAACTAGCTAATTAGCATATTAATTACCTAGATATGGTAGACACAATCTTACAACTAACTGTGGGTACAACAATCTACTGATTTAGTGTAACACCATTTGTACTTACATCATAATAACATCTTCACTTGCTCTGATATACTCTTTATAAGTATTTCAAATTAAAACAACTGGTATTGGTAGACATGTATTAATGATAAGTATTCAAGCGAATGTTTGTGTACTTTGTCAAAAGCTTCCAGTCCTAACAAATAAATACAAAAAGCTTATTAATTACATAAGAGGTGAATTACATTTGCCGAGTGTATTAAAAGTTTATTCCTTCTCTAAAATTCTTATAATCAAAATTTCTATTTGTTTGATTTAAACCTAACTACTCTTCTTGCTAACTTCCAAAATTTCAGTGGAGATAATCTTCCTTTATATACCAGTAACAGCTCTGAATGAGAAAAACACTCTGTAATATGAGTGAACAAAACCCCATTCCCTGCTGGGATTCAAAGTCCTGCTGAGGGGCACTTTGGGTATTACCAGAAGCTCACAGAATATAAACTTGCCATCCCTGCCCATCTCTGGCTCTCTCCTGCTCATGTTCTTCATGTTCCATCTGCTCTGGGTGCAATTACACCAAGAAATTTGCCCTTATAAACCCCTTGCTCTTATCCCCACCCCAAACTGTGCCTTCCAGAACAGGGTGAGCTGGGAGCAAACACTCCAGGTGGGCTATTTCAGAAGTAGGTCAGTAATCAATTCACAATGGAACAAATTCTGGTTCACAGTGAAATAAAAATTATTTTGCACTTGCAGCTTAAGCAGACTACAGTTTGGTCCAGAATGTTCAAAATATGTCAGTAAATAAATGTCTGATGGCAATTTCAGCATAAGTGCACCACCAAGTGTGATTGATCTACTGGAGCAATAATCTTACATTTTCTGTAGCTGAGCATTTTGCAATACAAAGAATTAATTTTAATGCAACACTCCAGTAATGCCCTCATAAAACTATGGTAGCTGAGAGGTATGTTCTCACATGAATTGAAAGAGACACAAATATTTATAGCACAAGCCTGGGAGTGTGAATACAAAATGAGTATGTGAATAGTCAGGCACTGACTCCAACAAGTTTATTGTGAGTCCAAGGGTTCCACGGGTGACTACACTGGTAAGTTCTTCTCCACTGCTGTTGTTCCTGACAGCTCCAGTGCACAAAAAGCCCTGTTCCTGAACAGTGTGCTAAGTGCCAGCCCACTCTGCAGCACTCCTTTCCTTTCTCTGTCCTAGAACTCTTCTCAAGTCCTCTGAACTAGGGCAAAAATCCAAGGCAATTAAAAAAATATTAATTACAGGCTGACCACTTATCATATTTCTTCCATTGCAACAGCCTGTTGATGTTAACAACCATTTATGAAGTCACATACATGAGACAACAGTATTCAGTATTTCAACAGCTTGCTGTGGAACTGTGGGAAGGTACAGGATGTACATTATATTTTTTTTATTTCAGAAATCTAGCAGACCTGGACATTTTATATTCGGTTTCATATAGACATTGATGTATCAGATGATTTAGAGTGTATATGCTTTGCATTTGTTTGAAATCTCTCTGACAAGTAGATATTTTTGAATTAGTGATCTAAAGATTTTTTTTGATGATATAATTATGAGCTGGAGGCTGAATTTTTAGAAGTGAATTTGGTGGTAGATTTGCAATTCAAAGAAGTTACTTAAATTAACAAAAATGCCCTAAAAGAACAGCTGTCTACCTGACTGATCCAAGAAAATGAACATTGAAAATAAACAGCTGCCCCATAGAAGACTATGTGATAAAACTAATCACCCTTTGCATAATGTATTTATTTTCCCCTGTGCTTATTACAGACCTGGTGAACCTTCAAAGCTATAAATATTTAAATGTTACAGACATCCCAGACATGTGAGTTCAAACGAAAGTAGGATTTCAGTAGCCTGACTAGAGCAAAACTGGATCTCTTAAAGAAACCAGTTCTGATTGTTATATAACACTCCAAAACATGCATTTTTTTTTTTTTTTCAAATGCATGGTTTTGTTATTCTTTTAAAAAAGGACCTTTTTTTTCCTGAAATCTCAATGTTTTCCTGTTCTCATACAAGACTCAGTGTTTCAGTGTTTGGACAAAGACAAATGCATGGAACCAGAAGTTCTTTTAAAAAAGGACCTTTTTTTTCCTGAAATCTCAATGTTCTCCATACAAGACTCAGTGTTTGGACAAAGGATACATTTCCACTAATGTCATCATAGGAACATGTTACAGAGAGAAAAAAAAACAAAAACAAACTAGTACATGTTTAAAGTTACTAGGAAGTGTTTGGACAAAGGATACATTTCCACTAATGTCATCATAGGAACATGATGAGCAAAAAAAGAGAGCAAAAAAACCCCCCAAAAACAACTAGTACATGTTTAAAGTTACTAGGATAAATATCCCTGGGTGCTATATTTTATCATAGATGCTCCAAAATCAAGTCACTAAAATCAACCAAGTAATGACATTATTCAGTAGCTGAATGTTTTCATGTTTCAGCCATGTATTTGTCACTTTCAAAAAGCTAGATGAAAGCAGACATAGAAGCAGGCATGCATCAAAATAATTTCAGGGTTCAAAGCAAGGGATTTAGATGCAGGTATTTTCACAGCACTGAGGACTCAGCAGTCATGACCCACAGTAAGATACTGGATGGAGTCCTGGTGATGAAAAACTGCTGTGTGACAAATGAAACAAAATGTTTCAAACTAAATTGATTTCCCTCTTTTCATGTCCATGCACTGAGGGACGGTGGGCTATCCTTTCCTTTGGGTTTTTTGCACTCCAGCCATTCTCAGTGGCTTCTACCATTCACATACCCCCCAGAACACATTGTTTTCTCCCCCATTCCTGAGCCACAGATCCTACGTGGATAGTCCAAAACTAATGCCCACAAATTCAGTTACAGCAAAGGACATAAGAGATAACATTCAAAGCAAGGCTAAACCATCCATCCATCATTTGTCATGCCTTGTGGGTGTTAAATATGGCCTGGTCTGATTTATGGAGAAATCCATAGTGTTCTGAAAGCCTCTTAGGGAAGCATAATTTGGGATGCTACCACTGGCCCTGAAGCAGCCAGAAAGCTGTGATGGCTGTGGATGTGCCCTCAGTAAACTCTTCTAAGTTTTAACCATCACAACGGTCCCAACACTTTGCAGGGCTTTTTTCTAAAAGCTTTCCAGCTTGCATCCTCCCAGGTCCTGTCAGCCCTCCTGCCATGCTGCACAAGCTGCCAAATGACCACGGTGTTTTGTTCTCAAGAATGGAACAATTCCCTCTGTCTCGAGGGGCTCGGTGTCAGAATCAGGCCTGATACTCAGACACGTGCAGTGCTCAGCCCCTACAGTCAGCACGTGTGTGTGATTTGTCAGACTGAGCATTTTATTTATATCCAGGAACAGATCTTTATCAGAACTGCCCACAAACAGCTGCAGGATCCATTGGGCAGAAAGGCTCTGATAAACTAATCTAGAATATTTACTGTACTTCAATTGCTGAATCAGAGAGCTTCAATTTATCCTTATTTATTAAGATGAAGACCTATTATCAAATCAGCTGACTGCCTTCTCTTTCAAATCCAACCATTAAAAAGCAATTATTGTTGTCACCTGCCCAGGTGCACAGATTGAGGAAAATGCAAGGAACACTCTCCTTTCTGATGCTACCATGAGGGCTGTGCTTTCAGACTAAACCCTACAAAAGGCAGGAAAGTGGGTAGAGATGTTTCAATCAGTCAGCAGAAGTGGCAACCTGGAAAGAAGAGCACAAAATGTACCTTACAACAGCCTTGCACCTGAGGGCTCTAACAGACATTTGTCTTTTTTGAGGCATGTCTTTTTTTCCCTTTACCCCTCCAAAAAACCATGCCAAGTGGATCCACTCTTGGCAAGGTCAACAGAAGATTTCCACTGATATTAATGAGAGCTGCAGCATGTGGGCTCTCACTGAGGACAGCATTTCTTTCTTTTCTATTTTAATTCAAAAATTTCCTTACATGGGCTGCCTGAAAGGACGCAAAGAAGATTAACAATAATATTCTGAACTAGTTTAACAAAAAAAAAATATTTATTCTAAAATGTCTCAGCACATGCTCAGATGTTATGAATATTCAGCACAGCCCGCCTCAGCAGACATTCTTTGCAAGACTATTTTTACTAAAAGACATTTTGATACGACATATAGAAAAGATAAGACTTTTTATACAAAAGAGGATTCACTGGAAATACTTTCTAATGAAATTTTTATGCTATGTAAGCTAGCCTGCCTGCACTCCTTTGGATTATCCTCCACGGTCTGCTACAATACATCCCATGGTACAGCATGTTAAAAGAAGGACCAATCTGGTCAGTTCTTGAGTCTTTGTATATGAATATGCTATTACAAACAGAGGATGACCCAGGAATATCTCAAGAGTAAAACACTTGAATAACACAGCCTCACTGTGCTATCAAATCTGTTACATATTCCTTAAAATTAATAATAAAAATAGATTTTAAAAGAACAATTATAAACAAGCAGAAGAGAAAAGCATTTTAAATAGCTCATGCTAATTGTGTTTATCTCAGTGTGAAGCCATGTCAAAGAGCCTGCAGCAAATGTATTTTGTTAAAAGTACCACTTGCACAGCAGGCGTTAAACATTAGAAAGCAAGCTTGTCATTAGTGGGCTACAGCAGAAAAGGCTACTAAAACTCAGCTAAATTATTAATATTGTATCTTAAAGATGTCAGATGGAGAATTAAACTCCTTTTACACAGCATAAGATTTTAATGCTACTTTTTTGTCATGTTAGTCCATCAGTAATGTCCCAGTTTATATAATCTTGGGGATGACCAGAGGGTCCCCACATGCCAACCTTCCCATACGTTCCTCAGTATGGGAAAGCTCCACTGCTCTCCTTTTACTTCTGGGGCTCATACATTTTATTTATGTGCTTATCCAAATGGAGTCGACTTTGCTGTTTTATTTTCTCAGGTTATTTATAAAGTTAATGAAGTATATAAAAGATAAGATTTTTTTTTTTAAATTTACATCCAGGTGCAGTTCCAGGCTGCTTCTAAGTCAATTTAACACAGAGCTGAAACTGAAGAGACAATTGTCCTCTTTCTTGCCAATCCATGTCTTCTGGAGATGAAGCATTATCTTTTTCAGGGTTATTTTTCTATTGGATCAGTCATACTACTAACATGGGAAAAAGAGAACTATGAGGAGCACCAAGGTGCAAGGCAGAAAATATTACTTTAGATAGTGATATGCCACCTTCCTTTAACATGAAATCACCAAGTCTGGTTTAAGGAGAAGGACTGAAATCTGGAAAATACCACTGACTACTAAGAAGTGAAGGGGATATCTCAAGAGAAGAATTGAGCTACATATTGTATAGTCTGTTTAAAGGTTTTCTTGCTTTTGCAATCAATTTCTAACTCCCCACCATGAACAAGCAATACCGAGACACAATGCAACACTTTTTCCTCTTGGTCTTTGAAATCTGACAGAGAATAAGAAAGAGGAGAAACATGAGATGTCCCTTAGCAACACAGCTATGATGAGAAATTGTGTTTCCTTAAAACATGAACAGACTCTCACCTCAGCAGGTTACACTCTCAAGCACCAGCTGCATGGGTCAGTGCACACATTCATCTACCATGCTGAGAAGAGAACTTCTAACGGTTTGAAGTTGATTTTGTTTATTTCATTTTTTTCCTTACAGAACTTTACTCTCATTCTACAGATTACTTTTAGTCACAAGGGCATTCTGAGAAGACAATGCAAGCCCAAACACACAATCCTACCCAATTCCTGTAGTTGAAAAGAAGATACCAAAGGTTATGTGTTCTAATATTATCAAGGTTCACAAAGCAAAAGCTTTACAAAATAAGTATTTTATTCATAAATGTTATATCTATAATGCATTTGGTATTAGCTCCTAGTAATTTTTTTGTAAAGTATTTTCTTTCTAACTTCAGAGAGGATAAGATGCGATGAAAAGAAGTAAAATGAGGAAACTCATACTTGTGCCAGCTGAGTAGAAAAATTTTTTGGTATCAAACACAACTCATTTACTTCCAGATTATTTGGAAAACAATAGGAGAGGGAGAGAGCAGCTAAAACGGGTGTGTGCCTTCACTGCTGCCAGAGATCAAATGTGCTGCTCAGCATGCCTTGGGTGAAGGTGCTGTGACAGACCAGCATGATTCTGCTAGTGGTCCTGAAGACTAAACCTGACACCAGGGAGATACTCTGGGAGTCCAGCCATCCTTTCTCCTCAACCTAAAGGTCACCTACTTGGTGTAGGTGTCTTGGGGAGCAAAGGAATGCACTCAATCCTGAACTTTAGTGTCTTACAGACCAAAATATTGACTCAAATATTGCTGAAATATTGGTCAGGCTGTTGTTTAAACATCAGAATAAAGATGCACTAGGTCAGTCATTCAAGATCTGAATAAATATTGCATACTTCTAAATGTAAGCCAAAATTATATTCTAAATTTGCATTTTTTAATAAATAAGTCTAAATTAAAAAACATTTCCTACTCCAGGCAGCTACTGACCTTGGCCCATGATGGAAACTCACACTAAGACAACATATGTGCACAACCACAAGCCAGGTAACAGCCCCCTTGCAGCCCTTTCTCTGCTAAATGAAGCTTAATGCCTTTCATTTTACTTATACAATCTTAATGTCCAGGTTTCTGCCTATTTGGGGAATCACATTCTCCATAAAATGTGGTATTAAGAAAAGTATTCAAGCCTGAAAGTCCTTTCCATTTAAGAGACTAATGTCACGATGTTATCCATCATACAAATCCAGGTAACAATGTGTTTCTCCTCTCTACTTTGGTGAAAAAATATAAGTTTCTGGTCATATAAGAAAATGCTGATTTCCTCAGAAAATGGGGAATTATGACATCCAGTTAAAAGTATGGACAGGAGTTAGAGGAGTAAATTGAAAGAATAGAATTGAGCTGCAGGGAGTTTTGTTACTTGATATTTTAGTCCAAAATTGAACTTAAATAAGCTTCCCAACTAAGGTGACTTCCAGGAATTTCTCTGAGAAAGTTGTCCTGAAAACTTTGACTGAGTCAAAATTTGCACTTGGTTGTCTACTTTCTGTGTCAGTGACATGGGGATGGCTCTGGGGAAGACCCACCAGGCAGATTGTTCCATGGCCAAGGAAGCATGTGTCCAGGCTCTCCTGAAAATCTACACAGTCAAACCAAAATGTTTTGAACTTGAAAAACAACATCTTCTATCTATCTCTAGCCAGCAAATCCTGTTGCTTTGGTCACTTAGATTGAATTTCATATTTTCAATCATTGAACAAGATTTTTTTTTGTTTGGTTTTCAGTTCTTTAGAAAGTTGTAGAAGGATTATTTTTATTTTAAAAATACACATCCAAAGAAATGCATTAATTAAAACATGGGAGAGAGAGCAGATTGCACAAAACTGACAGAATTGGAGAATAAAGGAGATAAAGGTGAGTTTTCTTTGCTTAACTCTTTCTCACAGCTTAGTCATCTCCTAATCTGAGTTACTATTAAAATTCTTCTCCTGCTTCCAGACTCTACTCACAGAGCTACTACCATTCCAGTTATTTTATCCCCATTTTACTAAAAATAAATATTAAAATAGGTTTTTCATATCCATTCATGTCTTCCATTCCTCTACCCTGTTTTATATACAACTATTAGTGTTTTTGACTGTAATAAATTCTAAGTACTTCAGTTTTTCAGCCTTCTTGAGCAGTTTCTTCAACCGATAGCTTTTATAGGGAGGATCCCAAGTGTTGGTATAAATGTTATACGGTTGACAGATTAAGCCAAGAATAAATAAAACCAGTACATTACTGCAGCAAGGATGCAGCCAGTGTTGTGTGAAATAAGGTGGTCCCTCTGTTCTGAACTGCTTCAGGACTGTGCACAGTCATCGCTCTGAGCAGTCAAGGCCCACTTAGCAACAGTATTTAGAAATGCATAAATAAATTCCAAGAAGACTAACACTGCACTGAGGAGACAAGTTAATTGCCTGTTTATTAAGTGTTTGGGGACCAATGCCTTTACTTTTAGAATGATGTACAAAAGTAATTGGATACTGGAATGACATTTTCATCGACATTACCTCAAACAAGTACATATAGCGCAGTTGAAGACATTTAAGATATTTCTGCCCCACTTTTGAGTTCTTTGATACTTACATTTGACAGGTGTGACCACAGACTATTCAACATGAACAGCAAGCTCACCTATGTTTACCTCTGTTGAGATAACAGAGGTAGCCCAGAGTACAATGGCACCAGAGGACCACTGGGAGATCTTTGGAAGCTGACAAATGACCTCATCCCATGGACAACACATGAGCAGGAGATCAGATCTCATGACAGAGATTCAGCAGTCAGACAATTTATTCTCACTTCATGGAGTCTAATTTTCTTTCTTATTGTGCTAAATCAATGGCTCATATTACAGAGCTTCATGCCATTTGCAGTGCCAGCTGGACTCCCCGTGCTTGTCTGGGAATCGGTTGCAATGGGATAAAGTTTAACTCTCTCCTTCAATTAACAGTTAAGCACAAAGAAGAAAATCACTACAGGTATTAGCTCTTTAAATGCAGACATTTTCCTGCATTAATCAGCTTCTTTTTCCTTTTATTCATGACTAATATGGAGGTAGGAAATTTGTATGTCACATCTGTCAGTGAGGTTCTGACCTACTTTGCTGCTATAATAAGGGCAATGCACCATCCATGAGTACTTCAATAAAAGCTTTGGTTTAACCAGAGTTTTTTGGAGGCAATAGTGACTGTCTTAAGTGGAATGAAATATTTTTTCGTACAGAAATTGATGAACACTTAAAAAAAATCTTTAAGAAAATATTCTAAAGAGTTGTATGAAAAGTAGACTAAATCAGGATCTACAATAACTTTTCAAAATACTTGTTTGTCTAAAAGAGGTAGAAAACCCCAAAAACCAGACAGATGCACTGGCAATTTCCTTGAAAGATTGATAACCTTACAGTTTCTAAAACTTGTGTGTTCAATAACATTTCATTAGTATACTCCAGTGTATTTACTGCTATTCATTATTAATACAGATATGTGCCTAGGAGATGTACAGTTTGTAATTATTTTTACTTTCAAAGCATAACAGCTTCACACTGGACTTGTTGCAGCTACAATATTTCATCTCGGAATGTTCCTTCAGACATTCTGGGACTGTGACAGAAATTTGTATTTGAACAGAAAAGCTGTCAAGAATGTGCTGTGGTGCCATCCATCACAGTTTTAATCCCGACCATAGTTAGATGTTAGTGAAGCTATCTGTCCAGCACACTAAACAAAGGTTGAAGTTATGCCTTCTGTTCCTCCACATCAAAGCTACCAAGTTAGACTGAACCCAATAGGCCTGTATTACACTCTATTAATTTCCTATTAGTTCTCAGCTATGCAAAATCCAGCCACAGTGTCACTGTGGTTTAGACATGCAACCTTGATTTCAGCATCAAAAAATGGAGCCTGTCATTTCTTATAATTTTACAGAAGATTCTCTAAATGTAAATCCTTTTTCATCCTGTCATCCTTTTATGTCCTTAATGAGTTTGCTCACTAACAGTGCAGATTCTTAATTTCACATTCAGAAATATTAACAGTTACCATAACTTTAAGCTCCTGAAGTAGCTGCTCAATTAAAGGCATGATTTATACTTTTACACTTAGTTTTACACAAAGCAATGACATTTAGAGTTTTGAATTTCTTTTTTCCTTTTCTCCCATTTGCATTTTACTTTCCCAAGGAAAAAAAATCTGCAGATAAAAACTGAGCTAAAGATTCTAAAACAAAACCTTTAATCGGGAGCACATTATGTAGTATAATATGATTCCTTAGCAGTTAAAATCTAACATTTGTAAAAACAAATGGCACACACTTGACAGGCAAATTACACATGGATTACCATTTGTTAAAATTTCATCACAGAAAATAGTTTAACTGTTGTGGATGTGAGCCAAGATCAGCCTGACAAGTACTTTACATGAAAGATTAGCATATTCTCTTCCAGAGGTTTATGCTTAATTTAGATGCATCGACTTTTTGCCACCATTGCTGACCTTTATGTCTAATCAAAGTCCCTTTGAATCCAAATCCCCAACCTTTTATCTCTCCTGACAGTTTTTAATTTGAAGGCTTGTAATAAAGTCTATTAAAATTCAAAATGTATCAGTGTTTAAAGCGTGGTTCATTCGCTGGATTTTCAGATATGGAACTTCAAATGGGATATTACAGAGTCCAAACTTTCCATTTTCAGATTTACACCAGGCTAAAAAAGCCATTTGGAGGGGGATATCAATCTAGATTTTTAGTTATAGTGCACAAAGGTGATGTATGTGGCAAAAACATAAGTGAGTATCTAAAAGGAGCATTTTTCATAGCTATTGGGTAAGTCAGGACTGTTTCTGTGAGAGTCCTGTATCTCTGGTTCATTTTATGATGCCAAATCACCCAGGGCAGGGTTTCCATATAGGACAGTATGAATTCTGTGCAGCTTGCAGCCTGCCAGCCTACATGATGCCAAAGCCAAGCAAGCAGCAGCTCCATAGCTAAACCTTCCTGGAAGGAAAACAAGGTCAATTTTCCTGGGTCACCTGTAACTGTCAGAAGAATAAGCAAATCACCTTTTCCATCTTAATTAAGGAAATTACTTTAAAAATAGTAGGGTAATGGGGAGCAAAATGTTCCAGAATCACCAAAGTACAGGATTAAAGACCCTTTATTTTTTTTTTTTAAACAAACAAACCCCTCCATTTGTTCAAGTATGCCATTCCTTTAGTTGGAATTTTTCTATTCTATCATAGTACCCTGTACAAATCCAAATCTTATATATCTGATGTTCACACAATCCTCTTGTTCCATCAGGCAGGAACTGCCCTACAGAAGGGAAGTTGTAGATTTGAGAAGATTAAAAAGCAGCCCGAAATAAGTTGGAGTTATAAATTCTTTTAAAGAAGAAACACGTCTGAATCCTACAATGAAATGTGAATACAGGTGAGGTTTATATTTGCAGGGCTATCAATTACAGAACCATGTAAAAAATTCCTGCACACTGCTGAACACACAAAGAGCACAGGTAAGACCACAAGGGCTCAGAGATCCCTCCATACACATCTCATGGCAAGATGCAAATTGATCGCTTTGTAATTAAAAAAAAAAAAAATAAACAGAGTGCTTGGGGTGAGTGAAATTAAAATGCAGCTGGTTGTAGCCATATGGGGGTTGGCCTCTTCTCCCAACAGCCTCAAGCTGTATCAGAGAAGTTTTAGATTGGACATGAGAGAAATATATCGCTGCTGAAGGGGTTGTCAAGCCCAGGAACAGGCTGCCCAGGGCAGTGGTGGAGTCACCATTCCTGGAGGGATTTAAAAGATGTGTGGGTGTGGCACTTGGGGACACTTAGCTTTGGCAGGGTTAACAGTTGGTCTTGATCTTATTAAAGATCTTTCCCAAGGTAAAAAATTCTATTGTTCTAGTCTTAATACACACATGATGCAAAAATGTTAACTTTTTACAGCACTGTAGTTCCAATATAATGTTTCTTAACCACAGAGTACAACTGGATTTAAACCATGGCTTTTCCCCCCAGTGATACCGTAATTTAATCTTCCACAACATTTTTTGTTCTGTTACAAAAAGGCAAAACTGCTCACATCTAATTAACTTACTCTCTAATTTCAGCTCAGCAAATGATGTATCACCCTCATCTCAGCTAGGTTATATCCAGATGACATAAGGCAATGGTGAAATATAGAGTCTAGGACACCAGTTCCAAGGATGCATTGACAAACCCAGAAAGGTTATTTCCAAATTTAGCCCAGATATTATACAGAAGAGGAAGGTCTGCACTCATTTCTTAGTACTGAAATCACCAGGACATTGCAGGTGCAAGTGTAGCCAGGCTGCAGCAATAGACACTTGCCTTGTATTTTCTCCTGTTGTTAATATCACACATTCCTCTTTATAACTTCCTAATTTCCAGAGGCTGGTAATTAAAATAAGCTGAGCATCTTCCACAAATTCATCTGCTTCCAAAATACTATCAGAAATTTTTTGGACATGCAGATGTTCCTCATGTCCCAGTGCCATTTTCTGGCACTCCAGTGAAGCATGTTCCAAATACCCTCAAAGCCACCCACAGAACCCATGGATGCTCTTCCATCCTAAAAGAGCATTTTATCACCCAAAGAATCTGAGTACAAATATATTTATATAAGCCATATAATCATTTTTTGGAAGCAGATTTGTTTTGGCCTCACTAAGAACATTTTATACCCACAGTGTCATTAATGAAGAACAAATGCACTTTACCCTACACCCTTGACCACCAACGTGAAACTGACAATTTCTCTGATCTTCAACCAAGATTTAGATTTTTATTTTTCCTGCATAAACAAGCAAACAAATAAAGGTGAAATTTAAATTCCAAATAATTGTCCTTTAATGAAATTTTCAACAAATATGATTAACCTATGCAAAGAACTAGAAAAGATACAATGCATAGACTTAGACTCTGTGGCGACAGAAAATCTCTTAAATCCAACAATAGTTTATATTATAGGTTTACTTTCTGCAGTGACAGAATGTCTTCTATATCCAACAGTATTTTATATAGCTACGGACATGTAGAATTCCTCAGATGTTAAGAAAAATAGAAGAATAAAAGCTCAAACAACAACCAACCCACAAAAACCCCCCACAAACAAATGCAACACCAAAAACATCCCAACAGAAAACCCCCAAAAAATTTTCCAGCTCTGAAGTTAGTCTTTTTAGGAGTTTAAGGAGATGTTCAAGACAACACCAACCAACATAAGCTGAATGTCAATGACTGTTCAGCCCTCATTGTATTTTACAAATTACTAATCTGCCTATTTGACCTGAATTTCCCATGTTATTTGCAAGCATTTATGTAAAACTCTCACTGCATTCTGTAGACAGAAAGGAGGAAAAAAAATGAGACAAGAAGATGAGACAAGTTGGACATCATTATAATTTTAAGAATTCATCATTCCTCTGACACATTTCTCTGCTGTTTTATCAGAGTTTTTTTGGTCAAGTTTGTGCATTAGCATCACTACAAAAGCCCTACTGCTGATTCTTGCTGTGATTTTAAAACAGCCTGCATAATTATCTGTTTACAGAGATACATGTGCTGAACATTTCTGCCTGATGTGCCAAATGTTTTTGGGTTTTTTTTTGGCAAATTCTTACTGTGTACAGGAAAAGAAGCACCTCCAACCTGGGCTGCATGAGACAGGAGGGGAAGTTAAGTGGTAAAGTAGTTTTCTTTCTGTTTTTTTCCTTTCCATGTATTTTGCATGTATTTGTTACTTGACTGAGGAGACAGTTTATTTTCCAAAGTTAGAAGGCACATAATTGGTCATTAAATCTACATGCACACAATCAAGTTCTAAGGTTCCTATCTATGAGAATGAAAAGTAACCAGTGTTGTCTGCTGATTTCCTCCACCGTGTGCAAAAAAAGGAAAAAAAGGAATTTTTATCAAGTGTGCTTAATGATTTCAAGAATAAACTTTAGACCTTTAAGGGCAGAGGGGTGAAGTGTCAGAAAACAATGAATTTAAAAAGCAACCTTTAAGATACAAAGTCTGCAGAACTCAGCTCCAATTGTTATCACAGGAAGATTGAATTTATAGCCAGAGACCCATGTTCTTTACAGGGTCATACATGGCTTTTAATTAAGATATAGCAATTTCCATAACAGCTCCATGTAAATATATGATTCCCATTGTATGGATGAGGCACATTAAGCATCAAGCAAACAAAATGTCTGTTTGTTTCAGATGCAGAATTTGAGAATGTGGGACCACATTGTTTCCATAACATTATTTTCTGTTACAGCACTTTATGCTCTCAAAGCACAGCTCTCAGCCCTCACTATTTCTCTAAGTCAGGCCTTGGTTACTAAGTTAGAAAGCAACAAAATGAAACACAGATGGTGATTATTAGGGAAACTGTTTTTTCCCTTGTATGCCATGAGGGCTTTGTGGCATAGGCTGGGTCATCACCAGCTCTGCTGCAGAACATTCAGCTCCCTTTCATGGGATTTTCTTTTCCTTACAGTCAGCTGCATTATTCCCTTAACACTGTCCATATTCTGTAACCAAAAATTTGGGAGTCAGAGAGAGGAGATACCCCTGCCTGTGGTTCCCATCAGAGTACCCACACTCTACCTCCAAAATGAAAAGGAGGAGAGATCTCACTCTAGATTATTGAAATTGTTTGATATGGAAATTAGTTCAGGTCTCTAAAGGATGCCAGATATAATAAGTTCATAAATGTACATCAACAAAATCCTGTGATTCTGACAGTACCACCACAAATGCCAACATTCTTCAGAATTAGAAAAATGATCTGCAACATGCCACTACTTGAAGCAAAAATGACATGAATACAATTACCCATACTTTAAGGAGATATTATAATTTTAGCTAATCAAGTCAAAATGTCAATGAAAACAAAGGAAATTTAACATTTTTATGCAAGTTTTCCAGAATCTCAAGGGATGATTTCAAAAGCTCAAGTGCAGTATCCAATGGTATATTCAGTGTGATTAAGAACAGAACAATTTTTAGTCAAGTTAGACTAGTAATTTTCTATTAAAATATCTGATTTATGTAAAAGTATTATCATAATATTTACTTTCTGTTTGTAACTTCTGCCTACATCAATTAAACTACAAAGCCATAAAATATGTTTAATATTTCAGCCACAATAAAACACTTAATGAACCAAATGACCATGATACCAGTACTCCTGATTTGCATTCTATGAGAAAACCAAACCAAACCAAACCAAACCACCACAACCTGGACACCATTCTCACTTGAACTGTTGTTTCTATGCCAGAAGAAGCTGTAGAATTATATAAGCTACTAGGAAGAAGTCTACTGTTCAGGATTAGGACAGAGACAGCTGCTGCCTTGTCTTTCTGGAGGGGAGCTGGAGGTGGTGAGTACAGGCTACAAGAAAAATCAGCAGGGACAAATACTAGAATATTATCCTTTGGGTCTCATCTTTACAAAACTGAGATGTGAGGCTGAGGTCAATAATTTTAAACCAGAGGACAGAAATATAAACTACCTGAATCCCAAAATTCATGCCTCACTAAGACTGGCAGGTCTCTCTAAGGAGAATACTCATAATTGGGAAGATTCCCCAGGAGCACTGTACCTGAAATAATGTTTCCTAGATGTAAGCACTCAGATAACATGAAAGTACAATCAGAATAAGAAGTGAAATTCTTCTATTCTTGGCTTAGTTTTCCATAAAAAAGAGCATAAAAGGCACCTAAACCTGGTCTCTGTCTGTCACTTTAACAGGGAAAAGCATATAGAAAAGCCCTTGGAACATATATGGAAGAGGCAAAATGTACTATATCTGAGACATTATTGAAATAACAAAGACAAAACCTGATGAGATTTTTCTATCTATTGTAGGAAATGTTTGACAGTTTTGGAGATTATTTTAAATAGAAGAGCTTTTCAGCTTTTCATTACTGGTTTAAGGCTTTGCCAATTCAAGAGTACACCATCTCATTTTTGAAATAGAATCCAGAAGAGCCACTGGGAGTAATGACTGCTAAAAGATTTACTTGTATAATTTAGCTGAGAGGCCTTTCAGGGGACCAAAAAATAATAATAGCATTCCATACTGAAATATCTCATTTGATTATCTCTAGTCCATAAGTTTGTGAGGGGGGAATGTTGCCGTAAGTAACATAAGGACCTGGAGCAATGACCTAAAATTCTGAAAATCTTGAAGTTTGTACTCCCAGAATAATTAAATTTCAGTGGAAACTGAAATCAAAAGATAGTTTGTTGAAGGAAGCCAAACCTGTTTCCGTTGGTCTCTATAGTAAAAGCAGCTTTTACTTTTGCCCATTAAAAATTCCCAACACCTGATTACCTGAGAGATCTCCTTACATTCCTGATTATGGCAGCTCCATGGCACGGGGCAGGGATGGATTAGTTCAGCATGAGCTGATTCCAGAGCCATAATGGCTGAGGAGCACACTCAGAGACACTCGGGGGAATTTACTGGTTCAGGTTGGTCTAAGCTAAGAGGTTATTGGCTTGTACTTCATTACAGCAGACAGCCATGCCAGAGCATATCTTTGTGGAGAATTTGTGTTGATGGTGTTCCCAAGCTGATCATGAGGAAAAGGTCAAATTATTCTCCTTCAGCCTTTACACTGAGTTTGTCACCATGAATTTTTGGCTCACAGATATGAGGCTGTTCTGTAGTGCAACCTCCAGGAACAAGAAGAGCTCTCTCTACCTTTGACATGACTCTGAAAATGAGAAAGGAACTTTTCTCAGAGGATGTAGGGCATAACTATGTCCCCTACCATCTGCTCCTTGAAACCCAGTAAAGGAGGCTGAATATATTGCATTGCAGCACTCTCCATTGACACACAGTCCCTCAAGGACTGTAACTAACTGGTGAAGCTTCAAACAACCTCCAAACTTCTGTAAACAGCATTAGAGCTACACAAGTCTTATGTTCGCTGGCTCACTAGGAAACTATAAACTCAGTAAGAAACTGCGTGAACTTCGTTTATTTACTTCCCCTTTTACTAAAACTAATCTGCCTTTATTTGCAGTCAGAAAGCATTCATACCTGAAAGTTGACTATTTTTTCATGTAATCCTCTTAATCAGCAACAGAGCATTTATATATTTAATTTTAGACTACATTTGATGGTGCTTAATACTTTAATTAGCTATTTACACATGGCAAAAATTACAGAAGCAATTAGGAATATTCAGATTAATTAAAAGTATTAGGCAGTATTAAATATGAGAGAACAGATTTTAATTAAATCTTTCAAGTATTTTTCATAGTCTCCTCTGAGATTTCTCCTTGAGAAATAAACTATAGGAACACAATCATATCTGAATCAGATAACTTTACACTATCATCACAATAATGTTTTAAAAGCATCCAAAAGGAGTTAATTAATGAACTTATTCTATATTATTAAAAAGACTATCCATGCAAACTTTTTTTCTCTCCATCCATTTGCTTTACCAGTACTGATACAGTGACTGGTAGCAAGCTGAATTGATTGAAATGCTTCCTTAGTCTCACTGTAGATTATTTATACTCCACAAAAACATGTGAGAGAATTACCTTTCAGCCAGCCTGAAAAATTCTATTTAAGAAGGAAGGATCTTTGTATCTACTTAAAACTCAGCAAGATCCAGAGGAGTGTGGATAGAGACCCTGTGGAGTCCAGCACCACAGCTCAGGCACCCTTTAGGCAAACCAGGAATGGTTCTGTGTGTGGGGACTCCCAGCTTGTGCTGTGCCTGTGACACTCCTGAGACCCACCCGACCCTGTGAGCCATGGCTGTGCCCTCCTCAGACCCACCCTGGCCCTGAGGTGAAAAAGCAGTTCTGTGATCATCTCCTCCATACAGTCTGTGTCTCAGAGCATAAAACATGCTTAGTGAACGGACTGTAACACTCAAAATACCATGAGAAATAAAAACCAAACAAACCAAAAGACCCCAGAAGAAGAAAGCAAGACTTGCAGATACCACAAAACCTGATATCATGGTTGGTGAATGACACCCTCACCAACCTAATTCCACTGCAACTCCCTTGATTAAATTACCAGAAACAAGGCAATATTACAGAACAAGTACCACAAGGTCATTTAGGTCAGAGAGTTTGGAATGTTGGAGCATACAGAGATGTAAATGACACAACTATTTACATTCAGGCTATTGTCAAGATATGTGCTACTAAATCCAAACTGGAAGAAAGTAGGTTTAAATTGAATATTAGGAAGGAATTCTTCCCTGTGAGGGTGGTGGGGCACTGGAACAAGTTGCCAAGAGAAGCTGTGGATGCTCCATCCCTGCCAGTGTTCAAGGCTCTTCCACCCCAAACCATTTTGTGATTCCATAACAATTTTTTTTCAAAATATGACAACGAAATCTTAAAGGCTTTTAAATTCAGTGTTCTTGCTGTATATATGCAAGCCAGAGTAAGATATTTAAGTTCTTTTACTCACAAATGAATCACCCACGTAGTGTTGGTGATGTTTGTTCCATTCCCATATGTTCCAAGATACTATTTTGTCCTACTTTTGCATGTATACAAAATTAGAATTGCAAGTTGCATCAATTTTCATCTTCAAATTGGTTTTATTTACAACCTCTAAAGTTCCTTGATTATTTCTAGTAACATTTGCATCAATGTTTGCTTAAATTATTCATGACATTTCAGTTATATCATTGGGTGCTTCAAAGTAAAACTCAAAGTAACTTTTCTTTCCTGAGAACAAAGATGTACTTTCCTTGCTCTCAAGCAGAAATTCATAAGAAGATGAAAGAAATGCCAAGAATTGTTAATAAACAAATTTGTGGTGTAAATTATAAACAGAAAAATGAAAATATTCCCAGTGGAAATAGAAAACACTGTCTAAAAATGCCTCCAAACACCAATTACGTATATCCAATTAGGATATTATTTGATTTATCTAGGTCAGGACTCAAGAAATTTTTTGTTGCCTAAGTAGCATCTGAATTGCACAACCTCCCTGTGTGGGACAAGTGACTGGGGACACTTGCACTGACATCAGGCAGAGCCAGGGGAGGACAGAGCCCACTGTGTGCTGCAGTCACTGCTGGTGCCACATGAGCCTGGCCCCAGCACACGAAGGGATGGCCTTGCCCCTGTGTGCTCCAGCCTTGGGGGCCACTAAGCAGGAGATGGGACAAGGGGCTGGAGCTTCTCTCAGTCCCTGCTGTCCTCCTCCCACACAGACACACACTTCTCCTCCAGAACATGTAAAGCAAATAAAACTATATGAAAGCACATAACAGTAGAAGCTCCATGAATTTTTGCTTCAATTCTTCACTCTTAAACCCTTTATAAAACATACAGCATGTATAAGAACCCTGTCGATTTCATTCACCCCAATCTTATTTTTGTGTCCTAACATTGAGGCAAACGTATTTATATATCCCAATGGAAGAGCAGAACATTATGAAACTTCCAACTTACAGCCTTCAATGCTTCTCTTCTTTCATTAAATACATATAATGATCTTCTTTAATATAAGAAATTGTATTTATGAATGAAATGCAATTTTACTGTAAACAAATCACCTATTCAATTCAATGTTATGGAAACATGCTAACATTATTTCATGGAACTGAGATGAATTATTCTTAAAAAATACCCCAATCCAGCACAAGAAAACTAGAGACTTATATTTGACAGTAAATTTTCTTCCTCAGAATGCTTCCTTAAGTGCATGATTAGACATATTTATGCTTTCACAGCACATTTATGATTTCACACCAAATCATGCAAAATTTGAAGTCTCCTATGGCTTTGAATCAGAACCAAGTGGAAGTGTCTAAAAGGCTGCCAACGTTTGGCCCATCATGACAATAGCAGTTGATACTGGTATTGCAGTGAAGAACAGGTCACAGACACTGGAACTGATGGGCTCTAATCTCACCAGGAGGAAAACAGCAAAACGTGCCTAATGAGTTTGGCCTGAGCAGCCCTCCTTGGAGAATTATTTCATTGAAGGGGTGGGAAAAATAAAGTTTGGACTTTGAATCACAGAGAGTGGGAGGAGCTTAAAAGCAGTATGCTAATATTTCTTCCTTAAGATGCTGTTCAAGGATCCTGGTCCAATCTTAAAGATCAGTAAATTAAAATTTACTTGAATAAGCAAGCTCTTGTAGGTATGTTAGAGACTTGTTCACAAGGTGACACATAGCTTCAGAGATGAAAACTGCCAACCCAGTTAAATTTTAAGGCAGTTACATCTTTAGATATGATCACATTGCAAGCACTGCCTATTAAAATAAGATCATTTGACCTTCACTAGGGAAAAACCTCTTCATATAGATAAAAGAAAAAACATAAGATATTTATACACAGAAGGAAGGCATTCTACTTCATAGTTCAAATGGCATTATTCTTTGTGGTCTTCAAGACCTTGAACCAAACCTAAAGTCAGGAAGGTTTGCTAAAACAATGCTGAGGACAACACTATCTTGTCTAAAGATGATTTTCTTAATGGCTGAAAAAAATTCAGAACTAGAGTTCAGTTTTCACCTCTAAAAGCTAAAATTCACCCACAGCTGTATATGAGATGACACATTTTTTTTCCAGTTTTAGGTTTTTGTTTGCAAATAGCACTGTATAGCAACCACTGGAGCAGTGCCCAAGAAAGAAACATTTGATTTCCAATCCTTTGTTCTGGAACTCCAGCTTGTTTGAACAGGACAAAAGACTTGCAAGAGAAAATCCTGCAAACAGTTGTTAAATTTCAAAGATAAAAACCAAACAATATCTTACAGCAAATTCTCATGACAAAGGGCTGCATTAAGAGGAATATTACTGTGGGATCATGCAGGGCTGAGAGCTCTGGTTCTTTGAACATGGGCAGACTTGAGGCCTCACAGTCACTCAGGCTGGAGAAGCTGTAGTGACATGTAGTGAACAACTGGTTCTTTTCTTCTCTAATATTTTATTATCTGTCTTCTTTCTGCTGCCCTGAAAGAACTTTATGACAAAGCTATAAGAAACTATTTCTTTTGTTGTCAAGATAGCTACGGTCCAAATCAACAAAATAAAAGCCTTGTGTTTTCAGACACACCATTTTGATGCTGATTGCACTGTATGAACACATATATTAGGATACATCCTTTCATATATTCAGAAAATAACTCACTAGGCATTTGATGCAACCTGTATTAATAACATCAGCATTTCAGCTATTTTATGGATGCCTCCTATAGAAAAAGTAAAGTACAGAGCAGCAGCAGCAAATGACCCTAGCTATGCACGTGCACGCATTTATGTATTGCTAGCTGTCAAGACAAGAAAGCTGATTTCACATCCAAAGAATTCCCAAAGAGTTCTGGGGAGGGTGGAAAAAATCCTGCAAACAAACCTCATATTCCTTCACTTACAAACAAATAAATAAAACACAGCAGTGGGTCCATTAATGGCCATTTATCTGAAACCATGAATAAGAAATAATAATAATAAAAAAAAATCCTTTCCCTCTTCCCCCCATGACTCACAATCTTGGCTCTGCTTCTGATGACAAATGAAGCAGCAGTAAACAGCAGTCCTTGTTATCAGGACAGGTCCATATCAGCTCTATTTAATAAAGCAAGACTTGTAGTTACTGTCTCTCTGATTTGTACATTTCTTCCTCCTCAGAGAGCTCTTTGGGTAATGCTTTCTTTACCTGGAATCACTCCAGAACAGTCGTCTGCCATTTGTTCAGTGCTGGGTTTCCAGCTGCCCCAAGGTGCTTAGGTGGTAGGACTAAGAAGTACCACCAAGCTCCAATAACTCCACTAATTAATTAGGGACTTTGGGGCACAGACAGGATGCTTTACTTTTAACATTTTTATTGAAACATCTGCCCTCTCAGTTGTCTTAGAGGAAATCCTGGGCTAACTGCACCCTTTCAGCTGCCAGAAGTGACATTTCAGCTTCTCTTCTAGTCCACGAGGTGGATTTCTCATTAGGGACTGTTAAGGGTCTGTTCATGTGCCAGGGGCTTTGAGGAAATTTTTACTGCCCTTTCTGTGATAAAATACTTGACAGTGCTAGGGCACACTGAAGTTATAATTCAAATAAGGATGTTCGTTGGAATTTCTAGAATCTTTAAAAAACCAGCTTTTGAAATGCTTATGAATATGGTGAAACAGTAAAGAAAATCAACTCCCTAGGTTGAGATATCTTATGCTATGCACCTTTTTTTCTAAAGGTAATAAGGTAAATAAAGGTAAATAAATGGCTTAATTGATTTAGTGTCCTGAAGGCATTATCTCTGACCACATGAGAAAACAGAGGAGAAAAATATTTTTTCTCCAGAAAAAAAAAAGTTTAATCTTTAAGTTTCTGAAATAGGCAGACTATTGTTCCAGAAGACCAAAAGTCCTGTGGAAACCCTTAAATGCTGTTCTTGTGCCCTCAACCTGCCTCACACACAGTAAAGGAAGTGAAGTATATTGCACTAGAGCTAACAGGCTGCGTGTTTCAAATCCTCTGTGCAGACTAAAATGAGAAACAGAACTGAAATCTGCCCAGTTGTTACTGCCCTGGTAGTGGAAATGCAACCACAAAACGCCCTCTGCAGCCCCTCAGTCACACCCCAAATCCTGATGGACACCACCTTTGCCACCACTGCTATGGCCCTGCTCCTCAGCCTCTTGATTCACCCTCCTGTCAAAAGCTTTTATCTCAAAGACTCTTTTTAAATAAAGAACTCTTTCTAAATTAAGAACTTAATCTGGACAAAGGTTTATTTCAGACTCTATCTAGTAGGATACACACTAAATGCCAGCAGGGTTTTCCTGCACCCAGAAATTTTACCCCAGTGAATCCCTGGCTTCCACCTCTTCCAGAAAGCTTTCCCAAACAGATATTATAAGGCACTGATGATTTTGCTCTCTTGATATAATAATATAATTCTTAGATACAGATAACTTTGCAAAATCCATATCAAAATCTGTGCTACAGAACACTGCCTGTCTGAAGAGAACATTCACTCTCCAAAGATGACACTTTCAGAAGTATTGTTGCTTCTCAACCAAGAAGCATCTGTGGCATTTAAATTATTATGTTAGAAGAGTTTGAGCCATTCTGAGACTGTTACTGTACTTCTGTATCTTTGGAAGTAATTGGTAAATTGAGCTAGACCCATTCACACATGGCCAACATCCTTGGTCTAAAGGAACCCTCCAAAACCCACTTCCTGTCACAAATTCATGATGTGGAAACACTGCCTAAAAAACAAACATGCTATTCTATTTAAAAAGGCCCCTCTCTAACAAGTAATGAAAGACAAATAACATTAATAACTTGGTCCATGCTTTGCTACAGTCCTTTTCTTACCACAATATTATCCAGCAAATGAAAATCTGGTGGAAAAAAAAATCCGTAGAAATACTCCTTCTTACACATATAGCTTAGACTGCATCCCTATTAACAACTTGACTGTTTAATCCCATGATTTTTCTATGCTCACCATTTGATAAAATTTGACAATGTACAATTCAGCTGCAAAAGTGCAGACTGTAATATCACACTGTTTTCCTTGAGGCTACTCATTTTATAATGAGTTTAGTGGAAAGCACCTATGCAATAAGTTGTGGATGACAGCAGCCCAAGGGAACCTCTAAGTGCTAAAAATTAGCTGCTGAGGGGTGTTGAATCTCATTTTTTCAGGATAGAAAATGTTGGTTTTTTTAAATACACATATTTTCAAGTAGACATAAATCAAACAGCAAAAAAATTGTATTGCTATGGGCTTTATTCTGTTTTTATTCTCACACTCTTATAAGGTAGCATATACTTAAAAAAAGAGTAAGATTAGTCATCCTACTAGAGATCCAATTATTTAAATTTGTGACACTGTACCACTTGGAACTCAAAAAAGGCTGCTTAGAGTCAACTTGCCTTTGTGAGTACAGAGATTAAGACCTTTACTCCCATTTCAGGGGGCAGAATCTCAGAGCACAAAATTCTTCCCAAACAGATTCACAGAATGGAAGTATATCTTAATTTTTTTTTCCAAGCAGTAAAAGCCACGTTGCTCTGTACTGTCAATACATTGCTTTATCAATCTGAACAATTAGTTGCTATCACTATACAGCATTTTACACAAATTAAATTATCCCAGCAGAAATCTGTGGTTTAATATTGCAGAGCAAAAAACTAGGGAGAAGCTCAGCCCTTTCAGAAACCAGCAAAGAAAGCTGAATTCAGAAAGCAAAATAATTCTGAAACAATCAACTGGAAATACATACATAAGTAGAATCTCTGAGTTACCAGTAATTTTTAATGAAAATATAGCTTTTGCCGCTGCAATCACCACAAAGATGGGCACTGTGTCTATCTCTGCCAGCACCTTTTCAGGGTGATTTGGTAACTGTTTAAAATGGCCCTTGGGGAAATGTACAGAGCTTATAATACCTGTCCTAGAAATTTGACCAGCACGTTTTCAGGATATTAAAGAAATCACTTTACAGACTAACCCAACATTCTATAATGCAAACTGCCTTAGGAAAGTTATTCTTTACCTGTAGAACTTCGATGAACTAATGTGTGCGTAATCCCATTCCGGCCTCCATGGAGCAAATACATTCAGCTGAAGAAATACAAATCAGCTGCATGAGATTAGCACTCCCTAATGTATTATCTGTATGCATAACACCTGTTAACCACATCTCCCTACTAAATAACAGAGTTATGTTGCAATTTACCCAACCCCCCCACCAAATACAGATAAATTTAACAGAGTCAGATGGCCAGCTACCCAGGTATTAGCTGAAAGGTAGAAAACAGTAAAAATGCATCTAAAATAATCATTCTAAGGTCTCTACAACCTGGTTGCAAATTATTCTGTTTTGACATGCTATAATTATGTCTGACACAACTAGAGTTAACTGTGATCCTAATTTGCATATCTACCTATATTCATAAAATATATACCTGCTTATTATATTTTCCTCTAGGCTACACTTTTATCTATGCACATACGAAATATAAACCCACAATTATTAGGAAAAAAAATCTTTTTCTACAGTGTAGTAGAATGTTTAAACAGCAAGAAAAAATAGTGCCATTTTGCCCGAAGAAAACGATTTTCTAAAATTTTGAGAATACAACATCTCAATACAACCTGAATTTTAACACTTATGAATGAATGATTTTTGGAATTAATTTATGCTGGTTTGTGCCACTAATCCCCACTAAGATACATGAAAAATATTTAATCGTTTACTCCATTAATTTTTCTGGGTTTTTTTATCTGAAGATGAATTTTCAGAGGCGCAGGAAATCCTTAAAGAATTCTGACAACAGCCTAGTTTTCCAGACACAGAGCATTCAAGATAAGCTCCAAATATGAAATAGTAGCTGCTTATCTGAATTGGAATCCACATCCAAACCATTTCAAGTGAGACATTATGTCTAGTGGCCCTTAGGTTGCTGTGGCTACCAGCAACACAGACTTCATCTGGAGATGGGATAAAGTTCATAATTCAATTACAAGGATGATTGCTTAAACCACTGAATAAAATGGACATAAAGGGTAAAATAAACAAAAATCTCAGCTTAGTTTAATGAGATTCTTTGACACAAAAAGAAGCAATTCTATTCAATTCTTCCAGAAATACCTACTGAAAATGTAGATATTTATCACTGAAGTCAAAATTTAATTGTAGCACAAATTCAATTTAAACAGAGTGCACTGAGTTACTATATTGTATTAACGGAAAACATGATTCATCCATGCTTAATAGTTAACAACAGTATGGGAAGAAGAATCGCATTTGAATAATGACCACTATTTGAAGTCCTGGCCATGCTAGGTAGAATTCTGCCATCAAATAGAACAATATAACGATTACAAAAATGCTTCCTACATTGTTACAAATTATGGCAATAATTGTTGGTCTATTTTCCAGGAACTATTGAGTGCTAGAATTGATGTTGCAATTAATATCTACCAAGATGCACCGAAGTAAATTAAATTAGTGTAAATTAAATCCTCAGAAAGATAATAGCTATTAATTTAACATTAGAACATCAAAGGGTAAAAAGTGGGAAATAAACAATAGTAAAACAAATTTGATTTAGTAATGTAGGAAAAAATTCACTGTCTGTGTGAAAAATGCTGTGATCTCACAGCAGAAATAACTAAAACAGTTTAATTTCCATTAAACATTTTTTTAAATTAAATTCAAAATTTTTTGGTAATTGTTTTATGAGATCACCAAACTTCAGTCTGAGGAAGGCCAGTATACACATTCACAGCAAAGAGACTTCTTTGAGATTCTGGGTGTTTGAATCTCACAACACACCAGGAGCCACGGCTCATGCCAGCATCATTGTGATGAACAGCTCCAAAGCTCAACACTGTCTTCCCAGGAAAACCCTGCACAGGCAAGGAAAGGCCCAAACCTTCCTGTCAAAGGTCTCTCATTTCATGAGAGTTTTGATAATTGCATTTGTTTAAATTGCTGTAGCTCAGTGCATTTATGTTTTAAGTTACTTGTGGGAAGTAAGAGATTGCTCCCAACAACCTGAGTCTGTTTGCTGTGTGGGGCAGGTGTCCCCCTCCTGAAGCTCCTCTGGGTACACCATACTGGGTGCTCCTCTTCCCCTTTCCCAGACCTACTTTTCATGGCCCTGTACAAGCTTTAGGTGCCTCAGAGATGCAAAACCTTTTCCTAGGCTGCCTCTGCAGCAGGCTGAAGGACCCCAGTTTGCTCTGTGTCCCTAGTGCTTCTTACAGACCTATCAGAAAATTACTTTTGTAAAACAGATGCTCTTCAGAGTAAACATGTGGTCCTTGACCTGGCAAGTATAGATCTCTCTGGCAAAGGGAAAACCCAACCCCTACCTTACTGCTTTGCAGGAAAAACTGTTCTCCTTGGGTATCAGTTCTCAGTCCCAGCTACATCATTAAATGAGGTGAGAGGAGGTGCCAGACAGATAAAATAACTTTTGATTATTAAAATCATCACCATAAATCTGTATTATTTACACTCAGACCAATGATATCCAAAGAACTACATCACCATTTATACTCCAGGTTTCTTACACAGCCCCCAATAAGACAATTTATTTTGCTCTCTGGTTATCCTTAAATTGAAATGGGTGTAAGCAAAAGCAATTGCTTTGTTGCAGTCTTGGAAATAAGCCAAGACTGAACATTCAAAAGGTTTTAGAAAAGTAGTTCCTTCAGGAGATATTTAGGAAATTCCTGAAAGTACATACACTTTTTACAAAGAAAACACTTCTATTAACTAAGACAGAAATTAACTTTGGAATGGAAAAAGAAAAATACCCCACAAAACCACAACCAGTTTTACTTTTTGCTTTGATTAAATGTCTTCCAACAATTAAGACCCTTTTTCTACACAAACTAAAATGTTAAATACTCCAACTAAACCAAATCACAGAATTGCACAAATACAGAACCAATTAGGTTGAAAAAGGCCTCTAAGAGGAGTCTATCCAGTAGCCCAGTACTGTCAAGTGCCAAGAATTCCTGCAAACATGACTTCCTTTGACATGAGTGGGCAACATTATTGGTTTTTGTCTGCACATGGATGCAAAGTATGCTTTCAGCCTCCTGCAAAAACATTAAATAATCCTGCTTACACAATTACTATAGTAAATGAAGATTTTCTTTACTGCAGTTATTTCTACTTTATTAGAAATGTGAATGCAGATCCTTAAACAAATGTTCACTTTGCTTCAGTCACCAAAAAATGCCATTTGAGAACAATAAGTAAAACAAACTTGCCAAATAAAAATCAAGAAATAGATAGTAGATGAGTAGTAGAAAAAAATTGCAATCTCTCCATTGCTGTTTGCAACTGAAAGAGACTGCTTGAACAGGAGATTTCTTTCTGTGACACAAAATAGGTAGATTTATTTGCTAGTAAGTACAAAGCTCCATAAAAGGCTAAATCTTCAAAGAACATTTTCCTGGTGTCTGCTGCTAAGTAAACACAATGTATAAATACCTCCAAGCTTAAATGGCAGGAAGAAAACCCACTGTTATAATTACAAACCAAAGATATTAAAACAACTACCCACTTCATAAATAAATACAGAGGGAAAACCTTACACTTGTAGTTGGTAGTGGTACAGCTGCTCCCAGGCGTGAGATAATAACTGGGAAGAAACAGAGACTTGCAGTCTCAGCAAAACCAGCAAAGTTTATGTACCAAAAATCAGTTCCATAGTCACACATCTTCCTAGCAAGCCATGACCAAACAGGTCAGTGTGTTCTGGCTTCCAACCATATCCCTCAGGACCCAGTGGCAGAGCATCAGTGGCAACATGACCTCCCTTTTGTAATGGGGCACTAACTTTGGCACACAGCTAAAATACTGCAAGCATTCCTAGGCTAATAGGTCAAGGCAAGATATAATTTTTATGAGGCCATTTCTGCATTGCACCAAGTTCCCTTTAAAAGAAGCTATAAAGACAGTGATTTCCTAATTTGGGAATGCTCCTGGAGTACAGGGGCTTTGGAAGGTAAAGTGCCAATATATCCAAGCTCTGTGCTGCAAGGCTTGAAAGGACTGGGAGATGAAAGCGTACTCAAGTGGATATTTGTCACAGCACATGTGGCAGTTGAGACAGCCACAACACACAGAGTATCACCACACAATTCCAGAAAGCTTCAACCCACCCAGGTATTGCCATACCTCCTCAGAAGGCTTCAGGCATCTATCCATACAGAGTAATGTCACATCACTTCAGAAGGTTGCAAACATCTGCCCTTCTTGTTCTTTAGCCCAACCTTTTATCCCCTCATGCTCCTGCCCTGCCCCTGTGTGCCCTCTGCTCCCTTTGGAGGTTGGTCAGTGCCCCTGGGCACTCCATGGCTCGTTGCTGTCAGTGCTGCTCACCTGCTGCTCACAGCTGTGCCACTGGGGATGGGGCTGGGCCAGCCCATCCCAATCACCACAAACTGTGCACCTGCAGATATTGCCATGACACAAGTTCTTGGGACCCCTGTTTGCAGTAAAATGTCAGGTGCTATCATTCTGTTCAGATTTTTTGTGAAGTTCATTTATGAGATATCTGCATACAAATATTTAATTCCTATTTGACTTCCAAGTGTCCAAATGCCCTCTGTTGGTATGAGAATGAGAGATGATCTGTAAACGTTTTCACCTATTATTTATAGGTTATAATGACTTTTAATAAATAAAATCTCCATCCTCAAAGCAGTTTAGTTCACAGGCACTGCTTGACACGTGAGTTCTGATGTGTCCACCTCAAGTAAGTCCAAAGCTGACAGCATGAATTTATTGTTACACACAATTTCTCATAAGACAGACAAATCAATCGGAATTCACTTTCATAGCAAAACTGAAGGAGAAAAATTACATGAGCTCAAGTCCTGTTACTGTAGCACTGAAACTGAAATTTAATTCCTTTTCCAATAACTTGCCAAAAGAGACTTCAACCTCATGATGTAAAATCCTTACTGAGATGATGTTGCCAAAGCCTGAACTGACACGACTTGCCCAGTTTAACCTTCTTGTTATGCTGAAAAGGTATTCTGATATTAAAATACTTATTTTAATCCAAGGAAGGACATAGTTTGTCAGGGAATTAAGAGGACTTTTTCTATCTAAAATGCTTACATTATACTGCTTTGTTGACTTATAAAAAAGCCCTCTCCACCATCTTTCATAATTCTAATTTATCAACACTAAACCTACTTATTTGTTCATGTCATTCAAAAATTAATATATTAGCTTTTGTGCATTCTCTTCATTGCTCTGTGTTAAATAGCTGCTCAAAACAAATAAAACAATTACCCTTTTCTCTGTATTCCTCTATTTCCAGCCACAAAAAAAAAAAATAAAAACCAAACTCCCACTTGTTAACAAACCAAAATTTTTAAAACCAAAAAAGGCAGGCTTCATTTGCCCTCCAGTTCCAAGAGAACTCCAAGAGACACAGAGGTTTCATTTCAGCTTCCTCAGTCACAAAAATACTTCACTACAACCTTTACACCAACATTTCCTAGAAGAGATTTTTCCATGAGTCCCAACTGCCCCTTTCCATCACCTTCTCCAGACCTGACAGTAATTAGAAACTTGGCTTTATTTAATATTACTGAACAAAGTGAGAGCATGTGCTACAATTTTACAACAGGGAAATCTAAATAAATATTTCACAATATTTAATGTTACTGCAGTCACTTCAGTTGAGCTAATGTATTCAAACTCCTGTGAACCCCCCCTGACAGACCCACACACTGAGTATTTATTTACTTGTTACTATCTATTCTATGCTCCTTGCAAGTGCAGAATCAAAACACCAAAAGGATTCATTATCTCAATATAAACAACAAGACTGGTTTCATGTTGCTTCCAAAATAAACAAACAATTGAACATACTGAAAAACTCTTTCAGAGATGTTTTAAAAGAGTAGCAACCCTTGGTTTCTCTATTTCAAAGAATGTTAAAAAATATGGCTTGAATTTAGGTCAACCCCTAGTTTAAAGTATTTAATATAAGAAAAATGCATTTGTTTAGCACTGTTTGAAACAGAGATGTTTACAGCTGAGACTGAGAAAATCAGAAGAAAAAGGTATCTCAAAATGGAAATCATAAAAACCCACCCATCTACAAACCTATTTGTGTTAACATGTCTTTAGCTCCACATGTCCTTACAAAAGAGGAAGACTGAAAAGTAACTTTATAAAACATACTAAAAATGAATGCTGAAAAATGCAAATAAGTTTTAGAATTTGAAGCTGAATTTACCTGGACAACTGCAATGAAATATTATTAATTTATGAAGAGATAATAAATGAAGAAGAACTATGGAGCTCCATTTCACACTTGTTTCATTACATATAAAATATTCGTACATTTTATTATTGTTTTCCTGCGTTTAAAATTCTATTACAAGATTTCCGAAGGATAACTGAATATTGTCCTTGCTGCTTTGTTATCAGTTAGAACTGGTTTAAGATGACTCCACTCACCACTAAAGGCTCCTTACTTTTATTATGAATTTTTTTGAAAAAACATCCCCATAACTATAAAATCTGTTAAGGTCTTAGTATATATATCTGCTCTGAGAAACAGTTTGCTTTTATAAGTGTTTATTTCCATTAGTCCAAACAAGTTAATGTCTCTCTGAAAGGCAGCTGGAATCAGCTCTGACTTAGACCTGCAGCAAAAATTACAAAAGTTGCTGTTTCCACAAACAGGCAGTTTCTATTGATCTTTAAAACAGTTTTAGACTGTCCCTTCACCCTTTAAATTAATTAGCACTTGTTTGTAAGACTAATCAATATAACACCCATCTAAAAAATGTAATGAAGGAATTTTTTACATTTTCTATTTAATTTATGAAATAATGGTCTACAAAATTGCACAGTAGATAACATCTATTTATAGAAATGACAAGGGTAAACAAACCTTAAGGAATTCACTTAAATTCTAGATAGATACTGAACATTAACAAGCATTTAATGGGAGCTCAAAGAACCGGATGAATTTTATATTGTTGATCTCAAATTTTTGAATTCATATGGAAGTTTGTGAAATTATATAGCTAATAATTAAATGCCTAATTAAACATCCTAGATCACTAGATTATTCCTGCAAAAAAGAGAATAAAGACTTCAATACAACTTCATGTATCAGGAGACCATCCACACTGCTATACAATCCTTAGAGTTTTTTTCAGAGGGAGAGAATCATGTAGCAGATTGCTGAAGTAAATAAGATTTGCTTGATTATGTGCTTTGAAGAAAAAGTATGTGGGTTAGTTAAGCTTTGCCTCAGATTTTCGTCCCTCTGGTCCCCAAATCAAAGCTTTGATTTTGTATAGCTCTGTGGAAGTTAAATCAATTTTCAATTACCAAAAAAAAAAAAAAAAATCACTTCTATTCAGGATCCAAGAAACTTTCACATTCCTGTTTGAAATGATACAATTCAGGTAGTATCCTCTACCCATTAACCACTGTAATCCAAAAACAATTTCTCATGTACTGTATCTCCAGGACACATGAATAATCTGGTCACAATCTGAAAATACAATTTGAGACACTTGCATGTATTACCCTTTTTAAGGCAGGTTTCTGTACTAACTTTGATTCTTTCTGTTAAAAAGGGCTTAATTAGAATTAAAAACCAAACACAGGCAGAGAATGCACTAGAATTTAATCTCAAAATCACTTACACTAATGTGCGATACTTTTAGATACTTTAAGTAAGACAGTGCTTTGTATTTATGCTCTTTCCCTCAAGAAAACCCTATCCCAAGTCTGGCTGTTGCAATTGCCTCCCACGCTATCAACAGCAAAGCAGGTTTCAAACACAAGTGCCCAAAAAGGTTTTATCCAACAACACCATTCTGCAACTCCTTTTGTTCAGCTCTGTGAATAAGAGACATTCCAGTGCAAATTAGGAATACAGCATTTCTGAGCACAGGCAGGCTCGACTACAAAGATCTAACAAATGGAGGCAACCCACTTATTAAACTACTGCCACTGTCTTTTATATTTATTTCAGTGAGATAACACTCCTGAGATGTCATGTTTATTCCTGTCAGACACATTTCAAATGAACAGCTTATCTCAAAAGTTTTGCTTCTTTTGTGAGGATATTTTCCCTGATCCAGACAATAAAAAAGTGTGTTTAAGGACAGCATTGTGTTAAAGGCTTCCTACAGAAGTCAGAAAAGAGAGGCCCCTATTTCCAAGCCTTGATGCCACTTTAAAAACATGCAGTGCAAACAAAACAACAACGAAGAGGATCATTTTATGTTTATCAGGACTCAAAATGCAATAAAATATTAATTGTGTTTTTGTTTTAAAAATTCAAAGGGACACGATGGATGGATATCCTTTGGGCTGTAACAATGTCACAAGAGTTTGCAATCTGAGGAAAGAACCAGAATTTCCAGTATAATCGTGGACAGCTTCCATGCCAGCACATAGTGATTAAGTAATAATGTCCCTTTCCACTCCTCTGTGAGGAAAGTGCTTTATTGTTCTTGAAACATCTCTGGTCTTAGGAAAATTGGCTCAAAAACCATGTAACCCCCCCAAGTACATAACAAATTTACTATTTAGGTCAAAAATTCTTGATTGAAAGTCCAAATCCCAATATGTGTCTCTTAAGAAATTCAGTGGAAAGAACTTGTGTCCCCACGATGAAGTTCTACCATTGTTGTTGAAAATACCAAGACTAAGGCCAACAGATCCAACAATCGAATTAATCATCTACCTTGGGTTTTGCAACAGTCTCAAAACATGGGTGTTCAGGTCCCAGGTACTATAATTATATTACATCTTTTATTATTATATGATTATATACAGATGTTCCTCCTCAAAACTAAACAAAATAACCCCCATCACCTTTTATTAATTGTATGATTTTTCGTTCTTTAGCTTTCCCTTGTTCACCACACCTGATGGAGGCTGAGAGGCCTTTGACCAGCTCAGAAAAGCAAAATATTAATGAATTTTTCTGTTTTGTTTTATGCACATACCAAACAGCTGCAAAGCAAACAACTTGGCCAAGTAAAAGCCTCACAGGCCCCTTTGCTTCCTGAAGAGTTTGCTTCCATATTTTCTTTTAACTGACTCTGGAAATTTCACAAGGTCTTTGTAGAGCTTTGCTACATAATGATTTCTTTTAACACAGTTTAACAAAACTGCTGAAAATCTTCCCTTCCTCAAAGTCGTTTCTTTTACAAGTAAAGAATCATGTATGAGAAACATAAATTAGTTAAAAATAGGACATACTTGATCCAGATAAAAAATGCCATGGTCACATAAATGGACATGAATAAACTCATGGGGACAGGAGCCCAGCACTTGCTGTGCTCAGCCACCAGCATTCCTTTGTGCTGCCAACCAAACCCACATCCAGCACCCAGATGGAAGCCCAGATAATATTCCTGTAAACAGATTTGATGAGTAGGGATCTTAGAATCTCTGTTTTTAGAGCTATGTTAGATGGATTTTGAGCATTGCTGTATTTCTTCATGGGTTAGACTGAAAAAGAGCAGAATAGCCTGTATATTATATGGCTTTTTACTCTCAAAAATATCCTTTTTACTCCATATTTAGACTTTAGGGAATGTGCCTAACTAGAGCTATACTTTCTGTGTAAAAGCAAGGTTTTAGAGCTCTCAAAACCACCTCAGGATCTCCTTGCAGAGACTTGCATGACAGTAGTTCTAGTATAAAAACCTCTTAAAGCACTTTGAAATAAAGTTTTTTTTAAAGACCAAATATATTCAGATATAATTCAAAACTGTAATTGTCTTGGTTCCCCAGTTAAATATTTTTGTATATTCCAGCATCAGTGTTTATATGGCAAACATTATGTTAAAAATAGAAAAATTGGTCTAAAGATCTTCCTGAATATGAGTTCCCTTTGCAGGAGCGTCCTGCAAATACACAAAACATGTTATATGCAAAAGGAGTTTTAGTGGATTCTGGGCGATTATTGATGCCAGTACAAAAAATTTACACATTAAATATTTTCAGAAAATGAGCTTCTAACTGCAATTAAATACATTTTATTTTTTCTATAAAAACACTTTCCCCACAAATCAGCATAGGTGTCTGAGACTTATCTCTGCAGGGACTAAAATCCTTTAATAATTTGGATTTAATTTTCAAAAATTAAAGAAAAAAATGGCATTTAATGCTCTGTGTGGTGTTCAAATACAGTAAAACCAGTTCCCGATGAAGAGAAAGCCTTAATGAAGAGTTAGACTTCAGGCAGGTGCCTAAAAGGATGCTGCAGTCAGTAGCTGAAATCTCCTGGGGTTTTGCATGTGCATAAATGGGTCACATAATCATCCTGATATTTGAATAGTCCCTCCTTTAAAAAAAAATCTCATTTCTCATCTGTTTACTGTGATCACAAAGCACAGCAGAAAGTGTGATAATAAGCTAAGACTATTGTTACTTATCTATTGCAATTCACAAAACAAGAAATTAGGTAATTATGTTAATAAGACAATATTCAGAGACTAGAATTTAAAGAATTATTATGCAAATTGCATCATGAATAGGGAAAGGAAGCAAAGAAAAGTTTTCATACCACAGTCAAACAATTATCCCAGAATTCACACAGCCTACTGTACTTTAATTGGAATGAATGGAATTAAATAATGTATTTTCATACTTTTTTAAACACAAAATAAAGCATGCTTAATTCCTCCCAGTCTGGGTAAGTCACCATGTAAGCCTGCATGCACAGAGCACATGTAGGCCAGCAAGAAATTAATTTCAAGTTAAAAAACAAAGAAAATAATGGAGTGGCTAAACTATACTGCTTTATGTAAAATCCACCATTTTCTTCAGTTAAAGCTTGTACAGTGTTGATACTGCCCCAGATGCTCCCTTCTGGTACCACAATATTCTCTCCCACCAAATTCTGCAAATCTGAATAAAGTAAAAAGGCTCCCAGGTAGTGAACACAAGTAACAAGTCCAAATATTAAAAGGTCAGAGCCAGCAGTAGGGGCAGGAGTTTCAGTGATCCTGTGATGGGGGCACTGGTTAACCCCATCCAGAGAAGACTGGGTGTCCACAGCTGAGCCCAGGGCTGGGACAGAAGAATGCCAGGTTTTGTCACAGTTACTTTGCTGTTTCTCTTTCAGAAAAGTGAAGAATGTTTAGGTTTGGTTTATTTTTTTTTCTTTTTTCTGCCTTTTTTTTTTTATGTTACTCTCTTATGATCCTTTCCACCACACACCAGAAAGCTCACTGTATAATGTATTCTCAGGAAATGAGAGATAATTGTGAAAATCTCAGATTGAGGCAATATTCAAATCAAATATTTAAATGACGTAAATCTGTGGATTCTTGCACACTGACTTTTGCACAGCTTCAAACTTCAATGATATAATATAGTCTCCAGTAAATTTCACCAGTCAATTAATTAACTCCAAAAGATGCTAGAGCTCTAAAAGAAGAATACTGCAGCTAATTGAGAGATATCCTGTAACTTTGTAGGGGACCTGTGGAAAAATACATTTATTTGAAGGGGTTATTCCACAATGAGACCAATGAAGCCATGAGCAAAACCATCCTGTGATCCCCTTTAAAGAGTTAAGGTCAACACATTCATTTCCCAGTTCGTTAAACCACAATCTCAGTAGCACTTTTTAAAAGCTGCTTTAAAGTGTTGATGAGCTCAGGCTAATTTAAATGACAACGGGAGAAGAGCCAAAGAAAAGTTTGAAACCAAGGAATGGTCTGACCTTGAATAACTGCTTGTGCCTGTCAGTATGGGCTGGACTAGCAAAGGAGCAAAAACTAAAGGAAACACATAAAGTCCCCAGTTGTGTGTGAGATGGACAATACAGAAACAACTCCTATTGATTATCTCATTACTTTATCACTTGTCCTCCTCATCCAGCAAAAAGAAAGGTTACCCCTGGGAGAGCTCAGTCTTTCATGAAAGGGAAATCAAATAGGATTTACCATTTCTTTAATGTAAGACTGACTCTCGTAATGAGGAGGAGGGGACTATGATCCTGGGAAAGCTTTTCTCATTAAACTGTCAATTCTGTGTTTCTAAAAAATTGATTAATTGAGGTACACGTTGATGATCCTGTGAATTTTAACAACTTTAAGTCAATTATACCAGCATCCAGGCACAGAGTTTCAGTATTGATGCTGGGGTGTTATCTTTCACATCTCACTGAAATAAAGTCTGGAAAGCAAAGCCACAAGGAACAGCTTAAAATGTGAGAATGCAAAGGGCAGAGCTCTCCACATTGCTGTCATGAATCACATTATGGTTTAAAGCATTTTGTGATAAAATACTAGAAGCTGAAACCACGAATAAGCATTACTTCTCAAAACCTAAAATTACTATGGCAGAGAAAGCATCTACTCCTCCTTTACCTGTGAATGAGGCTACATAACAGGAAGATAAAATGGAAGTTGGCAGCAGAGAAGCTCTTGAGCTGTTTTTATCTTTTCAAGCAGGAAATGGTGCAGACTATGACTAGGATTAAGGGGTCACATATGTCCCCTTAAGTCCCTGTTTGGTAGGAGTGAAGCATTCACATGCCCTAGCAATACCTAATTGAGGGATATAAGGAAACAAAATTAACAAATCAGGAAAGAAAGAAACAAACAAAACCCAAAAATAAGGAACCACACCGAAGAAAAAAAAAAGGACCAAAACCCCCTTGAGCACCCTGAATCAGTTTAAAATATCAGAAATATTTCAAAAAGGTAGACTGAAATATTTTATTGGTGAGCCCTTGACTTGTAGTCAGGCATTGTTACATTCTGTGAAAAAAATTACTTTATTTTGTTTATCTTCCTCTGCTTGCAGCTTCTACCCTTTGAAACTGGGAAGCTGCAATAACAAAAAGCCAGTGCCCTGTTTGTGCATATGCTGTTTCCAGGGCTGCAGGTAGAGCGAGGGAATTGCTTTATTCCTCATTAGTTTGGGAACCACACTGCAGTTATGATGACTGAGAAAGACATTTATTTTAATGGAGCATAGCCTTTTATGGCAAAATTGTATAAAATAATAATGTTAGAAAAGTTTTTGTTGGTTGGTTTTAGTAATTTCTGACCAGGTTAATGCTTAGGAAATAATTCTTAGGGAGTGAGCATATAAATTTCCATCTCATTTCAATACTCTACATAAACATGAAAAGGTAATGCTGTGCCCAACTATTTAGGGAAGAAGAGCAATATGCTGGATAACATACTGTGTTTTTAAAGAGAGACTGACAATTCTCTGCATTCTTTCACTAAATATCAGTGAACATTTTCCTCTTTTTCTGAATCTGATAAATGCAGAGTATATTGATTTATGTTCCAGACTGGTCACTGCCCCAGCATTATTTCTTACATCCATACTAACAACAGTAGAGCTGATATTTCAGAGAGAAGAATATAATTTATGTCAGAGACAAGCCGAGATTTCCTTGCTCTATATGATTGTGCTATATGTACTCTTTGAATACTGGCTCTATTTTATTTTTAGTACAGAGGAATTCAATACTTTCAACCTATAATTAACAGCTCAAAACAAAAGGGGACGAACATTCTATACTGCATTCCTTCCAGAAGTATTAGTGTCATGTTATAATTTTGTAAGGATTGAAGAAAATGACATCTGTGAATGTGACATGAATGAAATTTCTTTATCACATTCAGATTCACAGGCCCTAGTTTAGGAGAAAAATAAGGATTTGGGTTTTCTGTTTTTTTTTAAATTAAGTTATTTTGATTTAAAAACAGATTTGCTATCTACTTCATCTCTGTTTAAGATACACTCCAATATTGCTGTGGTTCATCAGCAACAATCAGTCCAGGAGCTGATTCCTACCCATGAGCTGGTGCACATGCCCCATCCAAGGCCAACTTCCCAAGGTCAGGACAGACAATAATGACAACCATAACAATGGAGAGGAGTTGGCTGGTTTGGGGCAGCTCTCCCAGCTAAACTAAACCCAGGAAGTACCAGGAGTTTGTGACAAGTTTTTTTAAACCTGTGTTTAATCTGAAGTGATGCCTCTGCAGAGTCATGCTCATGAACTGACACTGCACCAGTTTCCAACTGCTGGCTCACTTAAGACACAAGTATTATTTTTATCTACTCTCAGTATTCTGCAGGGATTCTGTATTATTATTATTAGTGTTGAACATCTTTAAACAAATGTTGTTGAGAGATACTACAATGGAAGAAAAAAGTATTATTTTTAGTATTAATTGCATTTCGCTATATATTAAAATTATTATTTTAAACCCCAATTTTTTTATTATCATTTAATTAAAGACCAATAAATTACCTATCATATAAACAAATGTCAAGGAGCACCTACCTTGCTAGTATGGCTAGAGTATTTTGAAGAAGTTTATGGACTTAAAATAGTCAGTCTTGAAGTTATTTTTGATGCAGTGTAACACCTCAAGTCCGTAATATATAGACCTAAGTTGAATGAATCATACAGTATCAATATGAAGATGGTATAAATATTTTCTTGGAAAGGTTTTCTATATATGTCAGAACTTAGACATTTTCATGAATGTATGACATTGTGTTAAAGCTATCTTAAGCATTTAATGACAAAGCTTTTTTGTGAGTGGTTACTGTGCTGTTTTATTATCTACAGCCTCAGTGGAAGGAATGTTTCTAATTTATTATAACACAAAAGATAAACTAGCAAATACTATATATTAATCATGGCTAACCCTAAGTCAACCTTATGACAGTTAAATTGATATTCTGAAGTTATTGCTTATTATTATGCTGACATTTCTTCCTTTCTCCCCCCAGTGAAATACTAAATTTTCATTATTTTCTTTTAGATTTAGAGTCATAGAATCATTTATGTTGGAAAATACATGAAAGATCAAGTACCAGCCCTGACCTAACACTGCCAAGTCCATCCTTAAACCATGTCCCCAAGTGACCCTTCTGTACAACTTTTAACTCCCCCCAGGGACAGTGATTCTGCCACTGCCCTGGGCTGCCTGTGACAGAGTGTGACAAACTTTTCAATGTAGACATTTTTCCTAATATCCAATCTAAACCTCCTCTGGCACAACTTGAGGTCATTTCCCCTTGTCTTATTGCTCATGGAGAGCAAGAGTTTGGGAGAAGAGCCCGACCCCCGTCTGTCTACATCCACTGCTCAGGCATTGCTATGTTCTATGAAAAAAATTAATGTACCAGCCCTGACCTAACACTGCCAAGTCCATCCTTAAACCATGTCCCCAAGTGACCCTTCTGTACAACTTTTAACTCCCCCCAGGGACAGTGATTCTGCCACTGCCCTGGGCTGCCTGTGACAGAGTGTGACAAACTTTTCAATGTAGACATTTTTCCTAATATCCAATCTAAACCTCCTCTGGCACAACTTGAGGTCATTTCCCCTTGTCTTATTGCTCATGGAGAGCAAGAGTTTGGGAGAAGAGCCCGACCCCCGCCTGTCTACATCCACTGCTCAGGCATTGCTCTGTTCTATGAAAAAAATTATTTTCCTCTGCTTGCAGCTTCTACCCTTTGAAATTGGGAAGCTGCAATAACAAAAATCAGCGCCCTGTTTGTATATAGGGTGTTTCCAGGGCTGTAGGCAGAGAGTAAGTCCCCCTTGAGCTTCCTTTTCTCTAGACTAAACAACCCCAGCTGCCTCAGCTCCTCCTCCTCAGCCCTGTGCTCCAGACCCTTCCTAGCTCTGGACACCCTCCAGCCCCACAATGTCCTTCTTGACGTGAGGACACAGAGCTGGACACCGATTTGAGGGGTGGCCCCAGCAGTGCCCAGCACAGTTTGGTCACTGCCCTGGTCCTGCTGTCACCCCATGGCTGGAACAGGCCGGGTGCCACTGTCCCCTTGGCCACCTGGGCACACCTGGCTCATGTTGAGCCACTGCCAACCAGCAGCTCCAGGGCCTTTCCAGCCCCTCTGCCCAGCCTGGAGCACTGCAGGGGCTGCTGTGACCCAAGGACAGGATCAAACCTCATCCACCCCAGGCCACTGGTCCAGCCTGGCCAGGTCCCTGCAGAGCCTTCCTGCCCTCCAGCAGATCAACACTGCCACACAGCTTGGTGTTGGCTGCTATCAGCTTTTGCTATTGTTATTTACTAGTCCAGATAAATTCAAATCTCTTAAAACTGTAAAGAAACCCCACTCACCAAATCAATTAACACATTCGATTTTAATAGGTTTGGCCAGTGAGACAAGTTCTATGAAGATCTACATTTTTAAGCCCCCTTTATTGGATTGTTTCACTGTTGACCTTAGGGACTTAAAAACATCAGATTAGAGCTTGTGAATTCCAGACTTCTTTTGATAAAATTGGATTCCTCACAGTTTGACCTGTGGCAATTGTTTTGCTTTGCTTTCTTCCCCAGCGGCAGCAGTTTTCAGAAAAAATGAAATACACAACAGCCAGCGGATGACTGAATGCACCAAATATTGTCACAACAACACTCACATGGTAGGAAATGGATAAAATGACAGTTAAAAAGGACAAAAAATGATCTAATGGTATTCATTTTCTTCTCCCTTGCTCAATGGATTGTCTGTTGGTTCAACACCTGATGTGAAGCACATTTTGCTGATAAATCAAAGTGGTTTATATTAATCTCCAAAATGAGAGTAGTTCAAATCTTTTTATACACAATAAGGGTGATTTTTTTTTTCTACAGTGAAGTCTTGGGGACATGTGAAATACATTTCTGAATGCAGGCTGCACAGCAGAGAGCAATTCAGCAAGGGTTAGATTCAGTTCAGCTGTGCAGCCTAGCAAATCTATTGGGGACATAAACCTTGGATGCCATAGCATCTCCATTCCCTCTCTGCCCAGGAAATGTGGCTTCTTGCTGCATGCTGAGGCTGCTCCTTTCAGTGGTGGCACTGGGAAGCTGTGCATTTCATCCTAGGAGAAAATGCTGTCCTCCCAGCATTCAGAACCACTAAGAAATTACATTTTAGCCTTTCATCATAAGCTTAGACTAGAAGACTATGAGAAAGGTGATTTTACCTCTCTACATTTCCTCACTGTTTCACATTTATAATTGCTCAACACAGGTTGCTTTGAACTTTTAAAAATTATTCCCCCGAAAAGGTATGTCTTTTCCTCACAGAAATCTTTCTTCTCTTTCTATATTAATTTAGGATTTTTTCCTGAATAGCTTTATTGAATCACAGCTGAATTTCCATCCATCGGCATCCAGTAGCCACATAATTTTATCATGTGAATAATCAAATCTTAAAACAAATTGCCTATAGGTGTGCTGAATTCTCCATCACTTGAAGTCTCCAAATCAGTATTCAATTTCTCCTAAAAAATATAAGCTCTAATTCAACCAGGAACCACATTATACCTCATGCAATAGTTACTGCAACAGATTCTGGGTGTGTGTTCACAACTAAACAGACAAAATGACAATTATAAGTAATTTTATTTAACCTTAAAATATTTTAATTTTTAAACACATATAGTTATTGGGTAGAAAACTAGAGTAAATGTAAAACAGTAAAACTTCCCTAAGTGATAGCAGAATAGGGAGGCAGTTTGGATAAAGCTAGTCTCAGTTAAACAACTCAGAATTCCCCAAAGTTTCTTGAAAATACACTATTTTATACTGGCAGAAGTTAAAGTCTCAAATAGAAAAGATCCTCCCTGGTCTTGAGAGACTGGTGTTGGCATGAGGGTTTTTGGCAAAGGCAAACCCCCACCTCACAAAGGTGTCCCTGTGGATCAGCCAGTTTCAGTAGCATCCCATGGAAAGTCACCTGAAACAGGCAACAGCACTGATAAAAATTCTGCACTTCCTTCCTGTGCCTTCAAGTAACATCTTCCCCTCAAAGTGTCCTTACAAAACAAGGAGAATTAATGACTGAGAAAATGAGCTTTGTTCTTCCGTTCTCATACTCAATATGTGCATTTATTTGTTCTTTAATCCTATAACAAACCAGCTTTTCAGCATTCCAGCATTGGGTTTTTTTCCTCAAGTGATGTTTGTCTGATAAAAAAGAAAGTGATTAAGAGAGAGAAAGAGCTGAACTGCTGAGTGCAGCGTTCTGGAGCATTGTGATAAAAACACATTGGTAAAACATGTCAGGATAAATACAACTCAGAAAAAAATAATGGGCACAAGCAGAAGTCAGGAACCTGAGTACATTTCTCTGATCTCTACTCTTTCCTTTTAATATATCCTTTTTACATAGCTTTTAGGAGTCACTGAAGCCACTGCGAGACTGACTCTGCTGCAGAAATATCAACAGCCAGACCTTGCAGCAGTGTCAGCAGATTAAATAAATTACTGACTTCTCTAGAAAGCCACAGATCTGTCTTTCCATAGCTGAAATGAAAACCAAACAAAATGGAACCCACTGCAGGGGCAAAACAGACTAAGAAACTTAAAATCAGAATGGATGTCAAATTTGCAAAGTTTTCATGTTACAACCATCACTCTGGTAATGCGGTTCAAGGGAGTGAGCAATGCATAGCAACACTTCCATTTCTGACCAGTATAATGTCTGAGGGGAAGGTGGGGCTATATTAGGTTGCATAACTCTGAACATACTTTCACAAGAGTCAAAGACAATGAAAAGCTGTAAAAATATCATTGTTTGCAAGCAGAGGAAAGTACATGACACTTAAGAGTGTATCTGGCATCACAGACTGTTCAACATTTTACTTTTAGTAAATCAAGGCCGTCCCTGATTACCCTGAGCACTCACAGATTGTATTTAATACCAAGTTGTGTCTGAGGCCATTCACCACTGTTAAAACTCTGAGTTAGGAAGTCAGAAGGAGACACTGGAGGGATTTATGAGACATCCCATACTTCGAAATTTCTCATAGAAGACAAACTTTGTGCAATAAAAGCATCAAAATAGTTCACAAGAGAGTGAGAGAATTCTTTAATGAGGATGTGGCACCCTGAAGCTCTCCTGTATATTTTATACAGAAAGCACTGAGAAAATTTGTTTTATTATTTTGATTAATAAAAATTGCATATAACTCTCTCCAGCCAAATTCTCAAAGCAGGAAATGTGTCCTGTATTATCAGCACTGCTTTCTGAAGTACTAAGAACAGGCAGTAAGATAGTGCCAGTTTGGAGGCTGCCATCTCTTTATCAATGTATAAAGGCATAATCCTAACTAAAGTTAAACTTCTATTGCAAGTGAATGCCAAGGTAAACATATTATTAAGAATATTTCTCTTAGATCAATCTAAGTGATTCTCCTTTTGCATTGCTCTTGCCTGAACTGAGGCAAGACTGTCTTCTTTTTCTACTTGGTGGTGAAAAAATTTGGCAGCTCTGGTTCTGCCTTTCAGACAGCAGGGGGCAAAAAAAGTGTTGTTAACTTTCATACTTTTGGAATACACAAAGTTTGAAAAATAGTCAAGCAAATGACTTCTTTTTTTTTTTTTTTTGCAGGTCAGCTAGATAGAGAACAGAGGTTATATCTGCTAAAATGAATGTATTTTTTTCCTTTATTGAAACAAACCTTCATGTTTTATTTTTCAGAACTAGTATATTCTGCGAGTAGTGTTCAATCCAACAAATCACTTGAACATATGCTTATAGGTAAATTGACTTTCACAGGACTACATTTGCTATTAGACCTGTAATGAATACTGATATTGTCACCATATTACTTCACTGGCCCATCTGCACCAGCCAGGCATGTTACATCATGGTTATACTAATTTCCACATGTATTAGTAATGCCGCAACTGATACACAGGTTCAATAAAGAGTGTTTTAAAATATCCTACCAGAACATTTGTTTTACTGGAAAAATTTCTTCAGACAGCCATATTAGAACCAACCCAATATCCATTCATTCTTAAGAAATCAAAGACATACACTTATCCTGGGCTATAGAAAAATTCAAGTGACTGAGGACACCTAGGTGTCAAGTTTTCCATGCAGAAAACTCCATTTTCTAAAGCTTAAAGGCAAACCAATTTCTATCAACAGAGATTACAAAAAATAAGGGACTTGAACACCCTGAAAAAATGTTTTAAAGTTCTCATTGCTAGCTTCAAAAATATATTTACTCCTCACAATAAGGAATTGCTATCAGTAGTGCAAGATCAGGTAAAGAGGCATTTGACCTGACCAGGAAATTAACACTGAATCTGATTTTTACATTAACAGAGTTGAATCTGGTAAAGCTGAGGTTAAAGAAGGAATGCAAACAAAACTGAATTATGTTGCACATAAAAGGTAGTTTCAAAGGGGAAATAAAATATGAGGTATAATTTAATTGGAGTCACTAGACTATTCTTCACATTATGCATAGTGTGCATACAATCGTTCGTGCAAGTAGGTGAAAATTCAATAAAAATGAATAAAGTTTCCCAACAAATTTAATGCATTTATCTCTTTTACTATGAATCATATACAGAAGTTGCACAGGTCTCCCAAGGACCCTGTTTCCAATTACACCCACCCCAGATAAAGGAGTACATTGAACACTGGTTTGTTCATCCATTCCTTTACAGAGCTCATTCATTATGAAAAAAGGCACAGAAATTGGATTGAGCCAAAACCCATTTCCATTCTTTTCTGCAGCAAAGAATGCTGGTTGTTTCTGTAGTATTTAATTTACAATAAAGTCAGAGTCAAATTTGGGGGGAAGGGAATGTGTGCCTCAACTGCAGCCAGAGATCTTCCACATCTTTATTAGCAGAGATAACCACATGAGGAAAGAGGAAAGTAATTTCTTCTTTCATGAATATAATTAATGGTTTAGGATAGGAAAAAGTAATCAAAGCACATATATAAGAAACAGATAAGCTAAAAATATGAGCACTGAATTTCCACTAGCTTTCCTTCTATCCAGCCTCAGCCAAGTCAGTTTTCCAAGATCTCTAACTCCACATGGCTACAGGGAGCTACTGGTAATGGACAATAAACATTTGCAAGGGGTCATCAGGAAAATAATAATATGTGAATATATGCCTAAGTAATTTCCCCAAGTGAGCTGGTCACTAGTTATACCTACCTTTAGCCATTACATAGGGAACATACAAATCAGAGAATATCAGATGCTGGGAGAAAAAAAAGCCTAATTTAGCAATTGTCAGCCTATACCTCCAGTTCTGCATTACCAAAAAATGATAAATGCCAGTGACACAGGGACTGACTACTGTGCAAATTATTTTTTATAGTTTTATTTAGAAGATGAAAGCATTTCCTTTGGGACACTGCAGCAGAGGACTTGGCAATACATGATGCATGAATCATGCAGTACTATTAAGGGAAATATCTATGTGCCCCTATAGCATAATTTTGTTAGAGAAATTTGTTTTAGAATGTAGTGCTGGAGGGGTCAAAGAAAAACATTACTGGACAATGTTGCCAGCAGACTACAAGTGTGAAGTGTAAATTACATCAGCCCAATTATAAAGCAAACCACGGGATATGTTCTGTCACTGATGTGACACAGATATAATAGAGATTTTTCTGGCACTATGAGAAATATGTTCTGCATCTTCTCCACTGTGCACAGAGCACATCAGGGTAGCATCTAATAGTGTCCTGCAGAAAAACCCTCATAATTATTTTCAGATGGAAACCATTTCTTATTTTATGCATAAAATAACGATCCTTTTCCAACTTCCCATTTACAGGACTGATTCAAACACCCTGTTTCCCAAGCCACAGCATCTACTGCAGTTCAAGGAGAAGTGAATCAAAGGTAACGTGGGACTTCTGATTCAGGAATTGTTGTTTTTCAGTGGCAACTAACCACATCTGCATGAATTAGAGTACCAATGGTGTAAACAGCACTGAGACAAACCGAAAAAAGTGCAGTGGAATGGTTTCATAATATTATCTAGATGCACTGTAAAGTAAATCAAAGTATATAATCCATTAATATTTTATTGATTGTTACTTATAAATAGTAAAGAAAGCCAGCAAATTCAGTGGACAGAGTGGGTGTAATAAATCTAGCTACATAAGCCACATATTGCCTCAGAAAAAAAAAAAAAGAGGAAAACTGAACCTTTAAGTAGTAAAAGACCTACTTTAAAAGTCAGATCTTTTTGAAGATGCCTAAAGTACCAAGAGCTGGTTGTGTAGCAGTTGCTCACTTAATTCGAGAAAAAGGGAAAGAGAGGGAGAGAGAGAAAGAGAGAAAACATTTTCTGAGCTCACTATCCACAGCAGGACCCCTCCAACCCACACTGCCTGAACAGGCTGCCTGGTACCTGAGAATGGCATATGACACACTTGGGCCCAAGTGTATCTTGCACAAAACTTTCAGGTTCATTTTTAGCTCCTTTTATTTTTCAGAGAGAAGATTAATTGTTATTTAATCAATTGGTAAACTTCTAAAAATCTCTATAAACACAAACAGTTAATGTGAGAGTCAACAGGCTTATCTTCTAGCCACTCTGCAGCCACAGCCCAGTTCCACAACCTTTGATTTTTGGAGCTGGTGACAAATCTTGATATGTCCAACTGTCCTTGAAGTTAGACTGAGCCAAGCATCTAAGCAAGTGGCCTCAATTTTCAAACCCTCAAATTGCCTTTTTCACCTTTGAGAATCCCCCTGCTATTACCACAGAGCAGATCCTGACAGACTCTTTGCTGATGCACAGGAGGCGGCGTTTTAGCAAAGCTTTCATGTTCTATGTATGGGTTTGTCAGAATCGCAGTGCCAGGAGAGAAAGAATATCTCACAGCAGGAGAGGGGGAGGCATTTTGAACCACCACAAAGGGCTGCATCAAAGCTTGTCCTTTTCCTAGGCACCAAATTAATGCCATGAAAGAAAAAGGGAAGAAAGAGACCCTCCTTCTCTGAGAGAATAGAGAACTAATAGAGATCTCTGGAAACAATTCACAATTTGGTTGCATGCAAACCTTCACAGAGATAATGTTGATCATGGGTCTAACAAGAGGCTGCTGCAGAAATGTTAATCAGGCATGGTGGGAGATGGAAAAGGTGCAGGAATGCTGCCCCAAGAAATAACTCACTATTTTGCTGCTGAATTGATGTGATGGGAAGAAGGTCTGAGATTTAGTGTCACATTTTCATTGCTGCTGGAATGTCTTATCCCTGTCCCTCATCCCAGTTATACTTGAACATGACTTGCCGAAAGCCAGAGTGTGCTAGAACCTCAAACACCACCAAGCCTCCAGTGTCTCAGCATGTTTTCAAACAACCTTTAAAAGTACACCTGGCCACTTATGGATGTTAACAATGTAGCAAAGGTCCTTAATTAAGAAGGTACTTCCTGGTCAGAAAGTACAATCTATGGAAATTTTTACTTGTAATGAAATTCTTCTCTACAATGAATGAATTAAAAAAAAAAAAATTAAAAAAAGGCCACAAACCTTACAGTGATTTTGAGATGGAAGTTGATTTCAGAGTCAGGTCTGCTTCTAAGCAATTTCTGTGTAAAATCCCATAGGTTTAAGCACTGAGGGGTTTTTCTGGACCTTTTGTCCGAGACTCTTTTCTTTCACAACCACTCCTACACTCTTGCTCTCTTACTTCCAGCTTCTGTGACACTGCTGAATGCCTTGGCCCTACACTGGAGCCACAGGAGTTGTTTCCATATCCCCTCTGACATGCTGGGAGAGCTGTCACCATAATACACAGTATTAAATCCCCAAACAAGAAACATTTGTACAGGAGCTTTTAGGCTTTACTTGCACCTGAGTTTAATGTAACAGCAGCACTACTGACATGCATGAATAACTGTGAAGGCAGAAAGTGCTCACAGATAGACCCAACATATCCATTTGGTCAGGTAGTATGAAAGCTAAATATCACATAACAAATATATGAACATCTGATGGACGTGAAATACAGTTTTATGTGTTGTTATTGTTAATTAGCAAAACAACTTTCAATCTGGTAGGAATTTCTTGGAATTTTTTAAATAAAATAGAATATTTCTATTTAAGCATTTATTTTGCAAACACATAGTCATACATAAAATTAAATTGCTTAAATTTTGAATTATACTTTTGGTATGAATTCCATATAATTAGTCAGAAGTTCTCTTTGTACAGTTAACTTTTAGCTTTTTTCTGTGTTGAAAAATACATCTAGAATCAGAAAATGCCCATGGACAAAAACTGCCAGACACCCACCTGCACTGCAAGTTACTAATATACATGAATATGCTTTTACCAGGAAATCGGTGATAGTTCTGTGGGAAGGAGGATTTTTTGCCTGTATTCAGTATATATTGTTATTTAGCACTGATACTTAAAGGATCTTTTTATGGCTCTAGGCATAGATAAGATTATTTACAAGTTAAGAATAGATCACAAGATAATCTTTCATGCCTAATACAGAAAATGCATAAAACCAAACTAATCCAATATAAATCTGTCAGAGTTTAACCCCAGCTGGCAACTCAGTACCATGCAGCTGCTCCTCATGTGACTGAGAGGGGAATCAGGGAGGAAGAGAAAGCAAATACTAAACCTCGTGGGTAGAGATAAGAACAGCTTAATAACTGAAACAAAATACATGTAATAATAACAATTATTAGAATGTTAATAATAATAATCATTGCAATAAAAAAATTAATGGAGGAAAGACAGAAAACCCAAGAAATACAAGTGAATCCCAGTCCCTCACCACCTGCTGACCGATGCCCAGCCCTGGGCAGCAATCAGTGGCCTCTGGGCAATTTTCCCAGTTTATAAACTGGGCTGTTTGTGCTGTGGAAATCTCTGCTCAGTTCAGGCCAGCTGTCCTGGCCATGCTCCCTCCTGGCAGAGCATGAGACACTTGCAGGAGCAGGGTAGATACAAGGCTCCTGTCCACTCCCACAGCAATCCTCTAGGGTGGACTGGGAACATGTTCCTTTCTCTCTTGTTATCTCTTGTAGCCATATAATGCCACTTTTGCTCTAGTGGGCTCTGGAAATAAATACTGTACAAAGCAGTAGCAAATGCACAATTTCACCTGAAAATATCTATTTCAAGTCCCAAACTACCAGAAATTTTCTTGTATTTACTGTGTAAAAGACCCCAAACATGCAAACAGTAAGAAATGCATAGGAAGCAGCAATCATTTTACAATGAAAGAGATAATTCTTTTATAGAAGCAGACAAATCCTAATTTTAGCTATTCCATTTAATATTAGCTACATGCTCCCAACTGCAGGATAATTTTGTACTGGATAAGCCTTTAGTGACACAGATTTTTGTGAAAAATACAACTGTAACAAAAGCATCACCAAAGGATTCTGACCAAAAGGTTTTTCCAACACTTTTTTTAAGGTGTCAGAAAAATTCTACCTCAGTTTTTGCATCTATAAAATTCACCAAAATCCACTCAGCAATACTTTTGATATCCAGATAGTGGGCTATTGTATTGGCTGGCTTCCACTCTAGTGTGGCCATGGATTTCAGTTTAAAACTGTCAGAACATAAGCCACCTATTCTCAGGTCTGGCCTGATGTTCAATGGTCAAAACAGAGGATAAAATCCACAACAAGATCTATTTACTGCATCTTTGGCAACTGGAAGAAAGCCAGGGAGTTCAATGAGAAAAATCCACTATTATTTTAACATTTACTGGGTTTTTATCCCATACAGGACACAGCAGTAGAGTTAACCCTTCCCCTTAAAAATACAGTTAATTCTGAAAACTAGTTCATGTGATCAATATCTCAAGCTTCACCTATCATGCAACTGAAGGTATAATAGATTTAGAAATTATTTTTTTCTGCAAAGAGTAAATTATGAGTCAACAGGGAGGAAAAAAACCCCAAGGCCTGACTGTCTCTGACTACTCAGCTCTTGGAGTCCAGTCTCAATTATAAACTTACTATTCGTGCTTCTATCCAGTCTTTCATTTTGTTTTCTTATTAGAAATAATAGTTAAAGAAAGAAGAAGGAGAACAGGGTATATTTGAGCTGACAACAGATAAATTTCCAAGAAATGTTAGTAGAGAAAGAATGAGACAAAACAAAATTTGGATTTCACAATCTTGACAGCATGACTTTGAGTTTTCTGCTACAAAGACATTCAAGATCACACACACACTGTTAGAACAAACTCAAGCTCTGCTTATTCAGACATTCATGTGGAACACAACCTTCTGAGCTACTGTTTGACTTTCAGCTCTGTCCCTACCAGTAAAGACCCAATTACAGTTTAATAAATGTTTTTTTGTATAAACCATTTTGACATATGGATCATGAAATATCCTTTTATTATGCCAAAATCAATATCTGTAATATAATAATAATAATAGTATCCCTACAAACCATTCATGTAAAGAAGCCAATGCCTTAAAATTAGAATTGCAAAAAGCATTTTTAAAGTAATGGACTGGCCTAACCCACTATAATTTTAGAAGTGTAGTCTTCTATAATCTCTTTGCAACACTAATATACAAACTAAATAAATAGTATTATTAGTCCAGTATGCATTTCTAAGTTATATACAAATAATTTTCCACTAATCCCAGAAGTATACATATAGTTCAGGCATATAAAAAAGACTTCTAAAATAAAAGAAAGTGAAATAAGTCTATAGATGAAGCCTCCAGGAAGTGCAGTGTGTTAGACTGATAACTGCTAATTTCTGAAGATACTTCAGAATACTCCAGGAAGAATACTTCTGGAAAATTAATGTCTTCATAAAAATGTGTAGAAGCAATAAACTCCCCAGATGAGCAATAGAGCATCTGTTAAGTAGTTTATTTTTTATGTTAGTAGAAGTCTGACAAAGGGGTCATGCAGAGTTAGTATGTATGTCACAAGTTACAATACATTTATTTTTCTGTGAAGTATAAAATATTTACTGTACTGTAATATGTTGCTGATATTAAATAATTCTATCAAAGCCAAGACACACATAAGGTTTTGATGATTTCCTGAGAAAATACCAGCATAAATCTTAGGCTTCCGTATAATTATCTCAAACAGCCAATAGACCTCATATGGTTTCTTCAAGCTTCTTTGTTTTTCAGGGCAAAAAGTGAAATGATGCTTCTTCAGGGAGAACTTGCTCAAATACACAGACATTTACACTTGGACTCTTAGCTCCATGAAACCTCATTAACTCCACTGCTACCCTGAACAAGAACCAAATGTTTTCTCAATTACATCAACCAAAACTGACTTTAAGGTACTGATGGCCGTGTAAATAGAGGAAAATAGCCTCTTTACACTAAGTGAGCATGTACCTCTGCCTTTCTAACTTTACCAGTCAGAGCTTCAATCAACTCTTTCACATCAGGATGTGACAGGACCTGGACAAGAGTTATCTAATGATATTACAGGAAGAGAGTATCCATGCTTGAATCCCTAGGAATTTGTGAATTGATGCACTTCCATCTATTTTCAACAAGTTTACACTACCTTGAATATTGTTCTTTCCTAAGCATAACCTAAATATTATTTTGTCCAGATATCTATGCTTCTGTTTATTCTTCAAACACCAAAAATAGATAGTTTACCTCTCCTATCCTGTTAATGTAGAAACTGTTTGCTCCTACTTACTTTCCATGAACAAGAAAGCAACACAGTCAGGACTAGAGAAATTCAAAATTGTTTCAGCTACACTGTTCTACAAATAGTCACTTCTATACTGTCATTTTAAGACGGAAAATAATATTTTACAACACTCTTTGTGAAAGCATAATAGTGGGGAATGTTGAAATTTCTTAGAGCTATAGTCACTGTGGGATAAAAAGACCACTACTCCATTTAAATCTTTGCAAATTTTGGTACTTCCATGAAGATTTTAGAAGCAAATGGATCTTTTCCTTTCTGGGTACTTGTTGCCAGTTGTGCTGATCTAATGGCTACTATCTTATAAATAGCATTCAGCATTCTTTCAGATTTACTCTTGCAATACTATTCTAAATTATGCTGCTTTAACAGCTAGGTTTGACTGTTTTACAATGAACATTTTCAATTAAAGATTAGATAAACCCAGTCCAATTTAAAAGAAATAAATAAAATATCTAAAAAGAAGTAGTACAGCCATACCTATCTTATCTACCAAGAGCATTTTTAAGGTTTAACTAGCAATGTTTCCAAATCTCACACTTTATTGCAGATTTTCTCTCATCTTTGCCACTGAAATGAAATATTCTCTCCTAAAACATTAATCAGCACGTTACGGTCTGTCATGGTGAGCCTTAGATAGTTTAGCTCAGAAGTTCTTTTCAGAGCTGTAAAAACTATTATCTTCCAAGCACAAAATGAAAAACAATCCTAAAGTAATCATCAATAGCATCATCAAATTTCAGAGTGAAACTTACTCTTTACAAAGAGTTATCCTTCCAAACTGGTCTCCCCTTCTGACTTCTCTTGTTTGATCTCAGGAAGTATTTGGACAAGTATTTGCTGTCTGGGGTACAACCAATCCTTCTGGTCTTCCTCAAATGAAATTAAAATAACTTTGCTAAGAAAGATGGGGCAAAAATCTTCCATTCTTCAAACATTCACTTATTCCAGCTGTACATGAGGAGGAGCCCACCAGTCTCATTTTAATTGGGTTTACTTCTCTCAAATAAAGACATTCAGTAAGTTGGCTAACCTTTTAAGGATTTATTCAGTAATTTGTACTTGAAGAATGGAAGAAGATAAAAATTTTGATTGTAGTTCCACTGCACACAATCAGTTTATATCACAGAAATATTTTACTAGCAATATAACCTACTCAAGATTAATGTCAGGTTTCCTTTCTTTCACACTCTCCAAAATTAAATTAACCATGTTTTAAAAAAAATTTCCCTATTCCATCTATATAGCTTTGAATTTGAAATGTCTCGGATGCATTTTGAATGACAGGGTTAAACATATATTGTTTTAGCACACAGTTTGGATACTTGGACAATGAAACCACAGAAAATAGTGCACTCACCTTTGTCAGATATATAGGATAAGCACTACCCCTAAACACCACCATAATCCTAGCCCTGAACACCACACTAACCCCTAACACTATCCTTAAAACTACCCACAACCAGTACCCAAAAATCTTTCATTACAAACTTCACTAAGCACTACCCCTACAAATAACCTAACTACTACGACTAATCACTATCCTAACCCTAAAATCATCACCAGGGAGGTGGTCCAGATCAGAAAGATGCAGGAGCAGCAATGCTGGGGCCTGGCCATGATCACCTTGGCTTGCCTTTCCCAACCCCAGTGCTCCTGGAGCTGTAGGTCTGTGACTCTCTCATCCCTAACCCTAACCACTACTCCAACCCCCACAGATGTGTGATGACACAGTTCTGCATGAATTGCAGATCTCAGCCTTCACTTCAGCCATTCTGACAATGGGCCCACAGAAAATGGCATATTCATCTTAGTCAGATATTGAAGATCTTTACCAAGTTGATCAGGCTGTAAGTGGTTGGCAGGAAGACAAGCAATGCAATAAATAAGCACAGGTTTAGGGACTGTTCACAAGGATCAATCCCTGCAGCTGCCTGACTGATCAGATCACATCCTCAGGCAGCTTGAGACAACTTCCCCAAATAATTGTTTCACCATAAGCTAGTCTGTTCAACAAAAGTAGGAGACAATACAGGAATTTTATTATAGGATGCTTACAGTATTCAGTTATAATTCAGATTACAAATGAAAAGAGTTCCCAGAGAGCCTTGCACTACTGCAGTCAATACCATCTATAAACACAAAGTTTCTCATGTCCAACAAAAGTTTCAATTAATTACAGTCTAGTTATAAGATAGAATAATCAGGAGATGAAAGAGACTAGACTTCAAAGAATAAAGTAGGTGGAATTTTGTGACCTATCCTTTTGTTCAAAGCAGATCTCTCTTTCCCCAAACATTTAAGGAGCTTTTGCCCTCTAGCAAGACAGGAACGTTATGTACATCTGTCCTGGGCTGAGGAGCCTCTGCAGAAATAAAATCTTATAAATAAGAAATTCACCTTCATGCTAACTACTTTACCTAATGAAAGGCCACAAACCCTCTGATTCTTGTTCAATTAAAGTCTCCAGTGCAATCACTGTTAAAGACTGTAAGCAAGCTGCCCTCTGAGCATCTCATTACAGGCCTTGACAAAGGGATGAAACCCAGACCCCAGCAGTATAAAATTCCCTAATAACACTCTGGTTATGTGACTGAACAGATAATCTTCCTAACTTGTAGAACTCCCTTCTTCATCCCTTCCAAACACTCCCACAAGCTCTGCTAGGAGGAAATTCACATGGGCAGGTACAAAGAGTAAGTAGGTCTGCAGCAACAGAGGCACCCTGGAATCACCTTTGTTCCCACAACAGGTTTTGGGCAGCTCGTGCAAGCCTGTGTTTCAGCATGGCCATGTAGAAGAAGGAGCACAAATAGCTGTGTAGGCCAGCTCAAGGAGAAAGTGCCCAGTTTGTTTGGGAGTCACACAGCAGTTCTGCTGCACATCTCCACTTGCCTAGACTGGCTAAGTTTGCAGAGAGCTGTCCTGCAAACTCTGACTTTAGAAAAATAAACTGGAAATGTCACGTGAGGATCCATAAATGTGTCCCAACACCTAAGCCAGACCTAAGGATCCAAAGCAATGAGTTTTCTTTTGGACAGCTTCAAAGAGACCTAGTGGAAATGATTCATATCAGGGACCAGAGTAAAAACAGGTGAAACAAATACAGCACAGCATAGGTAGAGATGAAAACATCAACTGTTTTTATCTAGTGAACTGTCAGATTGCAGAAAGTTACTTGCTCATGTAAGATGTTATCATGCCTTCTTTTAAAGGGTTCAGAGCTTAGACAATAATAAAAATAGCTGTGAGCTAAGAAGTCAAACACAAAATTTACTATATGTTTATTATACTTTCCCCTTATGATTTCCTCTACAATTCTGGGGAGAAAAAAAGGTTTTTTCTAAATATAACCCAGCACATGCCTTCCAAAAATGTACTCGGCCTTGAGAAGACAATAATTCACAACTAGTCTTTTATTGAAGGGCAAGGTTTTCTGATGAGAAATATTGGTGGCTCTAGTTTTATACCTACAGAAAATTCAAGTCTGAATTAGCTCAATAGTGGTCTCAAAATTTCTACCTAATGAGATTTAAAGATACAGCACAGAATTTACTGAACAGTTTAATAACATGGATTGCCAGGATCAAATGTGCTTGTAGGGAGTAAAACAAAAAAACATTTAGGCTTTAATTATCAGTGGTCTACATGAAGGGGCCTGTCAAAAATTTCTAACAGCTTTTAGAAAAGAAATAATTTTCACAGGTCAAAGACCAATTGCACAGGAAGCCCTCTGTGTCCTGAGGCTGTGCTGATTTGAGGATTCCAAGCCTCTTGTTGCTCTCCACACGAATGAAAGGACAAAGATGCTCACACACAGGAAATAAGGCAATGCACTCTTTCCTCCAGTGGGCAGAGACCCAGCAAAGTGGAAGGATGGCAAAAACCTGTCACACACACAACTGTGGGGGCACTTGGAGGTTTGAGCATGACAGAATTTCCCCATGTTCTGGGTTTCTGGCATTAATATTTCAGTTTCTTTCTTGTGTAGTAACTGCAGAGAGGAAAAAAAAAAAATAACAGCAAGATCTGATCCCAGCCAGCCATATAAATAAAGATTTGAAACTGGTCACAAATAACGAAAATCTAAACCAAAGAGCACATCCATGAGGAAGAAGAGGGCCCTTTCCTGGATACACCAGATTCTTTCCTATGCAATGATGAACAGCACTGCTTGTGCTGTTCTTGTAACCCTGTGCTTCAAATACCAAGCAGGTGATGGTCAGCAATGGCCTGGTTATGTTAGTAATCTTATGATGAGCTTTGGGGAGAAAAAGAATGACTCTCACTAGATTCTTGACTTTTTCAGTCTGTTCATAATCTGTGCACCCATTTCCAAAGCCCAATCCCTTGCTTCACTCTTCCCAGAGTTAACACACACAAAGCTCTCTGTGCCGTATGAAACCATGGAAATGGGGATGCTGCCAACAGAAACTGCAGACAGACCAACAGAACTGTGCTTCATCAGCATCCTTGCCATTTGTTCAATCCCAGCTGATAAAACAGTATAATTGATTTAAATCATTATAACAGATATTGCACTTCATTTGGTATTAGCAAACAAGAGTCTGGTACACTGGAAATTAAAATAGGCCTGCTGCCTAGAACAGAGAGACTGAAACATAATATTTTTAAATCTTACACTCTCCAGATAAGGAGCATTTAAAATTTAATTTATAGTAATTCTATTTTTCCTAATGTGTCCATATTTAATTTTTTATTTAATTTTTAATAATGAGCTTATTAACCTAGGAATGATTTACTTTTATCTACCTTCTTATTGGCAGAAGAAGTGACTGGGACTGGGACAAGGAACCACAATAATGCCATAAAGAAAGATGTGAACTTATTTTCAAAGTCTCTTCACACCTGTTTCCTAACACTTTAATTTATTTTCATATTTTGCACATCATGCTTTTATCTTCACCTTCACAGCATCATGTATTTATTACAGTTAAGCAATCAGTGTCATTATTTTCTAATCTACTGGGCTATAGTGTTTTAGTCTGTATATAAAGTGAAGGGACTATCAAGTTAAAATCTGATTATTAGAGTACATTAGATATTCTGCATAATTATGGGCCCAGTGGAAGTCTAAGAAGATAATGCATTACAAACCTCATTTACTAGGGGTTATTTTTTTATTACATAAATGAAGCTTTCCTTATCTTAAATTGTATCTCACTAGAATTCTTGCTGAGCTTAAGAACAGTTGTCCTTTTTTTTAATGAATGTTGTTGCACTTTGCCATGTGTCAGCAAAAGGGTTCTGAAATGTAAGGACTGTAGAAAAAAAATAACAGCAAGACCTTCGCCACTAAGGACCTAATGCTTTATTACTTGTCAAGAAGCATAAAAGCAAAATAAATAAATTAAAATGATGCACCACTTTAGTGAGAATGGCAGCCTGTCATATAAATTTAATCCCAAAGATTTAAATTGTGTTCCACAGTAGCATTAGGAAAAGATAGAATCCAATTAAAACCATGCTGGATTTCAAGGACATTGCGATATTCACTCTGCTTCTGTCATGTAAAATAAATTTAGTCTTGATTCAGTGCTGAGTACAAGGAATTAGATTTTGTAATGATCTATTTCCTCAGGTATTTTGCAGTACTACCTTAAAATACTGGAAAACAGTCAACAAATTTGCTGAGCCAAGAGATATATTTATAAAGAGGCATATTTATAAAGTAGGTCCAACCATTAGGCAAATAATTTTCAGACCCAGATTTAAGTCCCCAAATCCACACACAAAAGTGAGCAGTGAACATTTTTCAGTAGGTGGGACACAGAACAGAGAAAGTAAAACTGCAGGGTATTGTCACCATGATATTTTCTGGAAAAATTCCCTTGCCCAGGATTTTCTCCTGGGAAGCTTCAGCTTCTCCCTGTTTTGCTGCTTTGTAATGTGATTTGGAGAATTGTTTATCCCAGCATGTGAATTGTTTTTACTTAATGACCAATCCCAGTCCAGCTGTGTCAGACTCTGCTCAGTCACAGGTTTTTATTATTTATTGTTTTCTAGCCTTCTGTCTGTATCCTTTCTCTATAGTTTAGTATAGTTGTAGTAAATAAATTTCTTTTAATGTAATATAATATAATAAATCAGCATTCTAAGAACATGGAGTCAGATTCATCTCTTCCCTCATCCTGGGAAGAGACAACACAACAGGATGTAAACAAAGTATTGCACATTTTATTAAGGGAAGGGACAGCTGCACAGCAGAAGGAGTTCGCTTTGCCCCTTTGTCCTGGCTGCCACTCTGCACCAGAGCAAACATGAGCAGGAAGAGGAGATGTCACCTCGTGCTGGCCCAGCTGGAGCCAGCACAAGGACTCTGGAGCCAGCCCAGCACTCTGGGCTGCAGCACAGCACAGCCCAGGAGAGAGGGCCCAAAGCAGCACCTCGTGCTGGCCCAGCTGGAGCCAGCACAAGGACTCTGGAGCCAGCCCAGCACACCCCAGGAGAGAGGGCCCAAAGCAGCACCCCTGCAGAGCTGGGAACTTGCAGAAGGAAGAAAAGCCAAGGAAATGCCCAGAGATGCTGAGTGGAGGAAAGGCCATAACACCATTCCATCTACAGCCTGCCACACATCTTGATCTTGAAGGGGGCATTGATCTTCAAGACTTGACATGAGAAGTATGTTGGGTTGGTTTTTTTTTTTTTTATAAACAGGTTATTTTTTACCAAAGTCACTCTTATGACAAACACAATTAGAATATATGCACAAATTCAGTTAGGGAAAAATTAACCTAATTATTTGTAGAAACCTCATTACAAGAAAGGTATGAAAAATATTTTCTCTGCATGTATTTTAAAAATGAAAATATAGCATGAACTACAACCTAGTTTTCAGTGAATATATACTTTACCAGAAAATTAAGAATATGCATATAATATCAGGGTATTGTTGCACCATAAGCCAGTCTTCAACAGCCACAGGGCTTTGCTCCTTCGTTCAAAAAGAATTTAACACAGTTGTGCCATGGAAAAAAAATCTGTAGCTTCTGTGTGCCTCTATGAATCTCTTAGAAGCAATGAAATAAATGCACTTTGTTTCCTATACATAGATCCTATTACAAGTCTGTTTTCACAAATTGCAATATCTCTACAGCTCTGCTGTGTTCTAATTAGGTCACAAGAGGAGAAAAAAAAATCTACAGACACATTTCTAATCTCAAATAATGCACGCAACATGTTTTCAATAGAAATTCTCTTTTCAGATGTGATTGCTTTTTTATCTTTAAAGTAATTTATTCTTTAAGGCTTGGACGACACACATAGTACACACTCCACACACATGTTCACTTAATGAATTGGTTTATGTGGAATAACTAATGGTGCCAAAAGTGTTTTAGCACAATGAACAGTGGAATGTCTCAAACTATAAATTAGGATAGAGAATGCATCAAAGCAATATATTTTAATAACACTTTCATAACCAGAGATTAATATTTTTTCTAGGTTGTGATAAATTTATTTGTTGCTGAAAAAATTAAATTCTAATAGTTACTTTGCAGTACAAATGTCGTCTGATCAGGTCTGGAGGCAAGTCCTTACATAGCACATCACTGAATTCAAATGCAGCATAATTTTTTAGATTTATTAGCACTACTATGCTTACAAAAATCTATCATAAAAGTGCAACTTATCCAGCAACTTAGAAAGGAGAAAGATATGCTCTGTATCTTCAGTTCAGCATAAAGAAGATTCTAGTTTTATCATGCCAATCTACTACTGTCAAAGTGAAAAACCTCTTTTCTTCAAGTCAGTCTTTTCCTTTTATCCTCAGTGACCTTTTAGTAGTCTCAGGTCACAAACTATACAACCTGGTGACCTAAGATTAACCATCAGTGAAAAATAGGCTACATCTCCACTCTGCCCCCAAAGAGCAGAGATTTGACAAGGTAGTGCTGAATAGAATCTCCAGGGTAAATGACACAGTTTTCTATTCTGTGTGGGGAGGAGGGAAAGTCCACTTTGCAGGCTTAGACCTGGGTCACCAGGTCAGATCCAAACTGCTAACAGGAAGCACACGGCCAAGTGGAACACAGTTAAGCAACAGAAATTCAGGTCAATTGTATCTACCAAAAATCCATAGAGTTTGGCATTTTACATAAAGGTGTCTGAAATATGCACTTATGCTGAATTGAAAGGTTATAATGGGTATAACACTGATCTCCTCACACAGTCAGGATACACAAGAGACATCAGAAGGTCATCCAGATTTATATACCAACATTTCCTAGGTACTTGTCCAATTGAATTGCAAAGGATGAAAAAAACCCTGCAGTCAATGAATTGGGTGCAACCCAAGGCCAACCAGAGAATAAGAACAAGATGCATCTTCTGCATCTGTAGAGTTCCATCAAGTCTTGGCATTTTTTCTGCTTTTGAGGAAACATAAAGAGCATTCAGACATCTCATAGTGTGACAGCTATCCCACATGGTTAATTGTGTGCATTGTCAATGAAAATTTGGTTCTAGAGTGATTATAATATTACACTTCCTTTTAAGAATTGCTACATTTTGCTCTCCTATTGAATATTCCCCGATTTAACTGGACAATCTATGTAAAGGAAAACCTTTTAGTAAAGTAGATATTGAGAACTAATCCTTGCATTTGCTCTTCTGGGAGAAGTCAGGAAAGAGGTCAAAAAGTAGCATCCTATCCATCTGTTATATTTATTAGTTTAATTTCCGGAACAGAAATGAAAGCGGCTTCTCAATTTCCACAGCAATCAAGACGAGAGTCACGTTCATGTGACTTTTATCTGGAACACTTTGTTTTCTCATCTGTGACAATAACAGCCTGATAAACTCTTAAATTGCTCTGCACCATTGAAGCCTTATGACAGAAGACACGTTTTCAGAAAAGTACATATTTGAACAACATTAATAGATTTGAAGACAACTTATTTTTCAAAGCACCAAAGACAGCTCACCAATTATCTTGTTGAAAACCAAAGTCTGATGACAATTAAACAGAACACCAGATGTACAAAATGACATTCTATCCTGAAAGTCATTCAGCAGCACAGTCAAACTTAGGTATTTTCCATAAGGAAACCATGCACGAACTGTGAATAATGTACAGAACTTTGACATTTACCAGTACGAAATTTCTGAGTGACTTGTGCCCTGTGGAGGGTCAAGTTTTAAAATGCAGAGTTACCGAACACGAGGGCAGAATCTATTAACACCACAAACATCAAGAGGCTTTCCAAACAAACATTTCAGCAACTGTTCAAAGCTGCACATTCCACATCACAGTGAAGTGTTCATCAAAGGGAGAGTGGAACAGCCTGTAAGAAGTGATCACTTCTGGTTCTTTATTGTTCACAATATAACCTCGTGCCATTGCTCTGTTTAAATAGCTGCACATTTTGTCTCTGCAGACCTCAGAAAGAGTTATATGGCACCAGCAGTCAGTAAACAAAAACTGCATTGAATACTGACTAAATTGCAAGCCAGAAAGCAATATCCCTTTTCCCTGCCTCCCCAAACCTTAGGGGCAGGCTGCAGTGAGACATGAGGTGCCTCCAGCTGCAGGATGAGTGGTGCAGCTCTCGCACGCCTGCTGAAACGTGGCTACATGTTTGTACCACACACAGGGAGGGAACAAGCCACTCAAACCACACTGGAGTACTACTGAAAGAGAAATACTTTCTCTTCTTGTTTTGTTGCTGCTGGAAAGAGAAAATTATTTCTATTCTAGCAGAAGGAGCATAATGCTCTATTTTAGACTTCTGATCTGCCAATATTGCTGAGTTACCAGGTCAGGTCACAATGAAGGCAATAAGACCAGCTTACTAAACCCAAGAATTTTAGAGGTCAAGACTTTAGAACAAGAATTCTTTTGAAATACTTTGAAACATATTGCAGTTTCAAATATTTTTTTATCATAACCAAGATGATCAGCTTGTCATAGCAGTGTTATTTGCTGGGTTTAACATCTAAAAAGATACAGATACGTTCACATAATTCAAGAGATGAGGCTTTAAGGTAAAAGGGACAGCCTGGGTCCTAGGATGAAATGACTGGCTGTGTTGGTAATTACAGCCATATTCCAAATTCTATTGCTCTTGAATCCATTTTTTTTTTTTTTACAATACATCACTTAATATCAGGTATCACTTTAGTTTCCTCTAATTTTCCTTCAATCACTTACTTTTGAACTGATTTAAAATGCTCCTGGCATTGCTACTCACAGGTGCAATGAATTTGCAAAATACTGCAATTCTCTTACAAAGCCCCACATTGGGGCTTATGACTTGTTCTCATAAACGTGTTGGCTTTTGACTGGTTTTTTGCAGTGGGGTTGAGGCAGGGAGCATTCAAACCTGTTTTCTTCCAACAAGGCTGTGAACATAAAGCGCCACATTTTCATCTTAGTCTCTCTCATATAATCAAGGACCTCTTCTTTGGTCCTAGTTTTCACCTCTGGAATTATTTCATAAAAATTAGATATGAAAGTATTTTAATATAAATAGAAAACAAGTCCCACTGAACAATACAAGAGGACTCAGAAAGCTTCTAGGATACTAAGTTTATTTGTCCATTGCAATGGCTCATTTGGTAATGAACTGGGAAACTGATAATTCATGCTAAAGGCAGAATCTTAATAAAGCTATTACAAGTTTATCATTTGCTACTTTTCAGCTGTAAGTAAATAAAATACTTTTGCTCCATGAAATATCCTTATCTGTGAAAGCACAGAGAACTAATCCTCTCTTTGATCTCTGACAGATGCCTCTACCAGAAGAAAATTTGAAGTGGGATGCACATGAAAGAAAATCTATCTGGGGAAAAATGTTATAACTACCCAAAACAAGTGTGCCAGGTACAGGAACCCATTGTAGAGACATGAAAAAATTAAATTAACAATAAGAAATGGATGTAAGGAAGGCAATGTTAGGAACCATAACATAGATGACCCTGTCAAGAAATTACAGAAAACAACAGGGTTCTTTTCTAACTGAAAAGAGATTCTCAGTAAATTCAGAAGATGTACCTCCAGAAATGAGTGTATCAAAATGTGATCTTCCTCTTCAGATCAGCAGCTAAAGGTTGCCCTCATTATTTTTAACAGCTAGTCCAAGTATCTTTAATCTTCTATGAAACATATTCCAGGATCAGAGGAAGATGTTTATAGGAGTCAATAAATATAAGAAGAATATGTATAATATGGGTGTGGAGTCATATCCAAGAAGAAAGGAAAACACGGACAGGAATTTTTTTCATATATTATACTTCCTTGTTGAAACTGCAGCCTTGATTGCACCAAGATCTTGGAATAAGCAACAATTAAATATTAATTTGAGTAGTTATTAACATTCAAAACTGTTAACATGTTGGAACTACTCTTGCTTAAATACACACACCAGATCAGGACATTAAATATAAAGGATGAGTAGCCCACATAACTTGTTCTACTTAGAACATGTATATTTTCTGCCATTAAGAAAAGTCAGATCTGGTATGAATTAAGGTGATTATCACTAATCTGAGACAGACAAAAAGCTGAATAAGCACTGCTAAACAATAAAAGTCCCAAGAACAGTGACCAACCAATATTTGCTGCAATTATGCATTAGAAAGCAATTTTGGCTTCAGGTCATTGTAGTACACACTGGTTTTCAGCTGCAAATCTCTGCTGGCTCCTAGGAATGGGGTATGTTACAGAGAGCAGAGGAATGGTGCCTAAGAGTCTACAAGAATGTCAGCACTCAGAAAATGCTCCAGCTGTTAAGTGGATTTTTATTCTTGATATTTCTTTTGTTACAAAAGCACATCCTTCCAAGTGAGGATGAAGATTTAAGGAAATTTTCTCATAATTGTGCATTTAGTCTTACTTTCTTATTAGAAAAAACTCCCTGAATATTAAATTCACTTTAAAATCCCCAAACCCTAGCACAATACCCACATCCCTCCTCACAAAAAAACCACTCCAAATTCAACACAAAAACTAGAAAAACCAAACCAACAACAAAAACAACAACAAACAAAAACACCCAACCAAAACCGCTCCAAAAACACTCCCACAAAAACCAAATACAAACTGAAAGAGAACTTTATTCTCCAAGAACACCTTGTTCTGGATTAGGAAAAGATTTTGTTAATAATAAAAAACCTAGGCAATGTATCAGTCATTTTTTTATACATTATTTATAAATAAGTAACACTGCAGCGATGCCTCACTTTCATGAGTGCAAGAAAAGATTAACACAGTTGGGAGGTTGTGTTTTTTAATTCTAGCCCTCTTTTACACAGCACTCAACCAAAAAGACTCTCTAGAATTTTCTTGGAGCTAAATTTTTTTCTTTCTGCTTTTCCCTGGCTTACAGTGATGTGTCTGTGATAAGCTCTCATGTTCACAGTCTCTCCCCCTTGCACATCTAGTCAGTCACCTTTTTGAGCTTCCTCATATTAAAAAGCATGTCCTCATTTAGGATGGGGAAGTATAGCTGAGCTTGGGAGTGAAGCCAGCACAAGTTCATAAAAGAAGCAGAGCCGTCTTTTGCGTTTTTAGAAAAATGCAGTGCTTACATTAAATTTATTGGCATTCCATCAAAATTCCACCACCACAAATGAAATAAAACGTTCTTGAATTTTAAGTCCACAGAAGTTTCATGCTGAGCTCAGAGAACAGTACATTAGCATAGTTATGAAGCAGGTACCAATTCAACCCTTATTGTTATGTTTAATTTAACACCCTATAACTTCCAGCAAATATTACACAGCCTTAAATGCATAGCCCAATCTAATTCATGGCAAAATTTCATCTATTTCTTAACTACTTTTGAAACATGTATGCATTACATTGTGGATCTGATCCTTTCTAGCTTTGCTCTGCCCAGATACTGCTACTCCTTTTTTTTCAGTTGCAAATATCTGGGAACAAATCAGTAGATGGTCAAATGAATGACCATGCTGAGACAGAACAAAGTCCATTTAGTCTGCAGTTCCAAATCCCACAACAGCCAGAAACTTGTGTCTGAGAAAGAAGTTAGGAGAAAGGCAAGTCTACAATGACTCTTTTCAGGTACAGCTCCCCAGGCTCCAGTGCAGCTCAGGAACCTCCTGAGCCAGAGGTGGTGCTTTGTGTTCCAGGGAAAACACAAATGCCAGAATCTAGCTCAAAGCTAAGTCCTGCAGCTAATAATCTAAAGTTCAGAAAACTTCAAGCTGATAAAGAAAAACAATGTTTGTTAGAGAAGAGAATAAAAAGTAGAAGTTGTATTTAAAAACAAAAAAAAAAAAGAAAAAAGGAAAAGCATCTTCTTTCATGGAAGTTTTTAAGAAAAATCTTTGGAGAGTTAACTCTCCAAAGGCACTTTTATTTTTCTTAAAGTGTAAATCCACAGATCGGTCCTGCTCCCCTATGTGTGTATATATACACTCCATCAACTCAGAAGGGAGGGAGGCTCCCTTAACCCCACAGCCATGTGTGTCAAACATGAACATATAGAAATATTTATCCCTATCCCTGTTAAAAAATCACAGAGGTGTTTAGCTCTCCCCATTTGCTGTACAGTGGTACCTTTGTAAAGTGAGATTTTTTTACTTAACTGCCCATCAGAAAAATCCTCCTTTGGCTGTTAGATATTGTGCTTTCTATGCTGCATTACAGAACTACCACAAGTTGGTCTGTAAGCTGGTTCCATGCATGGGTCCTTATCAATGCTTAAAGCCACAGAAGTGCTGTCAGAACCCCATATTTTACTTCTCTTTAGCTGATTCTGTACTTGAGGATTTGTACACTTCAAGCTCCTAGATTGCCACCTTCTCAACCATTAATGCTCAAGTCTACCTTTCAATGTTGCAAATTCTCCTTTACTGCTGCTTTTTCTCAAGAGTTTGTAGATAATGCCCCATCTTGAATTACATCACTGAAGTACTGGGTATTTCACTGAAATACAACCGATTATTTAAATGCTGTTAACACTTGGGTAAAATTAGGGGACTCTCAGAAAGTCATTTGGTTAGGGTTTAGCAAGGGATTGCATCCAGAGATTACTCTGATTTAACAACTACTGGAAATCTTTCTTTGAGAACTCTTTCAAAGCTTAGTTTAGTGACAAATATAACTCAAATTTTAGTTATCATTAGAATTTTAACAGCTGATACCCTACTATCATTATTGCCAGCTCAATTCATTGGTTAATTTTAAGCAGCAGGTGGCTCTGATTAAAAGAGTGATATCAGGAATTACTACAGGGCAGACTAAAATCAGTGAAACCTTAGGATGCTTCTGAGTGGATTATGAAATGGACCATTCCAACACTGAAAAAGCTTAAGTGGGGTTGCCCTTGCTGGTGGCATCATGGTCACTTAAGGACATGAGAGAGTTACTTAAGGACATCACATCAGACAGTACAAACGCACACAGCACTCGTCTAGAAACACTTAGAAAAGAGCAACAGTTGGTGCTAAAGGTAGGAAATAATCTTTGAGAAAGCTGAAGCCATAAAAAACCAGACAGCATCAGAACCAGACAAAATCAAAATCTGGCTGGCACAGTATGAAAGGATAGACAGGCTAAAAAATGTTTAAAGCTGGTGAGTCATTGGGTCCAGTTTTGGGTATAAGAGAAGGCCTTAAGGAAAATAAGGTGACAGAATGAAAAGCTAGAATCCATCCAGCAAGTTGGTCTATAAACTCACTTCAGAATAGTCAGGCATGAGCTCAGGTTGTCAGATGCTCAAGTTGTCAGATACTCTAGTGTTGAGAATTGTGTGTTTGAACCTCAGCATTTACAGAGTTTATATGCATATGCAGAGTTTGTATGCATACTGAAAACTTGTTACCTACCAGTAAAACACAAAAAAATAGGTGTTTTTAAAATTTCCTCTTTAAAAAATGTCCATCTTTTCTCTCTTCCTTTTTTTTTTCTCTTTTCTTTCTTCTTTTTTCCAAGGGAAAACCAGAGAAGCTCAAATATTTTACCTAAGGCTTTTTTCCCTTCCAAAATACTAGAATGAAAGACATTAGCAGCCAAGAGAACCTGACAATACTGGAACTTTCTGAAACAAGGTTTTGCATATCTCTCTTGGCAGCTGGCAACAGAATGTGACAAATGAGAATTCTCACTCCAAGCTGCTGGCTGCCAGTCATGAGTTATCTTATTCCATGCAGTGAGAGCAGACCTCAGAAAAAACAGGGAAGCAAATAGGCCAGAGATACAGGAAAAAGACAACAGAAGGAAAAAAAAGAGAGGAAAAAACCCCACAACAAAGAAAGCAATCAGATGACGAACACATTCATACTCTTGGTGCTTTATTTAGCATCAAGAATTCTCGTGTCACATTATCATAGGCTCTAATGAAGGTTATATAAAATTAAAAACATGGTCCTTGCTACAGGCATGTTTTAATTTGTTCTTGAGTTCATTTGAAGTGTGTCAACTTTTAATTGTTCTTCTAGAGGAACTCATGGCTTGCTGGAGCTGCTTATTTATAACACAAGGCCTGCAGCTAAGCCCAAGTGGCACCCATCAGACTGTCTGCTTGTCACATCACCAACTTCAGAGCGCATCCTGCCCAAATAAACACTTTTTCTGCAACCATGTATAAGCTCCCATCAAAGGGGGAATTCAAGGGAGGAACAATGTTTCTCTTACTCATTTCCTCCCGTTCAACATGCCATGCGTGCGTATACTCCAACGTTTTTTGCATTGTAACTTACCTACTGTAATGTTCATTTTTTGTATGTGTGAATCTCATAATCTTTGAGTGGTGCGCTTGGGTTTAACTGCAGATGTGACCTCCATTTCTCTCAGTACTTTTGTTCACTGCCTGGAAAAAGAGCCCTCTCTTTCACAGCCTTTTATCCATTCATAGACCACTGTTTTGTCCTTGGAATTCAAGCATTCACTCTGTGCACCCACAAGTCCTGCTCCTCCCACCTCATAAATTGGCAACCGGTAACCAGGGGAGAGCCCAGGTGACATGGCAACATTTTCAGAAGATTGTTTCTTCAATGGAAGAGGTTGCAACAGCAAATAAAACCAGACGGAGCTTGTTTTCTAAGCTGTCTGGAGAGAGAAAGGGTGGGGAGCATTTTCTGCATCTTCCTCCAGCACCACAGCACTGCTCATCCTTCCACAGGGTCTGCATTTCTTCCTGCAGCCGTGGCACTCCAAGCCTCTCAAATTCCCTGTGTCTAGTTATTTTATGCCAGAAATATGCAAATGTTTTTACAGTAAGTTGCCCTTAAGTTTGAAGAAGCAGCAAATAAAGAACCAGCTAGCACCACCACCTATTGGTGAAAACAGGGAATGTTAAGTTATTGATTTGTATTATATTATGTAAATCTGTACTCATTAATACTTTAGCTTTAAAGAGCAGATACAATTTATTGTAAACATTTGGTGGGGATGTTTAAGAGTAAATAAAATCCTGAAAATGACAGGTACCTTGTAAAAAAGTCCTTCAAAATAAGAACCAAAGCTTTCTATAATCTTTTTCTGCATCAGTAATGAAAACTGGGAGTGGGATACCACATACATATGGTTTCTTAAGCTTTTTTTTTCCCCACTGTTTTGATTTATTAAAGTTTAGAAAGACCTAATAAGGGTTACTTACTGCCAGAGATGACCACAATTACAATCCCTGAAAAGGATTTGTGACTTTTCAGGCATGTCATGACAATATACAGGAACTTCTCAGAATAGCATTAGACTTCAGCAAGCAGAATAAAAGTAGATGGTATCCAGTATCTTCTCAATATCTTGGTGTTGTGAGGATTCTACTAAGATTTACTCCAATATAATTTAGAAAAAAAATTAATCTTGTGAATGATTACTTTTTCCTTTTTAGATTATGGAACTAGGATATTCTTACTTACTGAGTCTTATTGGGTATTAGCCCCTGAAATAAATATTTTTATCAGGACTAAAAGAGTATGAGATTTTTTTTCACCGACACCATTATCTCCTGCTTATCTCTTTCTCCTTACCTATCACTGTCTTTAAGAGCAGAAACTCTGCAGATTAAGAGACACCCCAGGACTGCACAGATAACTTCAGACTGCATGTCACAGGATAACATGCTATTTAGTTAAACACCAAATTTTGCTAAATGCTATTTATTGAAAACAGGGATTCCTGTGGTATTTGCCAACAGCTTGAGATAAAAATAAAGAACCTTAACATTTTCAAAGAATAATGTGAATAGCTGATTTTCCTTTGGACTGACATCTGAGATAATATTTGAAGGCATTCCTTAAGATGGAATAAGCATTCCTAGAAATGGATCTTACCAGTACATGGAATAATAAGACCTGAGATAGCACACATACCTAGTTCAGGAGTGTAGTAAATGAAGAGATGCTTAAAAATATTGTTTTGAAAGATTAGTTAATTTTCTAGATCATTAATAAATAAGTTCTTTTGAAGCACCTGAATAAAGAAATTTTGACTGATAACACTCATCTAGGATCCAAGTGCTTAGAATAAAAAATGCTGTTGCTGATTAAAGCCTTGCTGATGTCTAGTGAAGACTCTTTGTGTGTTTCCCTATGTAGGAAATGCCTGAAAAATTCTTGGATAAAGACACAGAACAAATAGTGGAGCTACTTATGCTCATTGGCAGTAAAACAAAGGAAGCTTTAAGGTGCATTCCTCAGATAACCTTTTTCACAGGAGATCAGTTTCCTTTTAGAAAAAAGCTATTTCAAAGAGACAAAACACCAAATTATAAAAAGTTTCCAGAAGTAATCAAAATCAATCAATGTACAAAAAGCAGGTGAGAGCTTTAAATGAGGAGAGCATTGCTTGCTCATTGAAAGAGCAAGGGACTTAAGACCCTTCTACCTTGCCCAGAAGATGAGAAGCCATGTGACCATCCCGTGGCATTCCTTCCCATCACGGCTCTGCATACAAACTGTATGACACTGAGAAAGGTGAAGATCCCAGGGCTGTGTGAGCATATGGCTGCATCCATTAACTGTGCTACTGGCACAGCTTAAAACAGCCATTACAGAAGTGTTCAAATTTTCTTGGACATCATCCATTTAATAACATTCTGAAGACACAAGCACAGTCAGATGGTTGTGCTGCATGCAGAAACTGATTTCTGAAGGCAACTCAGCCACCTAAACTTGGGAGCTTACATCCAGGGGAAGAGAGGCTCTCGCAAGGGGCAGTACAAACACCCTGGTTTTGTGCCCTTCTCCCCCACCTTCCTTTGCCATTAAACCATCATTGCTCCTTGGTCCCGAGTGATCATGGTGACTTTAAACCACATCATCTTACAGGCAAATAAGGATTGATTCCCCACCCCCATGTCATTTTACACATATATACAGCAAAATCCATTTGCTGTTTCTTTGTTTAGTCTCATGTCCTGTTAATCCCAGTAGGGAGATGCAGAAAATTTACTTCTCTGATGTGGAATCATCCCTGTCAAAACCAACTGCACCCTCAAATCAGCCTGCTCCTGTGTGCATACAGATAATATTTGCAGGAACACAAGCCTCAGCATCCACTGCCCCCCTTCCCAGACTGCACAAACACAACCACACAGCTACAGCTCACGTGCAGGTTTATATACCCTAATCAATCAGGCTGATTTTAATTAATCCTAATTGTCCTATTAAGGTTCCTGGCTAACAACAACACAGCAAAAAGGATTCCCTAAGCAGCATAATTGACTTAATCAGCTCCTTAATAATTCTTCTTCAGGCCTTTAAAATGAACTAACCTCTGGTTCATTTTAATAAGCATATTGAGGAGGAGTACAAAGCCAAGTGCTTGACTCCAGGAGTCAGATCTCATCTCTGCAATGAAGAGCATGCCAGGCAGCAGACATGTTCAGACCCACAGACAGAGAAGGACTGCACCAGAAATTTCTGACCAGCTATCCTCCAGGCAGTGGAAGAAGTTTAAGGAAACCTAGCTGCATTTTCCTACAGGAAAACATAGGATTTTAATATTGGACTACAATTACAGTTATTGATGAGTGTTCAAATGCTAATTGAAAGTACTGTAGGTATCAATAGAGCCATAAATTGAAAACCCTATAAATTAAAAATGTTCAAGTTAAACTAAGGTGTGAAAAAATAGTAAGCTACTTTAACAGTATTTTTAATTCTGAACTTCTGCATCATATACATTTAAACTGTGCACATTAGTTATGTGTTGTAGGCCTACAAGTGCAAGCCAAAGTAATGAAAGGTCAATTGCAAAAGCAATTCTTTTGTACTGGCCTTCTGATTTATTAAACCTTTTAAACTATGGGAACACAGTAGCATGATATGAAGTAATAAAACAATAATTTGAAGCATTGATTTTGTTAAAGTTCCTCATGTTAAAGTGTCAGAGCATCTTTATGAAGCCAAGTTTGGCTCATTTCAGCTCACACAGCGATACCTTCAGGCTGCTCAAAGTGCTCTCTGTAAAGATTTATGTGAAAGCCAAATGCAACCTGGGAAAGCAGAATTTAGAATTAAAAACGAAAAAAGCTGAAACAATGTACTTTCAGCTTGTTTCAGCAGACTGTTGTACTTTCAGCAGACTGCTGTATTTCTGCTGATGTTTAGCTTCTCCTCTTTGTCAGTGAGAGCAAGAGCCTGGAGGTACCTGCAGAAACAATTCCAAATGAGACCAGTGGGTGGCTTAGCCGAAATACCCCACCCAAGCTGCAGAACCAGGAATACTCTTGCTTGGGGGCTGAGGATGTACTTCTCAGCAGAAGTCATAGCAGTAAATAGATGGCAATATTCCATTCCCAAGAGTCCCTACTTACATAAGAGGCTTATTCTCATACTTGGAAATCCACAATTTCAGAAGGTTATGCAATTCTGGCCTCTCCATGACATTTTACTCCCCAAAATGAAAGCCAGAGAATGTGAAATGGATTGTAAAGGGATTCCAGTCAGTTTCAATAGAGAGCAGTTTCCTTTAAAATAGTTACAAGCCTCAAGACTGAAAGTACTATCCATTCAAAAATTAGTTTTCTAACAGTTCTTTTATAAATCAACTGAAGTATTTTTTCAGTGACTTAATGGAGACTTACTATGAGCATTTTTTTAAATTAAGTTCTACTAGATGGCAAGAAACCTCTTCTTCATCTTCATTGTCACACTAAAGGAATATGCAAGAGTAAAAAATGCTCTGAGTCAGAGCATTTGTCTTCCTAGCCCAGGAGTCTGTCTTGGATAAAAGGAATAGAAAAGGACAAACAGGAATAATCCCTGGATTGCAGTGCATAAACTGAGTTTGGTTTTTGAACTTGCTGATGCGGCTCCAGGAACACCAAATTCCTGGTACCAGAATCACTAGCCCTACCTATCCCTGAAGAAACCTTGTGTCCCCCATCTGCTTTATGCAGTTCTCCTACTGGCATCTGGAGTATCTGGAGTTATTCTATTACAGGAATCAAAAAGTGTTCTGTATTCAGCTTACCAAGCCCCTCTGCAGTTTTGTAGACGTCTATTCTATAGTTCTCTCAGCTTTTCTTCCCTCCAAAGTGGAAAGTTTCAGATTTTTTTGGCTTTCTCTGCAAAGGTCCTGGCCTCTGTGCTGCTGTGCTGTAACCATGTCCAGGAGGACTGGAAGCACCCGAGGTGTCCATGTACCAAGGCTGTGTTTTCTATTCTGAAAAGCTGGAGCATCAGCACTCCTGCAATATTTCATTTTCACTGATTTACTTTGACATTGCATTCAAGCTTATGAAAATGCTTGAAAGGTCTTTGTGTTCCTTGTGGAAGCGTCATCTTGACCAAGAATATTGAATAAAGACTACTCACATGCTTTAGACTTTCCTCTTTCTCTGTAACTTGTGAGACTCTCTCTCAAACTATGTGCAAAAAAGCAACCCAAATGACTACAAAATAACCAAACACCAACCCAAATTGTGCAAATGATTCCTGTAACTGTCTCCTTACACCTTGCCATCACGTTCTTGACATTTTCATCAAGTAAGATGTCTTAATGTTTGTCTATGTACTACTGTTCTGAACTAGCAATAGCTATTTAAAACTAACATTCTACACAAATAATTGCTTTGCTATGTTCTAAATCATCACAAAGGACCCAGTGACATTCAAATATTATTTGTCCTTCTACTGTATGTTTGAGGAAAACATTTCAGTTAAGCATTTTGAAAGTATTTAATCTTAATCTTTCAAACTCACTTTTATAATTATTTCAAACTGCTGTGACAGTATGATTAATTCCTCTATGAAAGGCAGGAAAAAAAATAACACAGTGTTTAGGCTTTACGTGCACATACAAATTACAATTATTTCAAACTGCTGTGACAGTATGATTAATTCCTCTATGAAAGGCAGGAAAAAAATAACACAGTGTTTAGGCTTTGCATGCACATACAAATTATTGAACTGCTGATTAACATAAAGATTTTGGATATGGTAATAGCCAATTTGCATATACCCCTTCTAAGATTTTTAGGTAGTTGAGATATTTCACATTTAATTTGCAACATGATTATCAAAATAGAATTACAGAATCTGAAGGTGACTGCTTTTTAAAGCCTCGATTCTTCAGTTCTGCAGGACTGACTTAATGAAATAATACATTTCCAGGCTCCAGATGAATTTCAGTGTGCTCACTGTACATTAATAGCCCAAAGAAATTCAACATTAGGTTGCTGTTGAAATGAAACTCCTGTAAGTGTGCTACCATTCTTCCATTCAATAAAGGTCAAGCTGTTAGTTGACTGTCATTAGGCATAGTCTCTTGACTGCTTAAAGGTTATGTAAATATTAAAGTTTATGAAGTCAGCCAGGAAACTTTCTTTTCAAATATGTGGCCACATTATTTCTATCTTTTACCAGAAACAATTACACATAATGTATAATGGGGTGACGTGCTTTGCTTTTGAGACAAACAGGTTTTCCATAAATAATGGCTTTGTCTGAAATCACTGTGCGCAAATAAAAGGAGACAAATCTAAGTTAAAAGTGATGTTTCTTATTCTTATTAAAAAAACCCAAAGCACCCTATGACTTTATTTCATTTATCTAGACTCTGAAAGAGTGGCTTTCATTATTAGGTTACAATAGATCAAGATTTATGTCCACACTAACATTGCTCTCATTTCCATTTATATTAAACTGGTATTTGTTTTTTAAAAGAGGCACATGAATGAGCAGAAATTTGCCCAATCTCTGTTTGTTCAGCTTACAACTTGCACAATAGCAAATTCAATCTTGTTCAGAGGCTTATTCTTCCATTGTAGAAGTTACCTGAATTGTAAGCAAGTTGGAATCTGCATAGGTTACAGGTTTATGTCAAAGGAAAATGACAAACTGGGGAAAAGCAGTTTTGGCTCGCACTAATAAATTTCATATAACTGGCTCATTTCAAATATCCTTTGCAAATTTTATTTCAGAGGTGGAGAAATGCCTTCATCTGACAATGGCAAATGGAAGGTCCTCTCACAACACTGTGGGAATAACAATGACATTGCATTTCTCCCCCACATCCGAGCTGCCAAGGCAATGAGCACTGTCCTTGTCCACTGCTCAGGGAGGCAGGTACAAGCCCACAGTCCTGGTGGGAAACCCTGGCCACAAGCAGTTCTTGAAAAGCTCATCACTGATCTTAATTGCTCACCTGAACTATTTCCAAGCCTGGCTCCTCCTGGCTTTCTATTGTCCTCAGCAAAACAATTAAACTGTGTCCAACTTCACAGCTTGCAGCACGAAAGAAATAAAGTAGATCTCTCTCATAAGGATACAGGGGGTCTTGTTTGTGCAAGGTTCCTGAGCATGAACTGGCAGTAACATTTACCTGAGCAGTTATGGGGGAAAAATATCTGCTGAAACAAGTTTAGTACCTTGTAAACCACACTGATCTTCTTGAACTAAGATTCCAGTGGGAAAATCAAAAGCTTCTGGTCTTTTGTTTGATTTTACTCAGTACAAAGGAAAAAAATAATTCTTCAGCAATGTTCACTTATTTGAGAACAAAAAACATAGGAGGTGTAAACTAATTTTCAGGTGATCACTAATCAGAACGTGTGCTATTATTGGATGTGTCAGATGCCATTTAATAAATCCTTAAAAATATTGAATAAAAGTACTTTTTAAGGTACTGGTTTCCATTTTCTGTTTTGTGTTGTTTTTTGTTCTTTTTTCTCTGAACCCATAGATTTTAATTCTATTTATAATTTCTGTAGGGAATCTGTGTCTTATTCATACAAATAAAAAATATCTTCTATTTCTTTATATTTTGAACTGTTTTATAACTGCTTCTCCAGAGCAATATTTGTTTATCTAGCTTCTACATAAGTTCCTTAATAACTCTTACCACTCCACATCCCCAGGAAAAAAAAAAAAGAAAAAAAGGAAAAAAAAAAAGATAAGGTTTTTTAAATTTTTTTTTTAGGAAAAAAGTTATGTATTTCAGAAGTAAAAATAAGAAAAGGCCAAGTTGCCAGACAGAGTAGAATAGCAACATCTAGAGAATGTAAACAAGTATTATTTCTGACATAATTTTTGCTTTTTATAACAAGTTTTTAATTACATTTGCTATTCTCTTGCTGAAGGTGATATATGTGTTCTCTATAACTGTTAGTTACATGTTCCCTGACATGTTGAGAACAGTCATTTTCTAATGAAATAAGGAGAATTTAGACTGTCCCAGTGAGGCTGAAAATGAGTTATCCTACATTAATGTGAAAGTAAATACATAAATGCTTTCCTGTGCCCAGGAGCACCATTGAGAATTGGAGTGCTAGGTCATTAATTTCTGTGAATGAAGAGTACTGTAAATGTTTCTCCAGAGGAGTTTTCTAAAGATTATGGGGTTATTAAGGTAAAAAGTTCACTTTCCCTCCTAGAAAGTTCACACTTTAGAACACATATGGAAACAATATGTTAAGAAAGCTATGAACAGATCTAAAAGTAAAGCATTTTTTAGTGCATTAACTGTGTCTTGTAGACAACTCAGCAGAACTATTAAGCTTCTCTTGCTCTCCTTTGCAAAAATTCCAATATAAATACACAGGAATCACAGATCACTAAAATACCAAACCCACATTTTAGACCAGCTCTCTGCAGTTTAACCTAATGTTGAAGAATGGGGGAAACCAAACCCATCCACCTGAGAGCCTGATCCACAAGGAGCTGCAGAGAAGGTTTGCACTCCTCCTTTGACATTCACTTCCAAGATCAACATCAATTGCCTCTTCCAAAAATTAGTTCACATTACAAATTCCAGGAAAAACAGCAATGTTTAAGCATGTTCTGCATGTTCTTCCTCACAGCCATCATCAGTGGCTGCAGAATCACGCCCAGCTCCTGACAGTGCTGCCCAATGAGCAGAGGAGATCCATTGACAGAAAAGGAATTGTGCTGCTTCTGGACTAGGATCTTCCTTAGGTGTTTGTGAACAGGTGTGATAGAGCATCTTTGGGATTAGGGATAGGAGGGAAAGCATCTTTTAATTAAGAAGGTACCAGTTTTGTGTAGCTCATTTGGGTTAACAGAAACAGTCTGACCACCATTATTAGGTACAGCAGCTATGAAGGGCATTCACAATTTTCTGTTAAAATCATAAGACATTTTAGCAATTACCAGACTATGGTTTTATGAAATCCTACTATTGTACATCCGAAAAAAATATTGCTCCTTATCTAAATGAGGAGACCTCTGGATTTTCCCCGATTTCAGTAGTAGAATACAGTGCGGCACGAGGAAATGTCGATCTCATTACTTAACTGGATTTTAGTCAATTTTCTTATATTTTACACTTGACCACAGCTTCCCAAACATATTTTTGTACCTGATACTTATTTGAAACAGCAGCTGCTTCTATCCCCCTTTCCTCACAAATCAAATAGTTGTAAGTAATAAATCCCCCAACACAATATTTAATCATCTTTGCTCCCAGATCAAGCAGGTAACTTCATGTAGGTATGGCAAACCTAGTGATTTTTTTGTGCCATTTCCTGTACTAAATATTTATTTAATATTATAATTATGCTATTTAACATTTACACCCTGCACGTTCATTAATTATTTCAGCAAAACTTGGACTACACCAAAACCTTGTTGTTCAGCTATGGAAAACTGGCATTATATTTAAGACTCTTCAGAGCCTCTAGCAAAACAATAACCAACCAAACAAACAGAATGCCAGTCAGCTGTAAGATTGCAAACAAAGACTGCAACAAAAAGCAATTGAATTGTAATCCTTAAACATCACTTTCAATATACTGCAAAACACTGGGTTAATTATCAAAGTTGTTATGCACCCCACATCTTTCAGAGCTACAAAAATAATTGAATTTTCATGTGGAAATATCAGCTGCAAAGAATATCATCACTAGATATTGAAAAAGAAAATTAATTATTTAAATGCACAAGACCAACATGCTCAGACAGACAACAAAAGAGTTGAGTGAAAAACACATTATAGTATAAAAATGAAACATTGAAATGCTATATTTAATGAGAAAAAATACATTGCAAGATATCAGCTGTGAAAAAATGTTACAAATTAATGGCTATTTAATGGGCCTGGAGAAGAAAACAGAAGTGGTAACAACATTCTGAACAGCAGCAAGTCTCTGTGAAACCTTTCCTAAATATGCAAGCTGACTGCAAGGGAGGAACTGATATAGAGTACAGATAACTTGCACCCTGAAGTCATCCTCATGACTCAAGCAAATCAAAATAAAATTAGGTGGATAATCCCTTTCAGATAAAAGGCAGTGATCTTTGGAAAAGCCAAATATTTAGATTGGTAATTTACTGCATCAGTGTTGCAGACTGTAGCAGGTTGAAGGGGGAGAAGAGTGGATTCTATGAACTTCCATTTCTATTAAGTTTTCATTGTTTTGGGAGCATTACAAGGACAAATCCTTTTCCAAGCTAAGGCATAATTTGTCTCTATAAATCTGCTGAATTAACCTATTGTTACATTTCCTATCACTGGTCTTTTCTGGTTTAGGGTTTGGGGTTTTTTTTGTTGTTGTTGGTTTTTTTCCTGTTAATGGGGTTTGCAATAACTGATGTGAGATTATTTAAAATAATGAGATACAGTGCAAGAAAGATTAAACTACACAAAATGTAACTAGGGCCAATCCTGGATCTTTAACCTACATCTTCAAAAGGTGCACAGGCACCTCACTTCTGTGTTGGACAAATGAAAACCAAGCATGTTTAGAGCTTATATAATTTCTGAGTCAGGAAGATTTCATGGACTCCTGCTGACATTTTAAAATGTCATCATTTATTTATTAAACAACTTGAAAACAGCTTAATGGTTTAATAAATAGTGCAGACTGACAAGCTTAAGACCTATTATATCCTCCAAAATGAATCCCTTGTGTGCTAGAACAAAACCTAAGGGGCAAGTAAAATTCCCAAACTTTTTAATATTGCCTAGAATTATGCCACAACCTTAAAGAACAAAATCTTTACACAAGCATTCAGATCAATATAGACTGTGGACATTTCCATCTCTCAGAGGAGATGGAATAGCTCAGTATAAATATCTCCTGAAGGCCAAATCTCATTGGGAGACTTTTTTTCTTCAGAAGACTATTGGGTAGATTGTGTATCTAGCATGAGTTTAGTACTCCTGCTGAGCTCCCATGTGGACAACCTAGTGCCCAAAAGAAAAGTCTTCATAGGTGATAACTAATCAGCTTCCGATTTTTCTACATAACAAATTATTGTGGGGAGTTAACACACCATAAATTCAACATGGTTTTTTATTCCTGATTATGGGTAAACCCTAATTAAATGCTGCCACTGTAGCTATTTTAGTCTATAAAGAGGCTGGCCTACTGAAATGGATGAAAAAATTCGTGCTGATTCACATCTGCTGTCTCTGAGATATTCAGAGTCTATTTCCTCAGTTTGTAGTAAAAGGAGTTTTATTCCCAAAGTTGTCAGAGCTACAGATCCTAGTAAAAACATGAAGGTTAATCTCACTGCTTTACTGCTTGTTTTCACTTGTCCGGCAGGAAAGCAGATCGCTTCCTTAACTGGAACCTTTACCTGCACAAGTAGCCAAAGAGAACCCAGCTCAAATGTCCACAACGCTGTTGCCCCTGCTGTGGGACTACCACAGGTAAAAGCTGGCACCTACTTGTTTCTTACTGAAATGCACACTTAAAACTTTGCTACACACTGGCAGTTCCCAGCCTTAAGTGAAACTTTTCTCCTATGAGCAAAGCTAAGAACTTTTTCCTACCCTATTTTTGAAACCATAATTCTAGTGAAAGAATATTCTGCTCATTATAGCAATATTCCTGATTAAGAGAGAACTGCTGCTGCCAGTGATTTCCTCTGTGATTTATTTTGTGATATGGAATATTAAAAGCTTTTAAAACTTATTTGGTGTACTGCAGGTGACATGTGATTGAATATTGCTGTAGAACCAAACCTCCCAGAGGGTTTAATCAATACATTTTTATGTTTTCCTATCATATCTGCCTTGTTTTATTTCCTACAAGTATGCTCTGACCATGAAGGGTAGATGGTTTATATTCAAGCAAATATGAAGAACTGGTGAACCCAATTACTCTTTTGCCCTGCTGATATGGGAAAAAAAAAAGGACCAAAAAATTCTTATTCCTGTAGCATACACAGAAAAGAAGTCAGGAATGTAAATGTAAAATCTTCTTTATATAGAACTAGCACTGCATATTTCTATACTAGTAGCAAGTAGAAAACAGGTGTAGTCCTTAGTTAGGAGGTTCACATATTGTAGCTTTTCATTTTTTTTCCACCAGATGGCAGGTGAAATTTTTTTATTCCATATAGAAATATGTTATAGTAAATTATATTATTTCTACATTTCTAAGTGTTGAATCACACTAAAAGTTCTGTGCCACTCAGGGGAAGGTCAGTGTAAGGTTTTGGCACCTGGATTTGCTGTAACGTAAATCTCCAAATTTAAATTATATCAATTTAAAGCTTAAGTATACTGAACCATTCAGATTATAATGCCTTAAAAAATATTGAGGAGAAAGCCACACATATACATGATGTACTTCTGTATCAACATTTTAACGACAGGCAAGAAGAGCACACAGTGATTTTCTTCCTCCATCATATTCACTCACTTGTAGACTCAAATCCAGTCTCTCAAGTTCATTCCCCTTCTAACTGTCCTACATCTCTAATATGACTCTTAACCTTAGAAGCAAAGCTGTCATGGGAAAGTGCCCCCAAAATACCTCTTGCTCCTATTTTAAATGGAATTAAAAATTCAATAAAACAAACCAGAAAAGTAATTATTGCAACATCTCAGCTCCAGGGGCTAAACCCTGCAAAAATGAGTTCTCTGTTCACGTGAAATATCTGTCACAAAACACAAAAAGGGTTCATTTTTACTCTTTTCAGAACAGAAGCCTTCTGGCTGGGGTAGGAACAAAGAGCTCAAGCAGGTTTGGGACTCCCAGTGCTGTTACCCGAGGGCAGACAGGGGCCAGGAGAGCCAAACCCTTCTTGGATGAAGCTGCAGGAGCAAGCTGGAGGTTCTCCATCCCCAGATGGGCACTGGGCCCCCACAGGCAGCCCAGAGCCACCAGGAAACAACATTCCTGAGGCACTCCAAGGGTGGGGTTTGGCTCATCCCCACCAGCTCTGCCCCACTTGTGCCCAGCCTGAAGCAATTCACGTCCTGCCACTGAAGTCAGCCACAGGTGTCCTGGCTCAGCAATCACTGCCAATTGGCCTGCCCATGTTCAAGCAGCTTAAAAAACATGATATTATATACTGAGCCTTTCCCATTGAAAGACTAAACGTTCTTAATGAAAATGTTAGTGCTATGCTGGAATAAAGAATATTTCTTGCTGCAGTGGGGCATCTAAATTATGCTATCTTGGCCATTTTTACTGAATTTTATCTCAATGCTCTACAGCTTTTTAATATTTGGCCTTTATCTCCTCTAGTCTGCTACTTAAATATTTCAACAAACAGAACCTACAAAAAACCCCAGGACACAGAATGGAAAATTACCAGGCTGCTGAACCCTCAACCAAGCTGAGCCAGCTGTATTTATTAGATTCTAGACACAAAAACATATCTGGAAATTTAATGTTGATATTTATTAAAATTAAACATATTTTCAAAATAGATTTAAGCTGTATCTAATATTGCTTAATTAGAGTAATCCACAGAGAATATTTTTATCTCAGTAAGAAGATATGGAATTACATTCAGAAATCCCTGAGCAAAAGGATTTAAAAATACCTTTTGGGTTTTATGCTGCTTTATAGTGTAAGCTATGTGTTTAAGCCTTTCATACATGTTATGTTCCTACCTACAGCTCTGCCTTGAGCTTCATCAAAAGAGTGACATTACCATAAAGACAGTGCTTGTCTGGTTAAGGTGACCTAAACTAGGAACATTTAAGACCACATTTATCTTTGAAACCACATTTTATCATGATATAGTATTTACATGAGTTATATGAGGCATGTTTACAAATATACTTCAGGGTAAATGCACAACAGGACACTTAATAATTTCAAGGCAGATAATATTTTAACTTTTTTGAAATGTAAAGAAATATCGCTGAGACTCATTTGTTTCTCCTTTCAAACAAAATCAGCAGAATCTGAGGTATGCTATTTTCAGCTGAAGGTTGGACTGAATTAATCTGACTAATGTGCTATACAATAGGCATCTTCTATTAAACAAGGCAATCATAACTGTTTTCATCATTATTACTCAAAAAAAAAATCCACAGGTCAAAATCCATGGGGGGAAAAAGCCCCAAACCCACACTAAAAGAATTGAAAACAAACAAAAATTCCCAAATACAACAAACCAAAACGGTCACCCCAAATTATCTTTGCTTAAGGGTGTCTACCTGCCCAAGGAGTGGCACAGTGGTGAATGCACATGTAACAGAGTGCTCCATCCCTGATGTCAGCAAACAAGGGACTCCAAATTAAGCATAGACCAAATTACTAAAGATTAATAAACAATCTCATTTCACCCATTGGTGATCAGGTCAAAAATAAAACTTCTTTTAACTCCAGTTGTTCAAAATGTCTCACTGTCCTTCCTCAGTAACACTGATGCAGAGAAACACACAAGACTTTTCCTTCTAAAGTCACTTTTCACAGATGTTCAGTTGTATAACACTGAAGTTCCACACAGTCCCGAGTATCAGTGCCTGATACCTTGGACTCAGGGCATTTCATGGCCACATGGATGAAGCCTAGTGATGAGTTTGCTCCTCTTACACTAGGGGATCTTTTTAGGGTTAACATCTCTTATCAAAGAACTCTCAGGGTGCTCCAGCAACTGAGGAACTCAGTCTCAGCCTGGGGAGAGGAATCTCTTTACCTTTTGTTCCAAGAGCACAGCCCATCTATTCATACTGACTTTCCTATCAAACATATAAACACAATGTTATCTAGAAACAAATAAACTCTATCATAGTCATTGTATCTCCTGAGAAACAAAGACAAAACAAAGTCACTTTGCTTAATATACTCCTATCAGGCGGTGTGTTGAGCAGAGTGAAGAAAGAATGTGTACACCATAATATAAACCATCAACAGCACAATAGAACCCCTCATCCATATGCAATTTACGTGTTATTTGTGAAGGGAAAATATTTTTGAAACAACACCAAATATGCTAAAGCAAGTTTCTCTTTGGTAATGCCTGCACTCCCCCTTCTGCCCCATGCATGAGCTGTCCCACACAACAACATGAACATTTCACAGAGCTGTTTGGCAAAGTCTAAGGAGGCCCATTCCATCACCCACTTTTCCAGACATTGCAAACACCTGCCTGTCTCATATTTGGTCAAGTGTTGCTGTCCTATTGGAAAGGTTTCGTACCTTCTAGGTGATTTTCATGAGCAGCTCCTCACAGCACTGACTCCTTCTTCTCAGCACAGCCAACAAACTCCATCTCCCCCCTCGACCAGCCAACCTGCTCTTTTATAATACCCCTCCTAACTGGATCCAGCTGTGGCCTATTAAGAGCAGGCTTATTCTTAATGCTTGATAATTAGCACAGCTGTAACTCCTTAGGGGCCAGATTACCTTCACCACTGTCTCTATTCTCCTACCTTTTATCTAACCACAGTCAAGCAGGTGAAAAAATGGATGAAAGTCTGGCAATGGGATGTAGAATTTATGCACTCAGTTTGATTCAGCCCTGATCAAATTATTTAAGTGAATGAGCAGTTCAGACTAAGCAAAAGTATCCTGCTTATCTCCTGAAGGAAGAAAGTGTGTAAGCAGCTAGAACAGGGAGGGGAAGAGTAGGCAACAGACCATGGCAGCTTTTCACTGCATCTTGGAAAAAACTTCCATATATTTAGCACTCTGTTGATGCCTATCACAGTGATCTTTCCCTGAAGCCTTGTTTTCCTCTTAAACTCATCTAAATCGATATGACTCTGTATTCAAAAGAATAAAGAATGAGAACATTACTGAAAAGCCAACAGGTGTCAGTCCTAAAATTCCACCTTTGCATAACTCAGTGGACAGATGGGTCATTCTGTACCTTTTGAGTGCAGGGACTAAACTGCTGCTTTGATAGTTCTCATTCCCAAATTAGAATGACTGAGGAATCCATATCACTGAAAAATAATGTTCTGGTCACAGTGCTGGCCTCAATCCCTCCCATCTATGTGTAGGAAGAAAATGTAAAAAGTCATGCAATACCAAAATTGAGTAAATGGAGGAATGACCCTACTTGCTACTCTTTTCATGAAGAAAAAAGACCAAAACAATATAGTCCACCAATTCTTTTAGTATCTCATTTCACACTGACAAAGGAACCCTAACCTAGACTGACATACAGTAACATCCAAACAAACAAACAAAAAGCTCTAATAGGTACTGTTGTAGTCTTTCAATTCTCTGACTAAACAATGAACCACCTTGAAACAAGAACAGTTTGAATTTTGTTTATGTGTTTGTTATTTCAGTGGCACCTTCAAATGCAAACCTCATCCCTTCTACAAAATATTTCCCATCTGAGCTAGCAACACACTTCAAAAGCTGCCAAATCAGATAGTCCAATCTCAAAATGAAGAAAATATATCAATAACTGCACTTACTGTAATCACACTTGCTTCTGACTCTGATGAAATAAAGCTGAAGGAGGAACTGGCAGAAAGGCATGACTGGTCTTTTGCCAGGCCATCCCCTGTAAAGTCAAAAGTGAGAGAAGTGCTCCAGAAGGTGGACTACTGCAATGAGATACAGGCAGCAAGAAGAGACAGGAGCTGAGGGGCAAGGAAGGCAGAATGCTGCAGTTATAAGATCCAAACAGATTGATTTTGAACCAAAAGAGAACAAGCACTGACATCTGGAAATTTTGATTGGAACAGAGCAGGTGCCTTGAACTGCTGCTTCCCTGCCTTGTATGTGCAGCCCCATGTCTGTCATTCCTGCAGCTGTGCAGTGCACAGGCTGAACATAATGAGCTAATCTGTAACTCAGAGGGGATGAAGGTCCTTCTGCTACTCTTGGCCCCAGAATTTAGAGACAGCTCTGGCTCAGCTGAACAGGAAGGTATGGATGTAGCCCCTAAGGGATCCCACACACGTGCCCATGTGAGTGTCTGGTACCTGTGTCCCTGCTCAGTAGCTGTTACCTGGGGCTATGCAATGCAGCTGGCTTTTTAACAAGTGTGCCATAAACTCAAAAAATTCTGGTTCAGCTTCTTTGTTTGACAGAAAGCTACATTCTGAACAAAGGAATCAGCCACATAGGAAGCTCTGGTAGAATTAGAGTGAGGGTGATAATGGAAAAAGAATTAAAACCTGTTGTGTTACAACGATGCTTCATTAAGTGCGGCAAGCAGGCCTGTTGGAATCAAAGAGAATATATTTTATTCAAGGAAAGGTTCTTAGAGAGTTTTCAAAGGAGCTGAAAGAAAATAGCTTTCTATTTCAATTTTAAATAATGCAGTTCAGGAGATAGTAATTTTTTATCAAAAATAATAAAAATTTCCTTTGATAAGAGAAGCATTTAGAAATTTTTTCTGTAAACATGTCTCACTACAGATTGAAGCCAAATCTGATGAAAATGTTTGCTGGGTCCAGCAACAGCCAGAATGCTTTTTATATTGATCAGATGTGGAATTCAATGCATTTAATAATTTCTCCAGAAAAAAGCTTTCAGCGCACAAGGTACTTGCACAGTTCTCATTTATTATTAGCCACCTTCACACTCTTCTGTCCTAAAGAACTAACTACAGCCAGTATAATACTTGTGTTTGCTCCAGATAAAGGCAAGAATTTTTTGAATGCAATGAACAAGTGTCAGGAAATGTAAGAAAATTTAGTACAAGTTGCATGGTCAAACACAGACTAAAGCCCAGGCCTTTTGACATAATATCACTTCTCTGTCAAACCCAACCCCAAGGGATTCTGTGGAAGTGAGCACCAAGCAGCAGTCTGCAACCTCAAAATGACACAGTGGGTTCACCATCACTGTGAAGAGATTCTGAGAACTGCACCCTGCAATTTCACTTTCAGTAATATGTACCAGCTCTGGTACGAAAAACAGACACATGCTGAGTGGTGGAACATCTGACTTGTTCAAACTAGGTATTTCCCATCTCTGAGAGGTACTTGATGAGACAGAGTTTGGAAAGTACAGGTCACAAAAGGCAGGTGACTCCATCATATAGATCTACAGAAGACACAAACATTTAGAAATTATTAAGTTGGTTTGTTCACTGGTTTGAAATGTAAATTTGCTAGTATAGCAGAGAGAATGCAAGAGTAAACTTCAGTTTGGAAACCTGAAGAAAACTAAAAGCAAGGAATCAAGTAGAAAAGTAAACACTGTTGAATAAGTTAAAGATACAAAAGCTACTTTTTCATGTTTGTTTTTCAAAAACTGTCTGAAGCAGAATGCTCTGTTGTTTGATTTACATACCTGTCACTCATCATTATTGACACCTTCCCCCCATACAAATTGAAAATATATTCTCATAAACTGAAGAAAACATGAAATGGGAAAGACAAATATTTCCTCCGTGACATTGATGGCAACAATGTACTCACACAGAATGAACTAGCTTGGAAAAGACCTTTAAGATCATCTAGTCCAACCTGTGACCTCCTCATTGAGTAAGCCATGGAACTGAGTGCCACATCCAGTCTTTTTTTAAACATGTCCAGGGATGGTGATTCCACCACCTCCCTGGGCAGATGATTTCATTGCCCAGTCACTCTTTCAGTGAAAAATTTTTTTCTGACATCTAACCTAAACTTCTCCTGGCTCAGGTTAAGTCTGTGTCCTCTCGTCCATTGTTGCCTGCAAGAAGAGACTGACCCCCATCTGACTACAGCCACAGGAAGTTGTGTACAGTGATAAGGTCACCTCAGAGTCTCCTTTTTTCCAGGCTGAACAACCCCAGCTCCCTCAGTTGTTCGTTACAATGCTTGTATTCCTAGTCCTTCACCAGCCTCGTTGCCTCCTTTGGACACATTCAAGCATCTCAACATCCTTCCTAAACTGACCTGCCCAGAGCTGGACACAGCACTCCAGGTGTGGCCTCACCAGTGCAAAGAACAAGGGAAAAATGACCTCCCTGGTTCTGCTGGCCAGATGCAGGACTATTCCTGATGCAGGACATTGGCTTTTTTGGCCACCAGGGCACACAGCTGGCTCATGTTCACTCAGCTGTCAGTCAGAACCCCCGGGTCTTTTTCTGCCTGGGCACAGTTCAGCCACTGTGTCCCCAGCCTGTATCACTGTAGGGAGTTGTGACCAAAGCGCCGGACTTGTCACTTGGACTTGTCTAACTTGCTGTTGTTGGGCTTGGCCCATCCATCCAGCCTGTCCAGGTCCCATTGCAGAGCCCTCCCAACCTCCAGCAGATGGACACATGCTCCCAGCTTGGTGTCACCTGAAAATTTACTGATGGTGGACTCAATCCCCTCATGCAGAGGATTAGTGAAGATATTGAACAGAGCTGGCCCCAGCAGAGAGCCCTGAGGGGCACCACTGCTGACTGGCCACCATTCACTGCCGCTCTCTGGGCCGGCCATCCAGCCAGTTCCTAACCCAGCAAAGGGTGCTCCTGTCCCAGCCCAGGGCTGCAGCTTTTCCAGGACATGCTGTGGGAGACAGTGCCAAAGGCCTTGCTGGAGTCCAGGTACACAACATCCACAGCCTTTCCTGAATCCACCAGGCAGGTAACCAGTCATAAAATGAAATCAGGCTGGTCAAGCATGACCTGCCCCTCCTAAACCCCTGCTGGCTGGATCTAATACCCTGGCCATGCTGTAGGTGCTGTGTGGTGGCACTCAAGATGATCCATTCCATAATCTTGCTGGGCACTGAGGTCAGGCTGACTGGCCTGTCGTTTCCTGGATCCTCCTTCCCACCTTTCTTGTGCATGGGGTCACACTGGACAGCTTCCAGTCCTCTGGGACCTCCCCAGTGAGCCAGGACTGCTGGTAAATGATGGAGAGCTGCTTTGCAAGTTCATCTGCCAGCTCCCTCATCCCTCTGGGATGATCCTCAGTGTAATTCAGAACACTTGTGCTAGTAACAATCCATAAAAACAAGCCCACCATATACAGCAGATCACTAAATTAACTAAGGCCTACCAACAGTATTGTAAATTTTAAGGAACAGAACAGACACATTTGACTGTCTTGAACAGTACAAGGACAGTTCAGAAGAGGAAGAAAACTAAAGTCAAAATGCATTACATTTAATCTTTTGCAAGCTTTTGGTACAAGCTATTGATTCCAAATCAGCAATTGGATATCTTCTTTACAAACCATAACCAAACCCTAATAATCATAAATCAGAGGGAGGCACTACTTTTAGAGAATCTCATGTTAAGAGGTTATATTTAAAAATTATTATCTGTATTCTTCTCTATACAATCAGAACCAATATTCATTTAGTTCCACTAGGCTGGAACTTAACCTCGTATGGACTGAAACATAATATCTAACCTTAATTTTTATTTGGGAATAGAGGAAAGTACTAAGGAAAATTCATGAGTAATCAGAAAGCCAAAAGGGTGACATAAAAAAAGAAGAAATGTGAAAAACCCTGTAATTTATCTCATAACAGTTGAATGCATTGTTAATCAGTGACTTTTGTTACAGTGACAAAGGAAAATGAGAGCATCCTCCCAAACTAAGACATCTATTCAGCCTGCAGACAACTCAGTTCTTAAAAGCTGTCTGAATCTGTGAATTTGATTTCAGTTCTCTTTAGAAAAGCACACTGTACAAGCTATTATACCTCACAATCCTGGCAAATTTAGTGCATCTGTGTCTATGTTATGAAAAATTATTGCTATAATGATATCAGAGAAGATCATTAAATACATGCAGATCTTTAAGGCATTGGTATGGCTAGCTTCAACTAAAAATTTTTTTGGGTTACTTGAAATTCCCTGTTTCTTCACAGGGCATGTTTGTTTTTATTGATTAAAAGATCTCATTTGTGCAACCATTACTTGATTTTTTTTCCTGTTGTTTTAAACAACTACTCTGGAATTCTTCCCATACTGCATTTCTTCTCCTGCTGTATACAGGTTAGGAAAATTTATAAAAAATTGGAAAGATATGAAGATTGTCCATGGTAAATACAGAAGCTGCTGGAATTTCATCTGCTTATATCAAATCCCAACTTGCTTTACAGTTTTGTGCATTAAAGACCAGATTAGGCACCCAGAAAAAGCTGGCTACAAGATCAGCTCCTTGCAAACTGTTTCCACTACGTTCATCCACTATCTGTATGTTATGTTATGATGCCACTGTGATTGCTTTAGAAAGAATAAAATCTATATGAAAATGCATTTTCTTACTGCTCTCCAATTTTCTCAGAACTCTCATTATCACTCCACCTTCAAGCTCCCAGTGTGTTATTTAATATGAATGAAGCCATACTTGGTCCATCACTCAGCTGTTGTACAGTAACTAGACCCCAAATGCACACAAATAATTTCCAGGCTGCCAGCTGGATAAAATGTCAACAAAAAATGCAATGAACATTTGGATTCTGATGATTTAACTCATTTCTAGCTAAAAATCAAAAGTGAGAACATATTGGCAGAGGAAGAGAAAGGAAGATCCCAAGAACTTTAGTTTTATGTAGGCCTAATGCTAACTCAAACTTACACATGAAATAGAAGAGTTAGCACAGCATATCTGTCAGGCTCAGTAGCACAGGTGGGTTTGCCTGTTCAAAATTTTACTCTATTTTTCTTTTCCTTCTTCATCAGCATATTAATGCTCTTCATCATCATTCTTTGGAAGTGCAACACATACCACATTTCCCATCCTTCTGAGCATATGGTCTGGAACTATTCAATAGCTGCAGTGTGATGATTCCGGGCTGCTGAGCGCAACTGATAGGCACATTAAACTGCTGGGAGACTCTTATCTGGGGCAGACAGGATTCTCTCCAGTGCAGTCCTGAGGGGCCCTCAGTAATGAAAAATAGTAATTCTAAGTCTTTTCTACCTGTCTGTTGCCAAGCATTTTAAAATGCAGTTTCAATAGTTTTTCATTCCCCATAACCCTTATTAAAGCAAATCAAGTGTAAGTCAGAAGGACCTGGAGAGTTTCACTAGAGACCCTGCAGTTATCAATTTAAGAATAGGTTTTTCAAAGCTTATTTTCACTTGCTTTTAACACTGTAAAGCCATCTAATATAGAAAGTATGCTGATACAAATAGGTATAAAATTAATTAAGCAAATACAGCATTATGATGTTTGACTAATAATTTTTTAAAAAATCTGCTATTTTTAAAGATATTTTCCCCTTCATTATGAAATTAATAAAGAGTAAAGAAAAACAGAATTTATTTTGCAAATAAACAATGTTAGAGAAGTCAAAACCTAATTGAAGATATTAAGTTTACCAGATTTAAAGAGATTCCTTCATCTTTTTCAGTCTCTTAGCTGTGATTATAGTAACAAGCACTCATGCTCTTGCCTGGAACAACAGTGAATGAAGTATTTGTTTCCAATTCCCATTTCTTCAGGTAAAGGGGAAAGAAAAATCAGCTTCCAGACTCATGACTCTTTACAAAATAAAAGAATGATTTTCTGAGAACAGTGATTGCCTGAAGAATCACTGTACTGATACCATGATCTAAAGACACAGGTTTTGTGGTTGACACAGTGGCAATTCAAATGGTTTACATGTGCTGCCTTTTCACGCAATAAGATAATGCTTCACTTCCTTTCATCTGTAGAACGAGAAAAAACTGATTATTTTCACCTCAGTGTAAGTTTTATTCTGCTTAGATCCTTAAATAGTGACTCTGTTGTTCCTTTCCAGAAGATCATGGTAAATTCTGAATAGATATGAGGATGTACAGGACTTTGCAGCAGGCATACCTTCTGCAGCAGTGCACAAAATTAAATAAATGGAGCATCACAAAAAAGTCTAGAAAATATTCTCAATTGCTTTAAGTTTTTAGTGTACACATCTTTCTTACTTATGTTTACAACTTTAATAACACTTCTTGGATGACTCACACCACTACACCCTAAATTCTAGTTTCTGTAAGGTTATAAATTTACCACTCTATTAAGGTATTTTAGCTTAGAAAACAAGTATACAGTAAGGATTCTATTCCATTGGAGTCAGCCATTCATATAACAGACAGCATTGGAAATTTGATTTCTTATTTTTGAGAATGTAAAAAGATCCCAGAGAGAATTCTGTGCTTTGGTTCTCTTCACAAGTATTTTCTAAAATTTGCAATTACTCCCTATTTTCAGTGATTAAATTTTATAATTTTTTATTTAAAAACTTCTCAGAGGAGAAAGAATCACTAATTTTAAGACAGCTAGAAAGAGATCACACACAAAATTGCTTATTTTCACATAAAGAACAGTATTTAGGTTATAAGCTTATCTTTATGCTTCACATAAAAACTGCATTAACATTTGCATTCTTCATGGAGTCACAAATATTTTCCTTAGTTTCCAATGTTTATGTATTAAAAGCTATATTTTCCTCCAACACCACTGTAAGTGAGGATCTGGCATTGCTGTTTGCACTCAGCTTGGTAAAACTGAATTCTTTTCAGTAGTGAAGCATTAAAGCAGTTGGATGCACTAACATTTGCACAACTCTCCTGCTGGATATTTGTAAAACCCTTTATTTTCATGTTTACCTATAGAAGAGAAAATCACTTATTTGGAGAACTTTATGAGTGGCTTCTTGCAGAGTAATCTGCTGTGACAGACAGAGCCATGGATCTCAGAAGGACAGCTGCCTGACATGGAATATCTTACATGCACAGTTGTACCTAAAGACATTTTTACCCATTTTACCTTTGTTCATGGTTTTTTTATTTTTATACAAGATTCTCTTCAAATAAGAAAGAGGCAAGAATGAGTTACAAGCAGTGCAGTGACCAGCAGTGAGTACAATAAGAATTTAAAGTGGACTGGAAGGAAGCTTTCAGATACTGGGCACAATCTTGTACTTTTTGAGGCTCTTGGGGAAGAAACAGCAGTCAGGTAACTATCAGGTATGTTTTAGTACTGTTAGACGTGTAGGACTTGTGTAACTTGGCAGACAAATCTCATTCAGCTGTGCATAAACTAAAATAACAGTTCATTACATTTATAACAATCCTCTCTGTTTAGCCAGCTCTTGTGTCTTGCCTACTCTGCTTTTGGAGAAAATTGTAGTACAGGTCAGAGGGTACTTTTGAATTTCTAAATTTTAGTGTGTTTCTTCCAGACAAGGGCAGATGTCACATCGCCAATATAATGTTTTTTCAAACATACTGTCAATTAGAAGTGGCTATGGTAATACTAAGTATTCAAGGCTTAGAATATCTGTGATATGCATTTTTCAAGTAGTCTAAACTGAATACCTTCTCTCCTGGCAGACTCTTGAGAGTTGCTGAATTTTATTTAAAAGTAAATAAAATATCTATTTTACTAAAAAAATTTTGCTGACAGAGTTGGAAAATTAACATTATTGATTTTAATACATTTAATAAAACCTTTCTACCAAAAAATCAGCAGCTAAACACAAAACATTGTATCTTTTCTTCTTATGTTTTGAGAAGTACCTTTAATGAAGTAAAGTTGTACATTACTGTTGTAGTTTAATGAATATCTTTAATGAACAAAATGTTTAATTATTAGAGATATTGGAATTTGGGGGATGCTTAAAGAAATGAGAGCATGGTGAAAAAAATAGTCCTTATCTATTTAGGCTTCTTCCCACTCAAATCTCAGACATGCACTTCTTCCCACCTTCAGTAGGTATCATGTTCCCTGAATGACTTTAGAAGTATTTTTCCTCCAGTCAAACAGTCTGTCATTAGCACAGAGTAATCCTTACTGTAATGGTCTTTAATTGCCTCTAATTATTTTATATCTGAATTACTGTACACTGCAGGACATTCAAAGCCATAACAATAAAATATCTTATTACAGTGGCTTATTGAAGTACTACTGGGCTCACACTTCTGGGAATCATTCTAAAGTCCAGCAGTGACTGTAAATCATTCTGATTTCTCTGTGTAAGTCAATGGGGATATTGCATAAGAAACTCCACTTGTAAACTCTAACATTAAGTCCTACTATAGAACCAAAGGCATTAAATTCCTTCATTCATTGTACTTGGGTTAGGCTAAAGCTCCAAAAGCAAGTCAAACATCAACTATGGCACAAAATCAATGCTTTGTTTTCTCCTAAATATCCAGTATTGGTGACCCATAAACTCCCTGAAGGGACTTGCCCAGGAAAGTAAGCATTGCTCTATAGTTATTAAAGCCACCTATACACAGGCCATGCCCTGAATTCATCACTTTAAATACAGGCTTTCAATCTGGAGAAGTTTTAAGGTAAGGTTATTTCTTGAAAGGCAAAGATAAAAGGCAGCCTTTCCTCAGCAAGATCTGAGATAGCAAAATGGTCATTAAAAAAATTGTTTAATGTATTTGCTAAAGGCAAGTAAGTATTTAAAAAAATAAGTCAATTACATTAACAGCAGAGGGGCGTTTTAGAAGCATTGAATGCTAGCATCAGTAAAGCCTTTAAACAAATTGACTAATACTATCTCCTAGCAGGAGACACAGGACTGCTATCCCAGAACCAGAAAATGGTTGGGAGGGACCTTAAAGATCATCTCATTTCAATCCCCAGCCGTGGGCAGAGACACCTTCCACTAGAGCACATTGCTCAAATCCCCATCCAAACTGAGCACTTCCAGGGGTGGCAGCCACAGCTTCCCTGGCCTACCTGTGTTACTCTTATTAGTCTGTTCTAGGTCACACAGAGCTCCTCTTGGAGCCAAAATATCAACACCTAAAATAGGCAGGCAATGGTGCTTCAGCTGTCCATGGCTCTGGCTGGCCTGTGCCCCTGTGGGCTCTGCACTCAGAACAAGGATTGCCTTCAGAGGACACAAAGCAATGAACACGAGATGCTGGTTTTATTATGATTGGTGTTCCCTCAAGTTTGGTGTTCCTGAGGTGCAGGACTGCTGAGCACCACGTGTGACTGTGTGTACAGAAGAAAGCTGGAGCCAGCACTTGGAGCAGCCCACTCTGGTAGCAGCACAGCAACAGCAGAGATGGGGAAACAGCTCTGATTCGTGTCACACATCAGCTGCCAAATCTCATCAGCTGCCAGTGTGCTCTGCTTTGCTAACCCAGCCTTCATGCCTTGTATCTGTACAGACTCAAGCAGCCTGTTCTTGCTGGGACAGCAGGACAAGGAAATATGCAGCACCATCACAGCTCAGAGCTAAAACCAGCCCCAGCTCTGCTCTCATCACTGACCCTTCCCCTGGAATTTCTCCCTTTTTATATTAATAAGCTTACCAGTTGAAAGACACATTGCACTTTCAAATTACATATCACCACTACCTTTAAGGTGAAGAAAATCAAAACCATCTCCCTTAAAATAACAGACTGAATTAAAGCACAGTGAAAGCTAAACAGTGTTTTACAGGAGCTTCACTGGAAAACAAGACAGATATGGGAATCTCATATAACAGATATTCAGATAGTATTTGGAGTACCACTACAGAAAATAAATCAGTAAAACTTTCTGATTTCAAAGCACTTTTACGCATTTTGAAGGAATTTACTAAACTTTTGCCTTACTTATCCTTGCAATCATTCTTTTTCTGTCATCAGATACCTCAGGCAAATGTCGAATCTGCAATCCTCTCCATCACAAGCCAGTTTTACCATCAAATCTTTTTCCATTCAGATGTAATACAGCCATTCCGTCAATATTGTCCCAGAGGACATGCCCTCAGCAAGACCAATATTTTCATTTTATTGTCTCTTTCATTAATAGTGTGTATTAAAAACCACTTATAGAGAAGAAAGCAAGCATAGACTTTGCTCTTTGGAAGACAAAATGTTTGTTAACTTTGTTGGCACATGCCTATCAAACCAGCACAGCTGAGACTGATAAATAAGAATTTGATTAGCATTCAAATTATAACTTCTCCATTCCTCTTCATAATGACAGCTTGACTGAGATTGTGTTTGTCCATTTTCAGAGATGAATAACTGTGGCATTTAGTAAAGAAGTGAGAAAACCGTGTTTGGTTTTTAATTGGCTTTAATGACTTTCTTGGCCATGGTTAGTTGAAGAAGAGTGTAGCCAGATGCCTTTATTTCCCCTTCTGCTAGATTATGATCTCTCTCAAAACAATACTTGAAAATAGTTCATCTGAACAAAATTCTGAAAGGGCTACAGAGCAGCTGAAAGACAAAAAGAAATTGTGCCAGCATCACTAAGCTAAATTCAGCAGAATGATTTATGCTAAAAAAACCTGGAGAAAATTGTTCTCAATCTTCCTTATAAATAATTTGATTTTCAAACACCGTCTAGCACTGGGCTCTTCTGTTTCTCTGCCCTGAGGCATGAGGCACTGTGGTGTTAGACACATTTTCAAGAGCTTGCTGCATTCTGCCTCCAGAGCCCACAGAAAAGAGAAGGGGATTGCTTTCTGCTGTAGCTCAGGGCTGCACCCTGCACCAGGTGTGTGTGAGTCACACGTGGTGACTGCTGGGGAGCAGCAGCTCTGACATGCAGGGCAGAAATTGTTTTTCTTAGAGTGCTCTGCACATCAGCCTCCCTGTAGCACACCACTTTGCTAGGGCAGGGCAGAAGGTGCCAGCCCATCCATTCAAAACCTTCTCTCCCTTCTTCATCCCAATGATGCAATATTTTCACATGTATCCTTCTCTCACTTTCCAAAGGACACACAATCACCCAACAGTTATTCCCATATTCTTATTCCAGCTGGTGAAGTAAGAGGATTTGTAACTAGAGAATACTGTCAAGTGGCAAGACATAAAAAGATGAATTTACCAAAGGATTTGCAACAATTCTTAGACTGTGTATGCTAAGCAGAATAAAAATCACCCCTGCCCAGTTTTGTTGGTTTTTATATGAAGTGTTTTAGACAATTTGTTAGTTATCACCAAAATCACAAATCAATGGATATTTCAAAATTGTTTTCCAATGTCCCTCTGCCTTCTGTGCTTTATTCATTTACATGTACAATATGGATTTTTACTCTCCTCCATTATATATTCAATATTACATGCCAACATAATTCAAGCTCAATTTCTCAAATATGATTAATCCATTTAAAGATATTTACCATGTTTGTCAAATGGCTTACTTGAGGTGCTGCATGCAAAAATGTGCTACTTAAAAGAGAACCGAAATTGTACAAAAAAGAAAATTCAAAGTGAGGCCATAAATCTCAGCTGTCTCAAGGTGTTTCCTCGGTTCATTACACAGAGAAGTAAGTCAGTGCATCATGCAAAATAAAGTTTATATAAATATTATATTATCCAAAGAGCACGTTTACAGGCATAAGGTAGTGGCCATCGAATTAATTATAATGGTCCCCTTGTGCAGCTATAGAAAATTCTATCCTAGTGAAAATTCCAAAATTAAATTAAATATTTGTGAGTTCCTCAGCATCTTACAATTTTTTCTTGCTAAAGGAAGCAAACAACATTGTACTGAGCAACAAAATATTCTCAAGCATGATAATTAATTGAAAAGAAGAACTCCCATGTGCCACCATATTCGCATTGGAGAAGAAAGAGCAAACAGGTTTCCCAGTCAATGGAGTATTTGTTTTACCTTCACATAAAATGTATTAATAACAAAGTAGTTAAGGTTGTTCAAGAAGCACCAATATTATACAATTTTAACCTTTGTAATGTAAATGAAGATATTCTGTCTTTAAAAGTACAAAGACATGAATTTCTTATTCTAAAAATATACCTTTTTTTTTTTTCCTCCAGAAGTAGCAGAGGTTTCTGCTTGGACAGAATAGTGTCTGTTTTTACACAAATTCCTGGCTTAGCAGGAGCCCCTAATGTTACAATACATCTGGAATGATTAGTGTTAATGGGCCAAAATTCAGCACAAGTTCTGAGGCCCATTCATTGTGAGGCTTTCAATGTATGGGAAGTATTACATCCACAAGCAAACACCTGCTATATATACAGTGCAATCTCATGGAAAGATTTCTGGACTGATTTTTTATTATATTTACAAAATAAAATTTAATTTAATAATCACTAAGTTCTGAAATTTTTGAGGGAATGGGAAACTTCACAAGAACTTGTTTAGAGACTTCACCTTACTATTGAAATTCATAAGTCCATGTATGCACCCAGAAACAAAACTGCTTTACGGATCTGTTACATTTGAATAGAATATTTGTTATTTGGATATTTACTGTGTTTAATTGATCACTTCTTTTATATCTTTTTGACATATTCACACTTCATTAGCATTTTCTCTCTCTACAGTTGTGACAGGATCAGCTGAAAATTAATACTCTGAACAGTTTGCTGAATTTTCTTTCTTTCTGTGAGCTACAACTAATTTTGTATGCATTCTGTTAGTGCTTCATAATTATCTTATCTCACCAACTGCTGTGCCACAGCAACAATGGCTTACTGCTACTGGTATGGATGAGGCATTTTCCCTCTATTGAAAGCAGAAGATTTGGAATTCTCACTGCTCCCAGCAGGCTCCTGGGGATGGCTAGAGACCCCTTGAATATCAGCTCTCATATGACAAAGACTTTTCTACAAACTTAGAAGTCTGTAAACAATGAATGCATGATGAGGATGTCACAGTGGTAGATAAAAGTCATAGTGAAGACATTAAAATAGCAGCTGTCAACTATTCTCTTTGGTGAGCCTTGCTCTTACAGTTTCTCAGTGTGAGGTAAGACCAGAATTTAACAGCACAGCCCAAAGCAGAATAAGCCCCTTGTTCTCAGATGAATCACCAACACAAACCAGGGTCAGCATCTGGACACAGCTCAGCCCCTGTGCCCCTCTTCAGGAATCAGCATTTAAACCCAGCACAGCCCATTCCCCTTCTCAGGAATCAGCATTTAAATCCAGCACAGCCTACTCCCCTGCTCAGGAATCAGCATTTAAACCCAGCACAGCCCATTCCCCTCCTCAGGAATCAGCATTTAAATCCAGCTCAGCCCCTGTGCCCCTCCCCGGGGTGTTGCTCTGTAGTGAGTGTTGGGTGAGGCAAAATCCATTCTGTTCTGCAGTGCCCAGGTTTGGGGATTCCCACAGCACCTGCTTAGACAGAGCTGAGGTTTTACAAGTGCAGCTGAGCTATTAAACACAGTTGAACAGTTCTATTAGTACAGATTTTAGGCTGTTGCTGAATTTTAAATACCACTTTTCCTTGAAAAATGCGGAAAAGAAAAAAAGTGCTTTCCCTGGTATACAAGATTTGATGCATTTACTACATCTGCTTGTAATCCCACCTGGCTCATTCTGATGGAAAATCATTATGGTTTATGGTTTGGGGTTTTTTTTGGCATTTTTGTCCACACTTAGAAGTGGCGCAGTAGCATTTAATGAAAGACACTGAAATGGTGTGCCCCGGACAGACTCTGAAAGCATCAGTACTTCTTAAAAAATAAAATAAAATAAATAAATGTATTTGTAATATTAGAAACTATAAGGATGACTACTTTTAGTGTACATATTTGCACTAATTCCTATATCTGTACAATTCAAGATGTATTCACAGCTGTTCTATAGTCCTGAGCTCATGAAAAAAAATTCTCAGCTGATAAAAAGACTGATTGTTGTATTGATTCCCTAGAGCTGTGCTCACTGAAACCAGCCCAGGGATAGAGTTGCACAGATATCACTGTAAACTCATCTGCGTGGGCCTAAATGTGCAGCAGAGCAAAATCACAGGTACCTGTCCTCCTCTATCTCTACATATTTCCTCCTGCCTTAGAGAACTTTTAGAAATAGAAGCTGCAGTTTCACATGTCATATTTTGAAAGGGAACATCAGAGTGAGTCAAAAAAAGGATTTTTCTGATCCAGATCCTGACACTTCACCATTACAGAATGTGAAGATGTCCCAGTGTCACTGCAGAGCTGTCTGCACTCATCAGACACACTGGATTGACTTCTCCCCCTCTGCAGATTCAGTTCACCAAGGAGATTCAAAATCAGGGTGAGAGAAAAGGAGAAAAGAGAGAGGAGGAACTGAAGCACCACTTCATAGCATCTCTGTCAGCAAAATAACCCAGTAACTCCAGTATTATTAAAACATGAATGCAGAGCACCCAGCAATGATGTAGGGTCCAATTCCATCTGATCCAAGATCCAGCAGTGCCCAACAGTCTATCCACGCAGCTCACACCCTGCACCACAGACTGAATGTCAGGTATGTTGCATTAACAAAGAAAAAAAATAATTACTGAATACTGCTAAAGAGATAACTTCCTATCTGCTTTCTTCAAGATTCACCCTTCCTCTGATCACTTCTCACAAACTCTTGTTAAAATTTTCCTTCGCTTTTGAGAAAGATGAATTGTATTTGAAGCCACTGATAAATATACATATAAATTGTAGTACATAGTCAGAACAGGACTACACCTTGACATGAATTTATTGGCAATACAGAACTCTCATCACACCACTTACAATTCCATTTTCACCTGCCTAAGGGGATATTGGAATTAATGTTACTTACTGCTTATAAGCACTCCCAGGCTGTAGGTAATCCTTAATATTTTCATTATTTCAACTCAGTATTCATTAGTTCAATCTAATCCTACTTCATATGAAGATTTGATGAAATCACATAGATTTGGATAGAAGCTGGGGATAGCTGAACTAGGACTATTTTATACCCATACTTTTTTTAACCCATAGTAATTTTTTTAAACCACAATGTATGCACTTGCTGGTATAGTTGACAAAACACTAGAAAATAAAATCTGGACATTCATGAACTCAAAAATGGCTGTCTCTTCCTTTAAAAAAACCCAAAAACATACACAGCATTTTTCATCTGCATATTGTGATGTCCTAATCTGCATATTGTGAGCCTAATCATCCAATTTTCACAACTGGGAGAAGCAGTGATAAAGATAGGTTCATTTGCCGTTCAGTACATAAAATAGTTAAGACTAAACACTTAGTCTTGATTTTGTTCTGCAAGATCAGAACAACCTTCCCTGTTCTAGAAGTCCTCCACGTACTGTCTTTTGGCAGAAAAGATTTCAGATAAGACATCCTGCAGAAGCAGCAACCTTCTAGCTCCATTGAAATCTGTATTCTCTTCTTTTATCTCAGGTGCAACATCATTCAGCATCCATTTATTCACTTCTCCTGTGTTTATTAATTGCTTGCCCTGCTTCTGCCCTGGTTACACTTAAATCCTTATGACTCCCAGTCATGGAATTGTCTACTTACACCACAGTTTATTGGGTGCCACGTTACATATATAACCCAATTACCTCTGCCTTCGTTTCCACTGCAGTGAGATAATGAATTTCAACACCTGGAAAGCAATTTTCATTTAGAATAGAGCTCACTGCAGTTGATGATCCAGTTCAAAGCAGTGTTTGTTGGGGGGTGGGAGAGCCATAACAGAATGCATCATTATCTTATTAATGAGAAAGAAACTAAGAAGGTGTGGAACACTCACTGGCCTTAAAAAGGGATAAGTAATGAGTGGCCACCAGGTGTAAAACCCTCCCTCATGCACAGCACCAACTTCACCTATCCCAAAAGATGGAAAACAAACATGAGAAAGGTATCATTAGAAACCAGTATTTTAAAGTGGAATGATTGATAAGGATAGATGGATGACTATTGAAGCCTAACGCAACCTGCTTAGAAAGTGATACCTGATAATAGCTAAAGGATACCAATCATCTTGCACAGGTTTTTAAGTCCAGTCTCAGTATTAAGTAACAGAAAAATACAGACATGTAATGGCTCCTCTAGCCTTTCTGAGAGGAGAAAAAAAATGTGAATCTTATGATATCACAAGTTCAGACACTGCTATCCTTGAAACAGTCATTAAGGAACAGTTAAATGAAATAACCAGTTACAAAACACCTTCCTCTTAAGCTTGATTTGCAAAAGACACAGCAGGTGACAAGGAGACTGCTAACAAGAGTCTCTCTTCATGTGTGCTTCGTATTTCAGTACAAAACAAAAGGGCAGAAAAGCCATGAAGCCTCAGCCATGACACATCTGTCCTGACAAGCCCTGCATGGCATCCCCATCCTGCCTGGCCAGTGCAGCCCTGCAGTGTCAGCCAGGCTTCACTGAGAAGCAGCCTTGTTAGTGAGGCAAGAGGCTGGCAGAGAACTCTTTGGGTTCCCTTCATGGGCCAGGGATCAGGGGCTGAGCATATTCCTTATTTTTTAAAGAGACTGTGAATTCCACCAAGAGAATTACATGCATTTCTTCTTTACCCTGTCAGGTCACCTCTTCTCTTGATTGTAGAAAAGATAATCCAGTCTGCTGTATTTCAATAAGAACACAGGTTTACTTATTTTCCCTGCCACACTATAAGAGACAGACAAGGTCCCTCATGCAGCATTTCTTCAAATGGCACTTCATCATATGCCCTATGAGCACCTCACATGGAGTACTTTCATTTGCCTCGCCACTCCATTTCTAGATGAGGCTGTTAGAATTTACATCTGGAAATAATGAGTGTACACAGCACTCGTGTGTGTGAGCAACAGCCCAAGGTAAGCACAGTGACTTTTCTGGAGTAAGGCAAGGCCATGGGGAGGATGTTGGGTCTGCACTGAAGGGATGCTCATGGATACTATCAGGCAGGAGGATTTTCCTTTACTGCACAAAAAATGCAGGAATTTTTTATTACATGGGGCTTCACCTGTCAATCTGTGTGCCAAATAAAAGTTCAAGTTTAATTTTAAAGGGTAAGAAAAGACACAAATCCTTCCTAAAGTTCAAAAGACATTATGGCAATTTGTATGCAGAGTGTCTTTGCCTCAGTGCATTTTTAGAGAGTTGGAGCCCTCAGTTTCCATCTGTCAGGAGTGAGATGTGTGGATAGGTGCTAGTTTCAGGGGAATTCAGGATTCTGAAGAATTCGTCTTAAGAACAGGTGGCATTGTTAGGCTGTGGAGATGTTTGCTAATTTAAGAGACCCATAACCTACTTAGAACTCATCAGATTCCAGCAGCGATGAACAGGTCCTCTGGGCTCATATTTGGGCTTAACCTTCCAAACAGAATAAAGCAAAAAAAAAAACTAGGCTCAGAGCTTGCACTGAAGCTACAGTCACCTAATACCATCAGCAGTATTATAAGGAAAGGGGAGCAACAGGGTTAATGTGCAGTCATAAAACATGATTTCAGTTTGAATGTTTGCCATGTTTCAGTGAAATATTCACTCTGGCTTCAGCACGCAAAATACAATTTATTTTTTGTGATGAAACTAACAATATTGCTCCAAGTAAAAGGGATTTAACAAAAAGGATTAGTAAATAGTTTCTGTTCCCAAGTTTCCTCCCTGTATTTAGCAAAATATGTGCATAGCACCAAAAATGTTTTTTGCCTGTTGTCAATAAAACACAATAACAAGGTAAACATTAAAAAGGATTAATGATCCAAAAGCATCACAGTTTCACAAGCTAATCATTTGTGACAAGTGTAATGTATTGACCAGTAAAATGCCCCAAGGTTTCATATTCAATCTGAAGTTTAATATATTTATTAATGGCAATGCAGCAGTATTTGCAGACAACAAATTAAATTCAGGGAACTCTGCAAAGAAATCTGGGGGAATTTTGCCATACTGGGTGAATAGGCAACGGGTAGAAGCGCAAGGGGAAGGAAAGAATTTAAACTACTTGCACTCCTGGTAGGTTTGGACGTGGCTGCTGTAGCACAGGAGGCTCAGTGAGAGCCCAGCTCGGACTGATATCGCATTAAGATGTGCTAGGTATGAGGAGAAGATGATGTGCAATCCATTCTAATTCAGCCTCCTCTGGAATGCTACAGGCTGCTCTGAAGAAGGACAATAAAAGCAATACAAGCATAGAGAAACTGTCACAGAGAGAGAGACTGCGAGACTCAAACAGTTTGTCTTGGAAAAGAGACAAATAACAAAGGACACAAAAAGGGCATATTCCAAACTAAAATGACAGGGAAGATAGATCTGACATTACCATTCCACACACATCATAAAGCAAGAGTAAAAGGAAAGCTGATGAAAGATGGTGGAATTGAAAACACTGAATAAATGCCTTCACTGTACAATTACACTGAAACTCCCTGCCACCAGGTACTGCAGGTGTGCATACAGGAGTCTATCCTATGGCATTTGGGATTGGACAATTATACATGTATAGGAAAGATGTACTGAACTACAATCATAGGAAAGAACACTAAAAAGAAAATTCTATCTCATCCTCTAAGTTGATATCTAAGTAGTTTAAAATCTGACCTCAGGAAGAATAAGAGTATGAAAACTTTATTTTACATGTATCTACTTTGCAGCTCCCCAAAGTCTGCCATAAGCTACTATCAGATGTAAATTCCTGAGTAAGATGGACCATATTTAGTACAGCAATTCATGTCATGATTAGCTTTCTCAAATTATAATTTTATACATTTTTAAACAGCACATTGTTCAGTCACTGCTCCAGCATACACTTTCTGTATCAGAAATTACTCCAAAGAGGAGCCAGAATGTCTGACTTCTCACACACATGGACCTGCCAGACTCAGAAAGCAAAACAGAGAGGCTTCACTGCTTATGGTTTTGCAAATCTGTTTAGGCCAGCACAGCTATGTTTATCCTGGTGTCTATCTGGGCTGTCTAGAAACTGTCTTAACATATACTCTGATCCTTCTGCAAATAGGTACATAGTATAGCATGCACAGACAGAGGTCTGTAACTAGAAAACTGAAAGATGCCATACTGCGAAGAGTTGCACTATAATTGTAAATTACACATTCCAAAACCCACATCAGGTATATCAAGCAAGCTTAAAGTTGCTCATTAAAGCAAACAAAAGAACATGTTCTGATTCTGATTGTTTCCCTTGGCTAACAAATTTAAATCAATAAGACTGAAGGGAGTTTGCTGTTGCTGTTTTGATCCATTACAAAAATAATACAGAAATCCCCATTCCCCTTAAGCAATCTCAAAAACAAGAAGACACATATTTCCTGTATCTTTTATGTTTCCACAGTTCACTTGCTATGATGCAAGACCACTTTCTTTTCCTTTTTTTTTTTTTTAATACTGTAGTATAATACAGAGGAAAATGTGACTGCAGAAAAACAGTAAGTCTAATAACCCCACTGCTTGGTGTCTGAAATTACTTTCCAAGAGAAAAGGCTTTCACTGGAAACACATAATTTCAAACTCCTTCTTCTTCAATGACTTTGAGAACACCTCTTTCTCAAAGGGACTGTGGCCAAGACGTACACAACAATAATGTGATCATCATTACCTCCATACACATGCTGGATATTGTTGTGTTAACAACATTCCATTTCAGCAAAAGGCAACAGAGTAAGGAAAAAGAAAGAAAAAACCAATCCCAATACACCCAAACCCCCTCAATCTTCTTTGCCAGGTTGAAAGATGACCAGTCTGACACGGATTCCTATAATGCTGTTAAGGGATCAGTGAGATTAGGATCTTCCCTTTCATAGATGCCACAAACCTATCAAAAATAGGTAGTGCCACCTTTTCCATTTGCGCACAGACCAGCACAATTTCCTGCACTTTCAGGGAATAACTAAGCACAATCTGTTACTTCTAAGGAACTGTGAATCTGCCTACCCAAATTAAACAAACCTTCTTGCTTTCATGGTACAGCTGTCCAAGAAAATCAATATTTTTGAAATGGTCCCAAATCCATGCTGAACTAGGGTTTTTATGTTGGGAAAACTGAATTAATAATATTCAATTAATTTCACTTTCATGAAAATTAAGGTGACTACAGAGGTGAATTATCACACAGCACAATCCAAACTGAGCTTGGCACCTTGGTCAATACAGCTTAGGTTTATTAGAGCAGCAACTAAACTTTAAACAGCAGCACGTTTGGGATGGATAGTCATCATTATCTATTCAACTGGACACAAAATAATTTGTTACAGCCACTTGGTTTTATCATTACTTGATATTGAAAACTGACAAGCATCATAATTCACTGGCATTTTGAAATCTCTTAATACTTTGATCCTTCAGAAGATTTGTTTTCAGTAAGTAATCTAGGTCTGGCCTGCTAGGCTTATAGTAATTAGTTTTCTAAGTGTATATACTATCTCAATGTGTCTTATGGCAGGAATGAAAATGATGAAAAGGCCTGTCATGGTTCAAACTAATAGTTTCTCCAACCTCTTTGTGAATTCCCCAAGCATATCCTCCTCAGCTGCTACACTTCAAGGCTTTTATCTCAGGTAAATCACATGAAGCTTTCAGACCAGAAAATGTCCTCCTGATTAACCGTTCTTATCATGAGGGCAGCTCTCTAACCTTATTTATTTTTTTCTACCATCTACTGCCTCCTCTGCATGCCATATTTCTCTCTCCTTTACTGGTGCAGAGCCCCTCAGACAAGCAGCCCCTGATTCCCTGTGTCCCTGAGCTCTCTGCTGCCAAAATCCTCTGTCCCCCAGGCTCTCCCTGCCCTTCCCAGCCACCCACTCCTGCCTCCTCTTCCTCCGCTGTCCTGGGGTCTGGCTCCATCCAGATTCAATTTCTTCAGTGCACCTGCACCCCTCACTGCTCATCCTGCCCTGGTGCTGCCTCTCTTTCTCTGCTGGCACAACTCTCCTGTGGGACCAAGAAGGGACTAAACATTGGAACTGTTCCAGAAAAAAACTGGAAACTCCTTTACAACCTGGATCAGTTTTTTGATGCAACACACCAGCTAATGAACATGGAAACTGAGACTAGAAGTTGGTGCTGCTTCAGGTGGGTTAAATTGCTCTTGCCAAATGAGATACCATAGCCCTGCTGCTTTTCATCTCAGTATTTAAAACAAAGGAGCCCTGAAGACACCTGACAAACATGCCTTGGTCCCCATTACTAGAGGACCTAATTTTTAAACAAAGTCCTTTTTCCACTGTGTCTACTTAATTGGGCTTTCAAATTACCAAACTTACATGTAAAACCACAGAAGAGAAAGAGAAGTATTTTACGAGTGCTGATATAGCCACCTTCCTCCCTTCCCCTGCTAGCATTGCTAGAATTGTTCTAGAGTTTCCCAACATTCCATAAACACCTTCTGACCATTCAGAGAAGTGAATAATTATTCATAATTTCACTTAAAAGTCATCACATACAGATTAAAAGCCAAAGAAACCATAGAATAGCTTATCACATCAGAACTTACACTTTTTTTTCCATTTTGAATTCAAGCAGCTATGACAATATGACAAAAGTTCACTTACCAGAGAGATCCCCAAAATTTTGTGATATGTTCTGTATTGGATGCTACTTCCCTCTAGTGTGCAGCCCTTGTGAAGCCCCAGTGATACCAAACTTCATAATCTGTCACAGCACATGTTGCTGTTGAGATGTCCACGATACACAGACTATCACCATACGATTTCAGATAGCTGCAAGCATCTGCTCTTCTGACTCCTGAGCCCAGCCTTTTACACTCCTCATGTTCCTGCCCCCGTGTGCCCTCTGCTCCCTTTGGAGGTTGGTCAGTGCCCCTGGGCACTCCATGGCTCGTTGCTGTCAGTGCTGCTCACCTGCTGCTCACAGCTGTGCCACTGGGGATGGGGCTGGGCCAGCCCATCCCAATCACCACAAACTGTGCGCCTACAATAATCCTTTAAATTTACTCCAAAACACTATCAGCTGCAAAGCTGTTGAGTTAAAGAGCACCACCTTGCAACATCACCTCTTTTCTTTGCAGTCTGCAATCAGAATGCAGCCTAGAATCCTTTCCATCTTCCAAGTCCAGTCAGAATTCCTAAATATGATAGGGCAGATGTGAAGCTCAGGCAGAAACTTAAAAGTACAAGTTACCTTTATGACACTGCAGAAAAACCTGACTAATGTATCAGCTAGTATTTGTATGAGGAGGTGGTCAATAATAAGTAACTGATTATTCCTTGGATTCACTCATCAGACATTTGTAATAAAGTACTTTGTCAAAGGAAATTTTAAAAAACCTGTCAGAATTTGTTACAGTCTCGCTCAAAAGAGGTGATTGTTTTGAGTGAATTTGCCACCAGCTCATAGTTAATGCAAAAGTCTGTAGTAAACTAACAAAATCATTTTGAGCATTATTTGAATCAATCTAACACATTCATCATGCTGACAATTTGACTTTTGCGTAAATTGTAGATAACTGACAATAAGCATTAGAGGAAAGATCTGTTCCTGTCATTTCAAAGCACAATTGGGTTTCTGCCCTTCCTGTGACTGTTATTACAGGGTATGCTTTCAGAAACAGTTACTTAAACTGAGCATTTGAATCCCCCATTCACATGCAGAAAATGAACATTAAACTTTCCTTTTAGACAACCTCTCAAAATTGCCTTTGAATTTCTTTTTCCTCTCATTTCAAAATCAACCATTAATGCACTATGTGAACCTTCCACTGACCATAACAGAGTGGAGAGACAGGGAATGTGCAGCCAAAACAAATAGTCTCTGCTTTTCTCCAACTTCAAGCGCTTCCCTAAGCAAAGGTGACACTGTCTTTGGGAATGTTATCAGCTGCCCATACTAGATGGCTGTCAAGTACCTAAACAGATACAGATTAATTTCTTCCTTTTCTCAGTCTGCTTTCATTGGCAACTCACACATTCCCTGAAGAGAAGTCCCATGACTTCTCTTTAGCTCCTCTTCCAATAACTTGTCAGTCAACCAGCTGCATCTGCCACAGCAGGTCTTGAGCAGGAGAGGAGCTGTGCAGCTGTACAGTTCTGTAGCCTGGAGAGAAGCAAACAATTTTAAGTAAACAAGTTTGATAACAACAGTCAACATTGAACTAGCTATACAGACACTAAATTGTTAAAAGCAAGTAGATAGAAATTAACTGTACACGGATACACATAGATTATTTTACTACTGATGCACAACTTGAGTTTCCAGGGTCCCTGAGAAATCTGGGAAACCCAAAGTATGAGAGTATCCATTAACAAGAATATGCTAAGGCAAGCTGGAATCATTCAGAGAGAACAATAGTGAGATTCTGTGTTCTAAATAAATGTAAATCTGTCTCTGAAGAAAAATATACCCTGATGGTATTTCCGAAAACTGTTGATTCACAAGATGAACAGGTTATCTAAGCAATAATACATTGATAGATAGGCTGCCTTCACTGAGAAAACCACTCTAACTCTTACAAGAATCAGTTAATTTACTTATGTGGGGAATCATTAAAGATGATCAAAACTAATGGCATGAGCAGCCTCATCTCTGTGCTGACTCTAAGAAGGCATCAAACTCCAATGAGCTGCACAGGCACTTTTTTTCTGAAAAGAGTATTCAGAACTGTGCTTCTGGAAACCACAATTGTATTTTTTTCTGTGCTGCTACTTGTAAGCCTTGCTCAGTTATTATCACCATCCAGGCTGGAATTCAGATGCACAAACAGCATTGGCAGAGTATGAGCACCCTCACGCCTCCCAGTGCAGGCTCATAGTGCATGGCCTCTGGGAGATTGTGGGTTTGAACACTCTTCTAATTAACTCAGTGTCCTCTTCCACTTACTTGTTGCAGTACAAGCTGGCTTGTACTGGGCAATTTATTCTGCTGTAGATAAGAAACCCAGCTCACTTCCACAAACACACCCCTGGCTGAACAAGGATAGGATGGATTTGAATACAGACAGGGACTCCACCCAGTTCTGTTCCATCTGAGCTGCATCTCACTGGCCTGGGAGCTGGGCAGTGTTAAAGCCAGGCCAATGAGCTGTTTAGAGCTGGGAGTTCTGAACTCCCTATACAAGAAGGCTCTGAAGAGCAAACCACACTGCTGTCACAGGCAGCTCTGAGGTGTGTGTGGTCCCTCTCTCCGACCAGCCACTCCAGAAACTCGTGGTTCCCCACGTGATACTCACTCAAATCACTTTTTCTCTTCTCTCAGCCATGGGACTGGGAGCAGAAGCAACTATAATGGAGTACCTTTCACGTAATGTAGGACACACCCCTCAAAATCAAGTAAAAATTCCTCATAGCTTATCAAAATATTCATAAGCTGGCGGAGCACAAAGGCTGTTCTCACCACACTTTCTAGTTCTCCGTCTCCACTAGTCTTGTATGTGGGAATGAACAACTCTATTTCTAGATTCATCACTAGTGCAAGCTTCAGTACAACAGGGGCAGGTATAATCACTTGGTCTTTTCAAACCACTCTTCCCTACTCACATTTTGGGTGTAGCTAAGCCAGCTCTCCTACCTCATCACATAAAGTCAGCTCCCACTCCTTTCCATTTTGGCCATTTACCCTCACTTCTGAACTCAGGCTCACTGCCACCTAACTTTACTGAAGTGGTCCAAGCTAAAAATAAACCTTTAAAAGGAACAGCAAAAATTAAAAGAATAAAAGAGGTGGAATGCACAGTTACATGGCAAGTGTTCTGGGAAAAAGGTGAGAAATTTTTCAGGCCACAAGGCCTGGTTGTATGAGACAACCCCAGTCATCCATGGGATTCTTGGATATTATAATACAAATAATTGCAAACTAAAAGCAACTTCACTGTTGAAATCTTCAGGGCTTCTTTCCTGTTAGGTTCCTTTTTATTTCAGTTGTTTCACCTCCAAGAAACTTGGATTACTGAATCCCTAACTTAATTTTTACCAGTGTAGCAGAAATATTTAATGCTTGTTGCCCATTAAATATTGAAAATACTTATTAATAGAACATAAAACATAATAGAATATAAGCCTTAACACAATAGACCTGTTTGAATGGGTGTATTAAATTCAGCCTCAATTTTGAAATTAAGAAAAATATCTTTTTTTCTTTTCTCATTAAAACCCCAAGGTCTTTTGGGGTTATTTCTGAAAGTGTGTATTTAAAAAAAATAATAACTCTGTAATGAGAGGAACTCTTCAGAAATCATTATACCTTACTTCACACTCCTATATTTAAAATCCATTATCACAATTGTATTCTCATGTATTTTTTTTGCATCAGTTTCTAATAAACAGCCATGCTCAGACTTGTAATGGTAATGAACTTACAGATGTCCATCTGTCTCCTTTTTTATCCATTCAAAGTGTTTCCAGCCTGTGGCTGTGCCTGAGGCAAAGTTATATCATTTTGACACAAAGAAATGCCAAGTCTTGCCTTGGAGATTCCCTTGCTTGAAAGCAGCAGTACTCTAAAAGCTCCATGGTGTTACAATTAAAAACATATCAATTAGTTATACAGTCAACTAAAAAAAAATAATTGTTCAGAATTATTTTCATCCATATAGCAAACCTTTCCTTGCTCTCTGCATTTGTACTTTTAAATTACTGATGAAAATGCTGGGTTCCTTGCAGAAAAATCATACCAAGTGTGTCTTAAACGCCCTCATGGACTACTAATCTATAAACCTTGTTATGTATATATTTAACATACATTTGAAAAGATATCAGTTGAGATGCATATTTTCTGACCACTGCTTTGGGCAGCTGAGTACAATCTCTCTCTCTAGAAATGCTAATATAATTTCTTGATATCACACAAGAAATTGAATTTTAATTAAAGAAGGCTTTTTTCATTATTTGATCCTTTTTGGGTATGTATACAAATGTGAAATATAATTACATACATTGTAATTAAAGAAATAATTAGCACTGCAGGCTGGTAGCACAAACATTTAGGGCAATTCCAAGCTTTTACCACCATGTCATATCAGCAAATTCCCTCCCTCATGCAAAGTTTGCTCAACAAAATCACCATCTTTTTTGTAATTCAAAATGAATAAGATATATTAACAAGAAAATGAAAATTTTATCTTATTGGGAAGGGGAATAAAATTATTCCTTCATAAATTAAACTGCAGAATTGGTTCTACTTAGACAAATAAGAGCAAACAGCTTGCTTTTTATGGACAGCATTATTTTATTTTAATTAAACAAAAGACTTAACCCAGTACAAATAATTGTGGTGTTAAACTCACTACATTAATTTGAGCAGAAACTGAAGAAAAACTGGTCAATGTTAATCAAGTGCCTTGGAAAAAGACAGTAGTTTTTGACAGACTTGCATAATGGATGAAGCACAAAATGAGATAATTGGGAGGTGTTTGTCCTAGAGGGTGCAAAGTTTGTAATTATATGTAAAAAGATTCATTATATTCTTATATTAAGTTCTTTTCATGCATGATCAGGGTGTGTTCAGAGAAATACTCAGGAAGGAGGGGGGTTGGTATAATTGTATCAGATATTTAAAACTGCTTACTTTATTATGCTCATGAAGGCCTTAGTCAACAGACTTTCACCTTAGGCAATCTTCAGCAAACTAAATTAATACAACAAAACAAGAATGTTTAAAATTTGCCACTTACTTTGCTTATAATATATAAAAACCTGCATAAATTGATGTTTACTTAAATCTAACTAAGGAAATTCAAAATCCCAATATTTATTTTTTTTTCCTTTACAATGAGCTCTGCCATTACTGCCAAAATACATAACAATAAAAACTGAGCTGCAGAAAACAGCATCATAGAGACAGCATTTTGACAGGAAAGTAAATTGCTTGGATTACCTTTGGATGATACAGTTTGTTATCAGAAGCAAGAAAGTAGAAAATTTGGAGATTGTCAAAAGATACAGGCTTAAAAGAAAAAAATTTCCCCAGGAGAGTAAGAGAGCCCTTCTCATTTCATAAAGAGGTTTTGATCACACTCCTCACCAACAGATTCTGAGTAACACTGGGGTATTTGCCCTATTTTCACCTTCTCTATTCATAGGACAAGATAAGCATTAAGAAAACCCTAGTATGTTATTTCATGCATAATTACAGCAAGGATTTGGAACCATTTTCCTAATACAAAAATCACAATGCACTAATCCTTTCAATTGTAAGATTTTGTTTTCCAATCTTATGTTATAATTCTAACATTAAAAAAATGATACTTAAATCATAACACCAAAGTCCTAGGGGAACTTCGCATTTCTGACCATGATGTTCAGCAATATAAAACTGGAATTAAGTTAGTGAAAAACAACATATCAAAGTGCAGCACTTGTTCCAACCACATGTAGGATTCAGTAATTTAAATGATTTGTCTGAAGCTGCAGAGCAATTTGTTAAATTTTGAAGTAATCTTGAGAAAGAAAATTCTAAAAAGCAAAACAAATGATGCTGAAGAAAGAGATCTCTAGGCCCAGACCTATATTAACTTACAAAGATTCAGCAAAAGTTTTGGTTACCACTATAAACTTTTAACTGATGTAATTTCAGCCCTTGCTCAGCTAATAGCAAGTAGTTCCTATCACGAGACAAAACTGTAACACCTGAGACACTCTGAAGCCCTTGCATGGGGAGAATTCAACAAATTTTGCAAAAAGCTTGAAGTTCATATCTATGGCATGTTACAAGAAACATAATCATCATAATAAAATAATAATATTTTACTAATGACGCAGCTGTGAGGAGCAACAGAGTTTTCTAATTTGCACCTAATTTTGAACAGCACAGCAAAGCAGGCCCCATCTTTCTTCTTAGTGCTACATTTATCAAACTTTTGAATTGCTTTTTTCTTGGTTTTCTGCCCATCTACAAAGGTACACATCTGTATCCATCAACACCTAAATTGCATATCAGAGTTTCTGATGGAAAAAGGACATTGTGCCAATAAGAGACTGTTTTGAAAGCAAGCCAGTTTGTCAGTAAATTATAAGCTTTATTACAATAAAACTCTAGCAAATTGGACCCACTCCTCCTTAGCTGAAAGCACAATGGCTGCAGCAATATTCCTCTCCTGGAGGAACCCTTATCTATCGGAGGGCAAAGATGGAGCTTTTGCTGAGATGTGCCTCTAATGATAACATTAACTTTACATATTAAAGAATGTCTGAACATTTCTGAAAATACTCATTTCCACCTTCAACTATGCTGTTCTGATCAAGTTACTGTGCTAATGAATTCTATGAATTTTAACTTTTCTCTATCTGCACATTAATTTAAAGTCAGAAAAATGTTTTATCTTGAATTTATTTTCATTGGCTTGCAACTTTCCATTTCATCCAGTAGAATAATTTGTAAATTGAACTTGCTCTTGACCTGCTCTACACTTTGAGCAAATTTAGAAGGAATATTAAAGAAGAACTACTCTGCTGTTATTGAGCTTGCCAGGCTTAGCTTTTATTTCTAAAGAAATATATTGTGTTTCTATAGACTGTCGGAATCTTAATTATAGAAAGCACAGAAGAAAGTCTGCTCTGCAATACATGACATAAAGCATTGTAGTGATAGCATTAATTAATGAAGGCAAATATCACATTAGGGTTTCCAATCACTCCACACTTCTTACAAAAGCGATCATTTGGTGCTCTCAGCCAACATCCCAAACTCACCCTGCTAGCAAGGAAGTTCCTGCAGCTGTGCAATGAAAGACTCTGCCCAGAGTGAAAGGACAGAACCAGAGTCCCACCACAGTCTGAAACCAGTGTCCTGCCTCAGCACCCCTGCATGGATGTGCTGCTGTAAGACAGCTCAGAAAACGTGATGTCAGCTCTGCCAGCCTTTCTCTTGGGTCCTTTTTATCTCATGAACCCTTTGGGAAATGTCTGTTGCCAAAAGTCTGGGTAATTTGCTTTGGTCTGGGCATCAGTCTTGGACTCTCAATTTTGGTGCGTATGAAATTCTCAAAAGAAACTATAAGTCTTAAACCACCAAAAAATTGAAACCATAAGTCTTCAACCACCAAGAAATTGAAACAAGCCATGAAAACACATATCCCTGGGATCTCTAAAATCGCCCTTTTTCTAGCTGAAAGACTTTTTTTTTTTTGTACAGAAACTGCATGCATGGGAATGACAGTCATCACAAATAGGTAGAAGGTGTAATTCTAAGGTGATAGTAGAATATAATTTCTTTTTGAAAGCATATCTATCATAGAAAAAAATTACAGACAAAATGATACTATGAATATAACTTGAAAAGAAATTACTAGGTTGGGAAAGTCATATAGCTCTTCTTCCTTTATTCAGTCCAGCTTGCTTGATTTTCTCCTGTGATGGTAATATGTACTTTTCAACAAAATAAACAACCCCAAAACAATTTCAGGAGTCTCCTTAAATATCACATAATACACTAAAACATTATTTTAATATTCTTTACTTTCCAAAAATATTTTTACCTCAATTTTTTATTCTAACTTACAAAACAGCCATAAAAGACAATTTTTAAACTCAGATATCAAAGTAAATATATAATAATTATTTATTTTGAAGGGAAAATATCAGATCCATGAAAATATCATAGTGATATCAAATGTGTCTTCTTTCTAAACAATATTGGACAGTTTAAATTGGCATTCCATATACATTCCATGAAATTTAATTATGTGTGATATTTAAGTGTGATAAATCCTTCCTGCATTTTGAAATTATTTAATATTAGATATTGTTTACTAAATGTATGAGACTAGAGAGACAGCAAAATATCTTGTTGGCCAAAGAGAGCAATAAGAAATACAACTAAAGCAAAGTATTCTGTCTGCAATAGGTTAATGGACCCTTGACCAATGTAAATCAGAGCAAAATAAAATCCCTACTAAGAGATTCTTTCCTGTCTGGTGGTTCTCTTCAGACCCCTGGAGCTGACTGGACACCTGATGCTGTGGCTGTTTCTCCTGCCAAGTCACACTGCACCATGCAGCTGCTTGCCAAATCAGTTTGATTTGATAAATAACAGTGCACTTACTGAGAAAAGTCTTCCTGAAATAGTAAAAGTAAGAGAAAAACAGTCTTAATTCCTGGGAAATTTTAAGCCTCATGAAAACCATGGATTCTACTAGGACATTTAGCCTCTTGTGAGCCTCTCAGTAAATCAGGTCCTCCTGCATATGTTTAATTTCCTACAGTTTATCTCTTGTATTTATTACCCTGTATGCAGTGCAGCAGAGAGACCATCCCTTGTGTCTGCTATTATTGTTACCCATAGATGCAGAAATGCAGAAGGTAGAAATAATATTTTTAAATTTATTTCTTGATCTAAATTTTGTTGAACTTTAACCACAAGATTCCAGAAGGCCCTATATCCTAACAGCATCTAGCAGCTCATTTTCTCTTTTTTTTTTTTATTACTCCAATCTCACAATTCACTTTAGCTCTAACTATTTTTAGTAGGTTCATACTAATTGTAGCACATGGTAAATACAGTTCACAGTTTCCCCAATACAATAGTAATAAAAAGAAAAAGATTGTTAGTGATAAGATGCAAAGAATTATTATCAGGGATTTTTTCTACTAGGTACTTAAAACTGCAGCTACTAAAGATTTTTTTTTTTATAGATTATTTTCCTTTTCTCTGTTTTTCTAAATATTTGGACAGTGAACTGGGAATTGCCAAGAGGCAGAAAGTGATGGAATCACCTTCATGAAGCACAACCAAACTGAGGTCAATTGTGCAGCTCTTGTTACCCTGATGCAGCCGCACTGAGGAAGGACAGGAGCACAGCTGAGGCTGTGAGTTTGGCTCACCAGTGGCTGGACTGAGGTCAACACCCAAACAAAAACTCTCCCAGACCAGTTCTTTAATATACCACATCAACACAAAATTAGGTTGAACTCACCTTATTGCAAGGGCAAACCATTATCTGTGACATCTCTGGCTTATCAGAATTATTATGATGAGACAATACTGACAATGAAAGTTATTCCCATTTTTTGGAGGATCTAATTCTTTAATACTGCAAAGAATGTGCTCAGTAAAAAAGACGAGCTGGAAAGTGAGCTGAGGCAAATGTACTTAAAAGTTTATTAAAAATAAGATCTTATTAAAAAATAGGGTCATTGCACAGCATTTAGATTTACTATATATGGATTCAAATAACTTTTTCAGTCTTGTTTCTGCAGGTGTGTTTACACCATTAATCCGGCAAATCAGAAAAATCTGTTGGATCAGTGGCAAAGTTTCAGCTTGACAACCTACCTTCTCAACTACCTTTTCACAATACCCCCTCACAGCTTGTCCTGGTAGACATCAAAAGTAGGAAAGAGGCAGCAAACTGCTCCTGTCTTATTCAAGGAACTCTCCTGGCAACAATGCTGTGAATGGCCCAGGTAGCCACAAACAGAAAGACTGGCCAAAGGGGATCCTACTCCATTTGATCTTTCATTTTTGTCTCTGGCCCTGAGATATTATCCCAAATATGTGTCTAAAGTGAGAGGGTTGATTTGTGGCATTCTATGGCACAGAGAGTATGGGCTGGCTGGGCTATGGTGGGATGTGGGAGAGTAAGAAGCAGTTTAGGATAATCTTCAATAAGAGGTTTGAGCAAGGGAGCCAAATCCTCTGTAGATTATCCTTGTTCAAAGTGGTCACAGAACCTTTTTCCTGGTCTGACCTATTCCATGGTTTTTGCCCAAGTTTTCCTGCCTCAATGTCTTTGGAAGGGTTAAAAAAATCCCCATACTTGGAGTAGAAAGGTAGAAGACAAAGAGACCTGAAGAGTAACAGAAGTGTTCAGTGGTGTTACAGAACAAATCCAGGCCAGAGATCCAGCAAAGACTTCAGCCTTTAGCAGCTGCACTTTCTGCCAAGTCTGTCCCAAGCACTGGCTTGTCTGTGTGATCTGCAATCATAGCCTGACATGCAAAGTCTAAATATTAATAGAATTTAGGTGTCATTGAAATACTTATTAAAATTTTAGAACCCCCTCCTAAAATAGCTTGCCCTTATTTTGGCACAAAAGCCACCATACTTTTAGTACTTCACCGTCTCTGTTACATGGGCAATTGCTCTCAGGATGGCATGCCATATTTTGATTCCATTACAATATTGCATTAAATATGAACAATATTTATGAACAGCCCTTCATGGATTGATACTCAAAAGAGATTAGTTTGTACCAAAAAATTTCTGCAAGCTTTCCAGAATGTTTTTTTCCTGTCTTCAGAAGACTTTAGAAGTTAAAATCTAGACCACTGCCCAGACAAGCTCTGTATTACAATGAATAATAAATACATTGCATTGGCACTTGTAAACTTTCCTGTAGATTAACCAAAACACATATCTGCATTTTAGCTAGGCTAAACAAATATAATTAGTTTTTGCTGAATAAAGTTGTTTGTTTAAATGTTGTAAGCTTTATACTAAATATAAGACAGAAGTTAATTTGATGGCACAAGTAAATATTTCAAAGCAGTTTCATCCAAGTTACCTAATATAGCTTTTCGTATTCTTTCCTCACGAAATTTACATTTACATAATTAGAATCCTTTACAATTTCTCCTGGTGTTTCCTACAGATTGGTTAATAGATTTTTCATGAAGAAAAAAGACAAGAACAGGAATAAAAAGATCAGCACTTCAATTAATTTATTAAAGATTTGCTGATTTCTTGGCATGTACACATTAGATTTACATGCAGATGTGATAGAGCAAAGAGAAGAAGCAAATTATATACCTGAGATTTTTGGCATTTGATTAAATTGTTCCCAAACACCCATGCCATCCCTGGGAGATGGTTTAACCACAGTCTCTGATTCAGGTCTAGTCCACGCTGAAATCCTTGGCATTTTTAAATCCCCCAATCTATTAAATCTTTAGCGCTTGACTGATGTAGAACAGGGCTTGATGCAGCACTGTGGAAACCCAGAGTGTTACCTCCCAGCTGCTGTGCCAGCTCACATCAGGCACCCTGACCCTCCCTGCGTGGCTGAACCCATCTGTTCTCTGCAGCACAGCAGAGGTAGCTGCATTTCTGAGCTCAGTGCCTCCACCACAGCAAATGGCACCATTGGACAGGAGAGAGAAAGGAAGAGGAAAAATGTGTCTGAAAGGTCAAAAGCAATTCACTTTCACAACTTCTGAGCACTCGTGACGTGTTACACAGAGATTCCAGCCATGAATCATGACCAATCCACTTTCAGCAGCAGGAAAATGAAATTTGAGCTATGCTGAATCTTCCACTACTTATTAACATCTGGGTCTTTTTGACAGCCCGTTCCTTTTAGCATTTACTAACTGTGCAGGGGAAAAAAATCCTTAACTGGGCATAGTAAACGTTCATGTATTGTTACCAAGGATGTGAGAACCACCTGATTTAAATGCCAATTAATACATACCCTGGCTAGATAATCAGAGTAGAAGCAGAAGGTAAAAAATTCCATTAGGTTATTTCCAAATATCCAGTTCTAGATTTGTTTGTATTCAGGTCTCTCACTGCTGAGGTCTAACAATGCAAACTTTACCCCAAACACTTGGAAAGGAAATAAAAATTAAATGGAAAAGGTAACAGTTGAAATAAAAACCAATTCACCTTCATCAGCTCTTCAGCGGGAACATTCTGGCTTTTTCACCCTTTCTGAGATTATTCCACTGGACAATAGGCTGATTCTGAATAAGCATGTCAGAACTTTCTCTTCCTCAGAGTGTTTCCAAGGGATGAAGCCTGTCATATTTAAGCCTTCCCCTGACAATTTTGCTCCTAGTTTTGGTGGAACAGCAATCCCATCTCAAGAGTGCAGAAAGAAGACTTCTTTGCTGATCCCATTGTTAAGGTATGGTTTTCTGCCCTTTGGAATCCATCTTACACTTCATTTATATGCTTTAATTGGTTTCAGTACTAAGAGCAAGTTCATATTTATGCTTCTATTACACTGTAATTTATTTATTAATTATGAATAATGCAGTAAAGTACAGAACACTGACTGGGAAGAGGCATTTATGAAATGTACAGGGAAATTATTGTTTCTTCAGAAGAACACAATGTCCTTATTCAAAGGCCTTGAAGTCAGAGTCTGAGCACTAATTTCTTTAAATAAGATCTGGTGAATCTCTATCCCTCCAAATTAGAAAACACTTAGAAAATGGGCTGGAGCTGACTGTAGCAAGGTGAAAAACAATTAAATCTGTCACTATATTATTAACTCATTAATATGAATTTGCACAGTGCTGCTAATACAGGAAGTCAATGGTCTCTCTATTTCAAACAGACCTGCTCCAGCTACACATGGAAGAGGCATTGCAGTAAAAGAAGGTTCTCATGCTTTTCAGTTGGCAGTCAGGCATGTAATTAATCAATTTCTAAATGCTGATGTAAATGCTGGGCTTTGCATGTGCATATTTACCATCTTCAAGCACTATTTCAAAATTTAGACCACTCAAGTAAATCATCTATAATCTGCTTCTTGTCCTTTGCTGTGTCTCTTTTAGAGCAGTTTAAATTTTACATGCTGGTTTGTACTGAATGCTTTGTTTCTTTGCATAAATAAATAAAATGCACAAAAATAACAACAATCTATTTCCATATAATAGCAAACAATTTCAAGGCAAAACAGCAGCCTTCAACTGACATTGGACCTACAATGGCACTTCAGAACTGAGGAAAAATGTCTCTGTTGTGCAGCTAAAAGCACATTAAATAAATGCATTTTTTCCAAAGTTAAATAAATAAAACAATTTTAGATCAAATGACAAGCTAAATACAGGGGCAGCAAGACAGATCCTTAGACCTTCACAAATGAGGAAATAGTTGTTTTACCAGTAATGATTAAAAGGCATTTTTACTAAACAGAGGTGATAGTAAGAATCAGGAGTGCTTCTTCTGGGTGGACTTCTATCATTATTTTCATTTTGGGCCTCAGCATATTTTCTTGCATCTTGAATTATAGGCAGTATATTACATTTCATCTTGCAAGCTGCCTATTTGATTGTGTAAGAAAAAAAAAATACTACTGAAATATTTTAATGTATTAAAATCACTTTGTAGATCACATAAGCATTCTCTAAAGGAACAGCAAACCGCCATCCTGGTTCCTCCCTCATTTAACTAAACATCTGAACACTTTCAGTTGCTTTTTTTCTGTTAAACTAAACCTTCTTGCAAGTTGAAAAGCTGATTACAATTGGCACTCACAAAAAGGGGTTACAGAAAAGAAAGGCATGGATGCTTTCAGGCTCCTGTGTATTGCAGTCACTAAATGGAAGGAAATGAAAGAGTTCCCATGTCTGGATGAGATATTTTACTATTTTCTCAAGTGTTCTGACCAGAAAAACAACAGCAGCCAGTTACATAGGACTTGAGACTTAAAAAGAAAAATGCTCTTGATTTGCTGAGTTTTGAGAGTATTCAGCACCAGAAACATGGTCACAACTCATTAGAAGTTAAAATATGCCTTGGCAAGACTACTTAATACTTAATGCAGTGAACAATGAACAGCTGAACCTCAGACAACATTTCTTCTCTAACTAATTTTCATTTTAATAAAGCTCTCCTCGTGTTTTTTGGAACTAAAAGCCTATCCAGAGATTTTATGGTATTCAGACTGGAAATATAACATTCTGCAACATGACCTGTATTCATTTAAGGTACTAGAAGAAGTCCTGTGTATTTAAATGGTAGAAAATCAAATTCTTCTCACTGCAGGCCCCAGCACACCTAGAAGTGAGGCAGGAAATCACTCCAATCCTGCCCCTTGGTGTTCTTCTCTAGATCACTTCCTTATCTCTCCCTTTCTAAAGTTTCTCCCTCTGCTAAGTGGCAGCAATGTGATCTTTTACTTCTGCCTTCACAATGGATTCACCAAGGACAGGTCATTATGTATAAAATGCTCTCCCTAAATCTTTTCATGCCACCTCTCACCAGCAGCTCCCCTCCTGTTCCAAATGAGCCAGACAGATCCGAGTAAGAGCAAGAAGAAAGCAGCTAACAAATATAATTATCAGTTTAAAGGGATGCCTGGAGCTATTTGGCTGCTGAAGTAGTTGCTATTGATTTAACTAGAAACTTCTTAGCCTTGACTCAGTCAGCCCAGTATAACAGAGTTCAGTCTTTGTCTTCTTTGACCTTCTTGGCCTAATTACAGGAGAGGTTCAAGGGAACACAGGATATCTGCTGACTGACAGCCCACTTCCACCCAATCACAATTCCAAAGCAATTCTAATATGGACAGTTTAACTTTTTGAAAACATTTATTATTTACTAATTAGAAAACGCCAATCACACAGAACCACACTCTTTCCATTCTACTGTTCCCTAGCAACACTCAGAAATTGAAGCATGTGCACTGTCTCAAAGCAGCACACTTACAGCAGAGCCACATCTGTTAGCAGACCTTTCATTTTTCAGACTTAATCTTTCAGGAAGCACAATTATGCTAGAGTTTGTGTTTTTTTAGAAGCATTTTGAGACCTACATAATATGCAAAATAATACAGAACTATTTAATTGGCTCTTTCTCTATTACACTCTTTGCAAGAAAAATGCATTATTTTGACAATAATGGAAATTTTAACTGCTTCACTATTATTAAGCTAGAGTAAATATGCACATGTAAGGTTTCCAGCTGGAATTTCACCTCAAACCTCAAAATAACTCAGCAACATCTTTGAAGTTCATTTCAGTTGAGAGGCCATGGATAATCACTATAAACAAAAACTCAGTTTTCAGGACAGTTTTCAATCCAACACTCTCAAAGCCAGATATTTCATTTTCTAATTGTGTGTGTTTATTTCTCTTCATGAGCATTTAGAAATTTTATCACACCAAAGTGACCTGTGTCCCACACTCCCCACATAGCTGGATTCACAGAGTCTTGGGATGGAGAACTGGGTCCAGCTTCCTACCAGGCTTCTCACAGAAGGCAGATTTAGATGACATCAGAATATCTAACATGAGTGAGCCAATAACAGGAGCAGTAAAATCCTGAAATAACTAAGAATTATTTCAAAGCTCCAGGAAGAAAACACCAAGTGACCTCAGAAATCCTTTCTGATGCCAGATAGAAGCTACAGGAGGAATCTGGTCTACAAAACCAATCTGCAAGAGCACCGGTGGTGTAGGGAGAACAGATTTGGATTAGTATAGTTGTATTTATTGGATTCTGTGAGAAACACGAGCTATAATCCTGTTACAGAAAGGTAAGAGTCTTGGAGATGCCTAAAATACAGCTGGAGATGTGAAGAAAATACTGGTGATATAAAGATGATTTGCAGGTCTTGATCCTCTTTCTGTAGATTGCTCAGAATTTTACAAGAAAAACCTTCTTATTTTATATAATGTGGTAGCCCTACCAAGATTCTACCACTGAGAGAGTATTTAAGTATGGAAAGTTATTTCCTATCTCACTGGCAGTTAGTGAAGGTGTTCTGCTAGTGCCTCCTGGATTTACTTCCACCTGAAGGAATTCTTTTTCATCTAACATCATTATGTTTTGGGTTCATGTATATAATTCACTAAAATATCAAAAATTCAACATTTTATATCAACAGTAAAACGTAAATATTAATCTCAAATCATCCTGGTAACACCTGGATGAAAACAAGCAGAATTTCTTGGGAGCAGTCTAAGAGAAATTAGCAATTAGAGGATGGTGAGCTGAAGTTCTGACAATTTATCTTTATTTCCTTACAGTTTTCAGTAACTCAATCACAGGATTCTTTAAGATGAATATTTTTTTCTTTAATAAGCTATTCCTGCATAGTTATTCCAATCGTAACAAACAGCAGAAAGAGATTTTGAAAGGGCATCTGGATATTGGCAGGTGAACTTCCTGTTGTACTTTGTAAATTGTGAAGTGGGAAGTTATTCCAAAAAACAGCAGTGCCTTAAACAGAGACATTTAGCAAATCAGATTCACCTTGTAAGGAGACTTGACCACAGTGTGATAAACCCTTCCTGCATTTTCAGAGCAAAGGAGTTGGGAATCCTTATGAACATCAAAAATAATGTCTGTACTGCCTGCAGATGCAAAACCTAAACTAAATACAGACAATGTGTCAATAGCATCTAATTATCTGGGTCTGTGGATGGTTTTACAAAGGGGTGGCAATGGCTTTATTTCAGGTCTACAAATCTTCTTGCAATCTCATTTTTGTTCATGTTATTGGAAGTATCCACATTTATCCACAATTGCCTTTCATGCAAAAATGTTACCTTTTAGAAGAGAGTGTCCATGGAAGATAGTGCATTTAAGATCCTTGCTGGATCCAATTATACTTTAAAATCCCTTTCTTCTTTCTTACTATTACAGATATTTAGAGCATATATCCAAGGAAATATCATCTTAATACAGTGAGAATGAGTTGAGAATTTTCTCCCTCTTATGCTTGTTACAATCATTATCACAAAAAGAGATTCATGTTGTGCTGTTTATTATTTATGGTTCTCATTATATTCTTTGTCACAAGACCACAGAATCAGAATTTTAATGCCTCATATATTCTGTGGAAGATAATAGTAAAGTGTACTGCTCTGACCTTTTCAGTGTCCTGCAGTTTGATTCATTAGCCATTCCTATTCTCTCCTATTAACAGCATCAGTAACCTGGGAAGAGGTAGCTCAGGCAACCAACCAAAAAGCAGAATATTGAAAAGGTTAAAATCTAGATTTATAAATCTATTCAGAGTTTACAATCCTTTCCAAACTATGCTAAGTATAAAAATTATTTCTCGGTCTTCTGGCGAAGGCTGTCGCTGCAATACAAGTAGTGTAAATAAACTACTTACAGCCCCTTTTGAGATTGAAAGCCTTTGCTTTTTAAAAAGAGCCAAAGGTGAACGAGCTCAATATATAGTCTATTTGTCACATACCATGTCTGTCAATTTATATCCAGGTTATAGGTACAGTTTGAGGAAATACTGTAACCACTGCATTGTCATGCAGTAATGATATTTTAAGTGCCAGAAAGAAGTGCTGCTTGCAAGACATTGTAAGGAAAATACACTGAAAAACAAACTTGTATTTCATTTTACAATAAAGAGGATTTCAAGTAGGAAAGCTGAAGCAGCTTATACACAATTATTTCATGATCAGCAAGTATTCTCAAATGATTTCTTAGGCAGTGTTTACTGTGCAATACAACTAGACTCTTGAGTACAATATAAATGCATTCCTATTATATCAAATGTAATGATGCTAATAGCAAATGAAAACAATATCAGAGTATAGAGGAGAGATAAGAAATGCATTGTATCACCATTCCATTTTACTACTGCATGGTCACAATTTAAAAGCAAAATTACTTCAAATTTGGTTAAAAGTTAAACAAATGATAAAATGGCAGTAAAGTCATATCCTTTATGTGCCTTTGCTTAGCTTAAAATAAAACACATTATGCGCTGTTATGCATATAGAAGATTCTACAGCGCAACAATTCCCTAAACTAATAAAGATTTTATAAAAAATTTGGTTATGCTAAATCTCCCAGAACAGACATATTTCTCAACACAATATAGCATTCTGAATGGAAACTATAAGTAACCCAATGAAGTAAACAAATTCTGTAAACTCAAAATTTCTTTGCCTAGCTCCTATGAAAATCTGGTTTTACTGTGTATCCACAGATAAATTAGAAGAAACACGGGACATTATCATTAACAAGTTAGCTTTGTTAGAGCAATAGGCCCATGGAGGCTTTACTTTTCACTTCAAACACTTTGCCATAACAGATACTGATGACTTTGGAATCATGCACTTTTTCCTTTTTGGTTATCTGAGAGTTCATTGTTTCCCTTTTCCACATCCTCAGCAATTGTGTAGTTAACAATTTGCAGAGGTGAAGCTAGGAAGGAATATACATGTTTTTATTCAATGCAGTCTTCATCAAGCAGCCAATAAATGTGTTTTATTGCACTTCCCATAGTAGGCATTATTGCCTCCTCCATGTAAAAATGGCCATATATTTTGAGTCCTTATAGTCACTCAATAGCTAATCAGGAACTCACACCATTACAAATGTGCTAAAGACAATGCATAATCTCACAGCCTGAGTGTTGATTATTCCTTAAAAAGAAACTTCTACTAGGAATAAGTCACTAGTGCAGTATCATGGCTAACTCTAGGCATAAATTATTTTTTAAAGCCAAATATATTTGAATAATAGCAATTCTTTAAAGATCAACAATAAAACATAATATATTTACACAAATCACAGGTTAAAAATGTTTTTCAGGTACTAATTTAATTCCCTGCTTTTTCTTGGACCAGTGCATAGACTGTATAATGCTGCCTCTGCACTCAGCACAAGCTCCAGTTTGTTAGTTTCTGTACTAAATTTGGGCTTTTTATTAATTAGAAACACCATTTCCACATAATGCATGAGACACTTTATTCCTGTGCAGAGAACTGTGAAGATCTTAGTAGTTTCCTATCTGCACAAGCCTTTTATTTCATCTGAGCTCTCTGCACCATGCTCGCACTGCATTTGGCTTTGCCAGATGCAGGAGAATTTGCCATTTATCCCAAGGCAGTGGAGCCTTTCTTGTTTGTCCCTCCACACCTGGCACTGTCCTCCCCAGCTGGTGCCCCTAGGAGAGCCCTCAGTGGGCACTGCCCAAGGGCTGAGCAGCATATTCCACACCAAGCACTTCTACCCTGCAGTTAGCCAAGCCATCCCAACAATCCTACCTGACAAACTAACTTAAGCACACTGAACCATCTCAGTTCAAAACAATGAACTGTAACAACACCACATCTGGTGAGAGACACTGCACCCTTTCTGCCACCCATAAGGTTTGAATTACAGGAGGTTACAAGGACCTTTCCTCCACATTCCAGGAGACCCAGGCTCCACAGGGATATTTCCACTCTCCAAACACTCTTCAAACAAATGTGGGTGAGGTATGTGATGAAATTTTCCTGAAGCTTGTTTAATTATAAAGTCAAGAGCAGAAATACATGTGTCCAGACTCTCACATAATTATGAATACTGTTGTATTTTCTATTCCTTTCCCTCCTCAGTATTGTAGAGCTCTTTCTCCTATGTTTAGTCAAGAAGTTACATTAAAACAAAATCACATAGAAGAGCCATTGGGATATCCCCAACTGCAAATGTTATTCAGATTTTCCTCTCACCACAACCATAATTTAAGTGGAATATGAAAACCTCTGCAGATTATAACATTCAGCTTATGTTGTATCTTTGAGAAAAGATAACATTAGCTTTTGAATTATTACAGATGAAAGCTTTAACTATTAACTCAACTGCTATACATTCAATATATATATATGTTCAGAATAAGGATCAAGTGCAATAGCGTTTTTAAATTTCACATTTTACCCCAGAAAGGAAGGGTAGATTTACAGTAGAAAAACAGAAAAAGGTGAAATAATTTTCCCCCCAAGGCTTCAATTAGCATTATGATATTTCTGCAGACTCTTTCACATTGCACCTGTCCCTAACACAGTAGAAACAGATGTTAGAGATGCAAAGTAAAACATTTCAGAAGTATTCACAGCCAATGTGATATAAAGGAGTATATTTCAAGTATCCTTTCTGGAGGAAACAAAATCATTATGGTCCTGAAATATTAAAGCCCTAATAAAACAATTTACATGTAATTGCAGTATCATACAATACTACACACTGAATTTTCAGTGAATGGGCTATTAAGAATGAAGCCCTTTCCTCTTCAGTGAGATAGCTGGAATCAAAATTAGGATGATAATAAACTTTCTGTGAACTAAACAAGTTCCTTGGCAGTTGTCCTTCATTTGCCACACTTTGAAAGACCCTGTGTGGCACACAACTCCTTAAACACAAATCCATCAAGCACTGCAGCTCTATTCCCATTTCAAGTGAGGCAACTTATTTAACAATTTCTTAGGCAATGTCTCTTGGGTTTAGCTGTAGGCAGGAAATGAAGCATAATTAGCACTTTTATGTGGCATTAACAAACAATCTTGTTACTTCATTACTTTTTAATATTTGCACCAGTCTTCTGAAAGCAGATTAAGACCAACTGCAATTTCCATATGTGAGATTCCGTGACTGTAAAGCTCAAAGAACCTTCACTTTAATCAAAACACTATGATGTCTTCTGCTAATTTTTTTCCTAAAAATCTTTTTGAAAACCTAGCTTTATGTGACTCAAGTGCTAATCTGAAATGTTTATTCACTTGAGTATGATTTTACAAATCACAAACATGGCCAGGGTCATAATGAAAGGGAATATATACCAGCAGAGTGCTAAATCAATTTTTTAATTGAAAAAAAAATACAATAATATTAGCTAAATTGCTGAAATGGGAAAAACAAATAAACAAATCTACATACTAACACAGATATTTTGATTTAAAGGTAGATCCAACCAGGGAAGTTAAATAATTCCTTGCAGCCTCTTAGCCCTCTACCTATTGGAATACTTCAATCTTTGAGTTTTATTTATTACTACAGCAATTAATGCTGTTGGACAGTTTAGATCCTGGTATATGGCACCTTCTGTCTTAGCATGTGGATTCTGAGGAACACTGTCCCAAAACACTCGGCATATGAGCCCTTGGGGTGCTAAGTAAAAGCCAGGGACAATTAGGTTTACTACACTTGTTGTAAATGAAAGCAGAGTGAATCAAGTGGTCAAACACTGCTGCATCATTCCCTACAATGTGCAAAGGAGAAGAAATTTTGAAAAGTTGCTCAAAAGTTTAGCTCTACTCTGGTAATATATAAAAGCTTTCCTTTTTAATAATTTGTGCTGCAAAACAAGTTCAGAACTTGCATTTAAATTGAAATTGGAAAAGGCGTATTGAAATCTTTGTAATGCATGTTTTCCTTAGACTGGACATCAGGAAACATTTCTTTGCCAAGAGACTGGTCAAACACTGGAACAGGATTCCTCAAGATTCCCCAAACCTGTCAGATATGAAGAGGCATTTGGACCATGCTTTAACTTTCTGTCAGCCCTGACTTGGTCAGGCAGCTGGACTCAGTGTCACTGCCACCCCTTCAGTGAAATACCCTGTTCTGTTGTCTGCATTTCCTTTGATCTCAAATTCAAATTACACTAGGTATTCTTTGGAACATATCGTATTATCACTGTAGTCACAGAGAAACCTAAATAACTCCATTTTTTTTCTTTTCAGGACTGCCCTTTAGGCTCAGGTTTTACACTGAATCAAGGCTTTTATGCTCATGATATTTTATTTATTAAGGTTTACATCTCATTATAAGGAACTTACTTTTTTAGACCAGAACGTACATCTTCGATTAGTTCCCTGTTCTTTTGAGTCACTTTGCCCCCTGCTGTACAGAGAGTTAAATTCTACAGCAGGGATGCAGTCGTGCCAGGCAGATGTTAGAGCAGCCACCCCTGCACTCCGTGTAAAGCACCACTTTCCAGAGGCTGCCTGCTCTGGCTTCAGGATAATTTGGATTAGTGGTCATTGGGATTAATGATCACTGGGATTAGTGATCATTGCAATTAGTGCTGTCACTGTGCACTGCAGACCTGCTCACAGCCTAGGACTGCTCTGAGCTACCTGCTGCTGAAGGGAACACAAACACAGAGCAGCAGAAAGGGAAAGGAAACAGCAGATCACAGCACCTGCCATCAGTGAATAAGGAAATTAGCCAGTTACGTTTGTGTATAAATCTCCAGGCAAAAATGGTGAGGTAGAAAGTGAAGATGCATGAAAAATTATCTTAACTGATGGAGGATTTTTTTTTAAGATGTGAGTAGCACAGGGGATAAAGTACTTGTTTTTTATTTAGCAGCAGTACTTGATTTTTCTTTTTATTTTTAGAGAAAGACAACCTAAACGGTATCTAATCATAGTTAAAAATCAATTTGCCATTTCTGAGTGAGAAATTTTTAGGTAGAGTCTGGTGAAATGTGGAAATATTTATGCTTTGTCATATGAGCTAGAAATATCCAATACCACCAATGCATGGCATGGCCTGTTCATAAGAAAAGTTTTAGAAAGAATTGGGTTGTTGTTATGTGAACAGTGTACTCCTGTTGATCCAGATATTTCTTTGTCCAGAGAAAACTGGGTTCAGTTTACTTTCATCTTGTCCAAAGCAAAACTGTCTAAAATCTTTCCAGTATTCTTAGCAAGGTTTGCTGGTGACCAGAGGCAAATTTTATCCCTTTATCAATGAGGTTTGTCTCTAAAAACTACTTGGGAAAAAGTGTCTGAAAAACCAAAGCAGCAGCATGGGTCAGAAATATATAGAAACATACACATATATTCTTACACTCTTTAAGAAGAAAGAAAAGCATAACAAAATAAAACTCATAGAAAAAGAACCCCTACATCCAGAAACTTAGATGCTTCTAATCTTAGCTAAAACAAGGAGCAAGAAAAACCTGTAACATCACTCTGAACAGACAGGAATTGAAAAAGAATTGTGTTTATCGACCAGAGAAAATGAAGGCACAATAATCAAAATATGATGCCAAGGCCTATATGACAGATTTAAATGTTAAATAATTCAGATATTAAATAATTCAATCACTATTCAATAGACTTGCTGTGTGTTAGACATCCAGAGCTGCATCTCAGCAATCACAACTGCATGCAGCTGCTGCACTCTAGGGAGTACCCAGCAATTCTACTCAGAGTGGGTTCTTTGGGAAGGGTGGCACAACACCACAATAAATTCTAGTGAGTTACATTTACAGTATTGGCTTGAAACAGTTAACACTGGCCAACCCAGCTCACAAGTTCCTTCTGCTATGGATTTGAGCTGGATTCTTAATGGCATTTGAACATTTTTATTGAGGTAATATTATGTGCTAGCATATTAAACATTTACTGCAGGCATTTTCTGGATGTGAGGTGAAATGCTTCTCAACTTCTCTGAAATACTATAAAAATAAATACATAGAGACTGGATATATCATAAGATTTCTAAATCCAGCCTACATGACAAATGAATGGAAGTTGTATTGCAAAAATATTTTCATTTCTTACTTTCCTTTGAAACACACCACCTCCCTTTAATTTCACATTTAATTCTACATTTACCATATCAAACCTGGCAAAAGGACACCATTGCTTTCACAATGTCTGTAATGAATACAAGTGACAATTTAATTGATTGTTTAGGCAACATTCTCCAAATTTACAAAATATTTTGGGCAGTATCTATTGAACTCTTGACAATTGGCAACTGGTATCATAATGGGAGGCACTGCTGCTATTCCAGGGCCAGCTCGTGGTTAAGCTGCTACTCAGGCACTTAGAAGTAAAGCTGAGCTCTTGGTCATAACTGCAGACAGTGAACTTTTGAAAATGTGGCATTGCATTAACTTTTAAAGCAGTGGCTTGGCTTCAGTGCCCACTGTACATTATAAGAACAAATAGCAATATAATAAGTAATATAGCACAGTCTCCAAGCCACACGAATACAAAAAATAATCTAAAGCCACATACTCTTTCTTAAAGTAGTTGAAACGTGCATATTTTTGAGCATGGCATGAGCTATTTAAAACCTATTTCATGCATCATCTTGCTCTTCCCTAATATCAGCAGATGAGCTGATTTTATAATCAGAGGCACTGTCAGCTTGTCACATTCTGCAGTTCAAAATGTCAGAGGCACTGTAAACAGGCTCAGAGTAAGGCAGGCACTTTAGAACAGAGGGGCTGCATGCTGAGTTCGGATGTAGAGAATAGATGAACCCTCTTTATATTACACAGAATAATACATGAGCCCATACTTGTTACAAGGGCAAGTTTCCTTTGAGGGATTATGATGAACAGGATAACTGTGGGCAAAGAAGTACCCATCAATAGAGCCCTAGCAGTCTCATTCCTTTCCTCTCTCAATTATGCTTTTAGAAATGTGCCTGCTGTATCAGGATAAACACTCTAAAAGCTGCTCGTTTCAATTCATTTTCTATCAGTTTTGGGTGTGCTCTCCCTTTCTCTCTTCATAACCCCCTAAAGTGTCTGACACATGAATGGTGGACTTGGCTGTGAGTAAATATTTGAAGGAGATTAGCATCTATACAATTATGAGTGTGAAAAACAACTATGAAGCCTTGCATGGTTTTGGAGGAATCAGGAAAAAGATAAGAGCACATAGTATGTCATTTATTGAAACATAGCAATTTCCATTTTTTTTGTTTCTATTCACTTGAAAAGGTTAGCTTACCCTTTGCATTATATATCTGCCTAAGAGCTACCTGATATGTGGAGGTAGTATAAAAACCAGCATTTGATTGACAGGTCCATGTGAATAGAATCATTTGTTTGAAAAGATCTCTGAGATCATCCAGTCCAACCATTAGCATAGCACTGTCAGATCCACCACTAAACCATGTCCTTAAGCACCACATCTAAATGTCCTTTAAATCCCTCCAGGGATGGTGATTTAGCAAAGAAAAACCTTTTTTCTAAAGCAAAGAAGATTGAATTAACCAAAGCTTGTTAAAATGTGGATAATTTTTTTTAAGAAAGTGACTACATTATTATTGTAACTGTACTAAGCCCAAAACATTTAAATCATATTTCCTCTGGGACCAAACAGTGAACTAATAAAAGCCCCACAACTTTGCTTTAAGTATCAGAGAATACATCTACATTAATCCTTGAGTCTTTCTACTGATGCATTGATGAATAATTATGCCCTAGAGAATAAAAGCAGGATTCCCAAAGACTGGAAAGCGGAGAAGCTGAGCTACCATTCCTCAAAGGTGCCTGAGCACCTTTTAATCTATAACAGCAACTCTGAAGAGAGCAGGATGGAGTCCATGAAGGACTTGGGACACCAATGTGACTCCCTCTGAAATGTGTCATTCCTTAGCTGAAATGGTGGGAAGACTACAAAGACACACAGACACACACTCATCTGTGTCACAGAAAGGCTAATTTATACTTCATGCTTAGACAATGTTCTTTTAGGCCTATAATGATCAAGTCTACTCAAACTTGCTGTGAGCAATCTCAGGCATCAATCTGTACTGAGACCACTTTTCACAGGGTAAAGTAAATTTTTAGAAGGAAAATGTTATTGATCACACCTCTGGCAATGTGGGTTTTTTTGCTCTGTCTTTCTCAATCCCTGTAACCTTGCTCTAAAAGTATTACCATCAATATCTAACATCTTTATTCTAATGGTCAAAATCCATTTCTGTTAATACCAGCAGGTGCCACCGACTAAGGCTGAGTTAACTGAGTGCTGCTCCTCACTCTTGGCCAAGCCCTGAAATATTGCCATCAAATGTTTTCTCCTCATAAAGAATTCACATGAGAGATAATTGTCACTGGTTTTGTCAGTTCCTGATTTAAAAACAAAGTCTTGTCAAGGTTTGGGTCATTAAGTCAAGGAAAGGTGGGGAGAAGGACTCTTAAGAGTAGCATTATCTGATTAGATATATCTTTCCATTACACATATATATTGCCATTATTATTTGTAATACTCTCATATCATTGGCACTTTTACCAATTTTTAAAAGGACTTTTATTCATTTAACTTGTATTTTGTGTCCTTTTGTGAATTGGCGTCATTGTGATAATTGTTCATTTCCATTTTGAAAAGGCTAAGCAGCAACTCACATGATTTCTTAAAGTTTATTTAAATGTGCTTCCAAAAGTATGATCTCAAATCAATAAAAACTTTTTTTTTTTTTAACGTAGGCTTCCTAGGTGTGAACCCCTGAATTAATCTTTAAATGACTGTTGTCTACAAATATCTCTCTATTTACAACGCATTTGTAGCTACAAATATAGTAATATTTAACTCTGTGAAGAAAATGAAACAGTAGTATAGAAAGAAAGATTTCTAAGTATAATGATCAGGTTTTATGCAACCATAAGGTACTTGATAATTCTCTATAAGTGCAATAATGTCTGCATCTGAGAAAAGTAGTGGCCCTTAAATCACAGTTTCTGCACAGATGAAAATCTGGTAAAAGTGGGATAATAATGAAATTGGTAATTGTTACCTGACAACAAAATACTATTCTTCTTTAGTGGAAATACTCAAAATTTTACTGATACTAACACTAGATTTTTTTTCTTCTGTATGCAACTGTTGCACTATCCAGTTGGTTTGTCATGATTAATTAATCCATCACCTAGTTAATGAGGAATGGTAGCTGTATGTCACCAACTTTCAAGGATAACTTCAACTTCTCAAGGATCTCAAGCCGAAATTTTTCTGCTGACAAGTGGTCTAATTGAATTTTAATGAGCTGAAAATTGAGTCTTTTTAGTGTCCTTAATTTTCATAAGTAGCTTTCTTTGTGGAAATCCTATTATAATTACATATAGTTTAGTTTGTTCTACATCACATATGACCCCCAAAACAAGTTTTCCCATATCTATCACCTTACTTTTTAAAACACATTATCCCTATTGCCCCCTTAAGGCTTGTTCTTGTTGGTTTTGGGTGGTTTTATTTGTTTGTTTTTTGTTTTTGTTTTTTTTTACTAGAGCTGCAATGGGAAACTTGGAAGCACTTCCAAGCACCCATGGCTCTGTTTCTGAACCAATTTAATTCCATATGAAGTGAATATTGAGACTGCCTTCTAAATCCTTCTTCTCTCCCAGCCTGGATGCCTGGGAGTTACAGCACAACCCCACTGGATTAAAAAATGACAAGATTCCTCTGTGCCCAGTGATCCAGGTCATCTGTAGGTGAAGTCTCTGCCTACTGCAATGATGGGTAGTTACACCAGTACATCCCAAACTAAACTCAGCTAAATTAATTGACTCTTTCCACGATGGCAATACCTGTAGCTAATAGCAGTTGTTAACACTGCAGTTTCTTCTTCAAAATAGAGACTTTTCTTTTTTGTGCAAGTCCTCAGTCAGTAATAGCAAGGCTTGTTTTGCCAGACATCCTCTCTGAAGTGCATGCAGTGTATTTGGCTCTCAGGCACAGCCTGCACTCCAGTCAAACACAAGCTGTGGTGCTGCATCACATCAAATACTCCCCAGGGCTACAGGCTGTACGTGGAGAGAAGAAAAAATGTTTCTCCTCCGTTTCTGTGTTCATTGGACATGTCTGCAATTGTAGCTAATACAGTATTGCCACTCAGTATGAGCTGAGTAGGAGCAACCTTCTTGATGGAGAAATGCATTATTCACAAGGAGAGAAACAGAGAGCTGCCTCTGTGCTGCTGAGTTAGTTCGTTCCCTTTCCAAGAACATTCCTTCAGTTTAACATCTCCCTTACTTCAAGTTTTACTGCCTTGGCCTTCTAACTGAAAACCAAACCAAACCAAACACCAAACCCCCCCACAATCTCAGAAAACAAGCTAAAAGAGGCAGAGTGTGGCAAGAAGAGTCTCGGACAAGCACGTCCTTCTTGGGACAGCAGCATCTGTTGGAGGAACAGTGATCGCTGCTGAGAGTGGATCTGAGTCAGTATCAGCTCAAACCAAGGAGAGCTGGGTAGGCATCTGCTTTCAAAAATGCTATGTTGAAACCATCTGATTGCATGTGCAAACAGCACTGAAAATGCTGTTCTGGGGATGAAGGAGAGGACTGAGTTCAAAGCAAAGCTGTTAATTAGCTATGAGATACTGAAAACCTGAGTCAGCACAAACTCAGAGTAGCATCTCACTGATTTGGGGAATATTCAGAGCTCCTAATTTTAGAAACGTGCAGACACTAAGAAACATTTTACTCTTCTTAATGTTTGAACTTCAAATCCTCTAAGATCTGGCTTCTTAATTAGCTAAACAAGGACAGTCATTTTACTAGCACTGACAAATCAAGCAGTGTCAAATTGGTTCCTTCAGTTAAATGTACATCATTTCCCTCGAAGTCAACTAAAATTACTTTTTTATAACCTCATGCTTAACTCTTGAGAGTGTCCTATAAACCTTTTCCAGATAATATCTTGAGTTTTTCAACCGCTTTAAAGGCATGGTTGTCTTTATATTAGCAGCTAAACAAAGAAAAATATTCAGAGCTGAGAGAAACAGATTCTGCTCAAGCACAGAAAACACAGGATATCCAATGCTTTTGCCTCCTTTTCATTATCATCAATTATGAACAGGTTGAAAACTTTAGATAAGTTTTATCCATCTGCATAGTCCTCTAGAGCTACCACATTTCTTTGTTTTTAAGATGGGACTGCTCAGTCCCTTGGGTGTTTTTCTGGAGAACAGACAGGTTGGGCTGGTTGATTGGGTTTGTTTGATCATCAGCAGCTCTCACACTTCTAATCATTGCAAGGCAGAAGGAAATAATTCTTTTACTAAAAGATCATGCAACTTTAAAGAGAAACTTAACCCCATAAGTAATTTTTAAGGAGTAACAGCAGATTGTGACAAGACCACAGATGACAAAAAGTGTCTCTCAGGTTATATATAACCTGATTAAATAAGAACTGTTTGTCTTTACCCAATCCCCAAAGCCCTTTAGGAGCTAAGACAACAGATGTTTGTCACTACAGCCAGTCACATGCTCCAATTTCACTCTGGTGAGCATATTTTGGAAACAAGCTAATGAGGTGATCTGCAAGAAATAAGTTTGGTCTCCTTTGGCTAATATTTCATTACTTATGTCTTTTACCCTCCATCATTAGGCAGAAACAAACTGTAATTACTTTATCATCTAGAAAGAAATGCAAAAATTATCAAGAATATGCTCTACATATGTGTCTAAAAAGTAAGATTTGCACAAGTGTCTCCAGTTCTTCATAACAACAAAATTGAGAAATCAGATATACAAAAATTCAATGTTCACATAAAAATTTGAATTACTTTTCATATTTTGTTACATTATAATGTGATTTCTTCCCAACTTGGTTCTCTCCTCTGCACTATGCTTTCTGGAGCGTCGCTTTTTACCAAGTTTACCTTGGTAAAAGGTAATCAATGTCTATAAAAGTTACAAGTTTTACAAGACATTTTCAAGTATTTTTGCTAGAAGAGTTTGTGACAGATTTAGACTGTTCATAGGAAATTGGAAATTTTCCAAGGATTGAGGCCCCTTTTCCAATTATTTCTAGTCATTACATTAAAAAAAAAAGTTAATTATTTTATTTTATTGAATGCTGTCATCAGGATTCAGAATAAATTTTAATTGCACCATTGAAGGCAGCTGCTATTCTGCATTTACTGGCTCAAACTAGACCCATTCTTTTCTCCATAAGCCACAAGATTAAAAAATTACCTGAAATTTCTAAGTACTTATGTCAAAGTGGAACCGTAGAAAGTATTAGAGACAATCCTTAACACCTATTAGTCATGGTGAGATCCTTTTAAAAAATAATACCAGGATAGCCTTTACCTAAGATAATTGTTATTAAATTAGCTAACAGAATTCTAACAACATTACAGGCTGTAAGAAAAGATGTATCTAAAAACTTCACACAATTTCAGCTTTAATTAGGCTGTTCATTTATGTACTCATCATGGCTAAAAAGACAAAGAAAAACAAGAACTTAAGAAGGAAGACTAAATGAATCTGTATTCTGGTGTGCTTTTTCTGCTAACAACTTACTGTGCATTTATTTAATGGGATATTTTCACATTTACATCTAGTCAGTTAAAAAGAGAATTAAAAGTAGCATCAAACACTACATTCACACTTTGGACATTCTGCCAAATTTTGTGATTTTACAAACTCTTTTTCTTCCAAACGTTTCTTCCTCCTTTGCTGCTGTGTGAAATAATCAGACATAAAACAGATGAACTGAAAAAAAAGTCTTTCATTTATGATCTAGCTGTCATTTGTAAAAATGGTAGGATAGACTTATTGGAAGTATAATGTTTATGTAAAAGCATTAACTTTAAGTTGGGTATCAAATAATTTTCCATTTATCTGCAATGGGGTTATAGAACACTCTTGAAAACAATAAAAATTAATCTTACTGGGACAGTAACTGTGACACTACTGAGTGTGATGAACTGAGCTGCAGTTCTCACAGAACATTCTGAGTTGGAGGGATCCCACAGGGATCAATGAGTCCACTCTTAAGCAAATAGCCACACCAGGATAGAAACCTTTTCTTGAAAGAGAGTAAGCAAAACCAGATCTGCACTCAGTTGGTTTCACATGTACACTGTACAGTTTGTGTCTGGTGAGGTCAGACACAACGAATTTGCAAAGACAAGGTGAGAGACGGGTGATGGCAACACCACCACACCCAGAGCCTGTGTGAGTCCTGTGGTCAACCAAACCCAGGGGAGCGCCAGCCTTTGGGGGAACACAGAATGGCTCAACCAACAGGAAAACCATAAAGTCACCACTGGAAAGTCCAGGTCTTATCAGAATTTCCCCCTCATTCATGTTTTTCCCCAGGATTTTTATTTTTTTGCTGGGGTTTTTCTTTTAATGTCATATAAAACTAATACTTTTAAAAATGGTAAATTAACAGCCTAAATGTTCCTCTGTTTGGAACCTGCTGCACCTGGTAACTGAAGGAGCACAAACCATCACAGAATCAGTTTGTGTGCCTAGAAACACAATTCCCAAAAATCACCCTCAGTCACTCTCACATGACAACATCCAAAGGTGTGACTCAGAAACATGACAATAATGGCTCAGCAGAGCCCAGTTTGTGACACAGCAATTTGGGACAGTCACAGCTCTGGAAATAATAATATTTTAAGTTATACTCAGACCCTTAAGATCTGTCATGGGCTAAGCAGTCATGAAAGGAAATAAATGGTGACTAATGGTCGATGGCTATTGCAGAGACATTACAGACCTCTAAAATATTTAGATTCTTCCTTACTTCCTCTGCATTCCACAGCTCAGTGAGTTTGTTGTTGTGTGTTATTCAGCAGTAGGGAACATGAACAAATGGCTTCCACATAATGAAATCTGTTGTTTAAACTAAAGCAAATGACAACGTTATATGAAGTAAATGGGATAGATTGACTGATTGATTTATTGAGGAAATGATGAGATATTAACTGCTTATACTATTAAGACATTTTAATATAGTTCATAAGATTGCCAATTAAAAATACATTTGCAAAGGAAAAGAAAGGGAATAAGAAGTGAGTACCTCTGGAAAAATGAAATTTATCAAGCAAAATTGAAATCGATTAACAATTAGTAATACTCCAGCACTTAATAAACTTGTGCTTAGGATGATGGAAATAGCCAATAATTTCCATAAATTTAAATTCCAGCCTTGGGGGGAAACCCTAAAGTGAATAACAAGTCTACTTTTAAAATATCTAAAACTACATCTATATCCTTTGGTAGACTGCACAACAGCTAAGAAAATAACATGAGAATTTATTATAAACGGCTCAAGTCAGGTTAGATTTAAATACTTCTAACAGGCAAGAATGAAAATAATATCAATTTAACTTCATTAATTTATGTAGTCCTAAAATAGAGTGTCTCTAGAGCCTTCTAAGCTATCAAGTTTTAAACCTAAATAAAAGAGCTAAAGTTCTTTTTAATCATAAAGTTTCAGTTCATCCTCTGTCATTATTTACAAGTTTCTATCTTAAAATGTTTCAAGGTTAACAGTCATCCAGTTTGATATCAAATGAAATAAGACAAGACTTTTGGATCTATTAATATCAGTAATAGCTGCAAAATTATTTTTCAGTGTGTTTTTCACTTTTTCTTAGTTCATTCCAAACCTTTTCACATAATAATATTCTTGCCCCTCATCTTTATTCCCTTCTACATGCATATGAAGATCATATCTTTGATAATTCATTTCCTTTGAATGCTACTACCATCAAATGCATAATAAAGTCAATAATAAATGAACTCTAAACTGCAGACACTTTGCATCTTTGTAGCTTTTCTAACACAGCATGGATTCCAGTAAATATTTGTTTTATGTTTTTCATATTTTTGAATGAAGTCTAAAGGGAACTCAGTCTTAGTGACCCAACTGAGTGTACACCTATAGTAAAGATTTATGTTGTCATATAAAATTGCCTTCTTGATTTACAGAACATCATTGTATCCTCTCCACAGCAGGTAAGGAATTTTACTTTTTCCTTACAGTCAAAGGGTGGATTGAGTAGGGTGAAACTACAAACCAGAAATTTATGCTTTAAGTAGTTCATCATATGAGGTTTTGCAAAACAAGGGGCAGAGTAGGCAGATGTGGAAAGAGTACAATAAGCTATTTCTGAATCATAGAATCATTTAGGTTAGAGAACCCTCTAAGATCATCAAGTCCAGCTGTTAACCCAGCACTACCATGTCCACCAACTAACCTTGTCCCCAGGTGCCTCTTCTACACTTCATTTGAGCACAAGGACAGTGATGACACCATTTTCTTGGGCAGCTGTACCAACACCTCACAACCCTTTCAACAGTGAGGAAATTTTTTAAAATATCCAGCCTAAAATTATGCAGGTATTTGTATTCAAAATTATGGGAATTGAATGTCCGTTCTTAAAATGTTGGCTAACATCAGATGCCTGACAAATCTCTCACCAGGGGTATACTCAGTGTTTTATTTGCAGTTACTTGCATGAGTTTATCTGAAATAAAATAGTACTGTTATTAACCAGGTCTATTAATATTTACTAACCTGTCACTTTCAGTTTATAGTTGAGGAAGTAAATAGGAAAGAGGGATGTCTGAGCTCTGGAAAGCTGGGAATCAAGACACACAAGTCTATTTTCAAATGGTTCCAAAGCTTTTAATAATATCCTCACAGAGGAAATGGCTTTTTTAGAGCCCAGGTCTAACACTGGCACCAGGGGCACAACCTCTGCTCAGCTCCAGGCCCAGTACAACTCTGGGCTGATAAATGTTTGGGTCCTCCTGGTGTCTGGCTGCCACAGGATTAAAGCAATTCTCCTACTAGAGCAAGATGTTTACACCCTCAGACAACTTTCCTTTTAGTTGCTGAATTTTCAGAATAATTGCATATATAAACCAAACACTTTGCTTATTTATATTCTCATATTTAATGACATAGTGTTGCAGTAACTTCTGAAATTATAATGAATGATGTTTTAAATTAGTATTCCTGCCTATTTTCATTATACATGCACTTGATAGACCCAGGCAAAGTAATATTAGTTCACATATATTCAGAAATAATGTTTTTTCAAAAATGCAATCTGAAGAAAAAACTCATCTATAAACTGTTCCAAAAGCCTTCTTAATTACATTTTTAACTGCAAATGATGTAATAGTCAAGCCATCAAAAAAGATAAATTATATTTATTTTTTCCTATGTCAAAATGTTTGGAATTGCAACTGTAGTACTTGAAACATTTTACAAATTTTATGTGTACTTTTGAGCATTTTTAGTTCCTCCATAGGGTTTAGAATTTTGTTTTTCTTTTACTACCTTTTCTAGCTCTCTATAATTCAGTCTTGATGAAGACTAAGCAGCCTGAAGTGGAAGAGTAGATCCCCTGCATGAGCTGCCCAAATCCATAACTGCTTTGCTTAGGCAACCAGCTTGGATGCCATAAGGGCTGCCCATAACATTTTGACACAAAGACTACTAAAAAAATTCGTTGATCAGCTACTAATTGATAATTGCAGTTACTACATTACTGCCTGAAACAAATTTAAGATATACTGAGGCAAGTATCACTTTATTCTTTTTTAAACATTAATTTTTGGGGTTTAGTGAAGGTTATAGGAAAAGTTTTAATAACAGGAAAAGGTATGTCTTTTAATTATTGACCTAGACTATCATAAACTAAATGCCAAATAATACATAAATGCTAATTTGAACCTACTTTCACTTCCATGCAGATTGCAGTGCAATGAAAAAGTAACAGACTATCCTCCAAAGAGCAATATACTCTATCACAAATCTGAGCTGCATTTCCTCCCTTATTTTTAGTCCAAAATATGATTCCAAAAAGATATTATTAAGTTATAACACCTTAGTCCTTTTCAAGCTAAAGGCACTTAATATGCTGAATTTTAGATAGTTTTTTTATATTCTGCCTGTTCCTGCCTTCCTTACTGTATGTTAAGGTATTAAAACTGTCTGCTCCAATTTCCCCTCTGCTTAGCAAGATGTGACAGAGAGATGAAAAAGACCACCTTTCATCTTGAAAAACTAAACAGACCATAAAAAAAGAAACAGTGGAAGCTGATAGTGCCCTACTAGTTTACATCATGCAGCTACTGAAAATACACTAAAATAAGAGAGTGGGACATAGCACAAGTCCTGTCAGGTTTCTTCCGGAAAAACTACAACTGCTATTCCTCATATTTTGAGCTTCTATTAGAATGCTCTAATATAAAGGAAATCATATTAAATTAGTCTCATTAATAAAATTTAAAAAAAACCTGAAAGGTTATTCAGTACAGCGAGAGCACCAATTTTTAAATTTCAGTCTACTTAAAGTCATTAATCTGGGGTGAGGGGAGGAAGGCGATTTTAAAATACCTTTAATGACTAAAATTTAGACTGAATCAATCTCCATTCTCATAGGACTCAATGCTTAAAATTGAATCCTGGCAATACTTTCAATGTGTAACTCTTGTTGTCTTGGAAAAAAGAGGGAGAATCAGGTTTGGATCTCTATGACTAAAGCACTAGATGGCATGTCTCTGTTTGTAGGTGGAATTTGAGGTTGCAATATGCAAACCTAGAGACTGTTGCACCATAGATAAGATAATTTGTGGGGAAAAAGAAAAATAAAACAGTTTTTGCATACATTTTTTGGGTTGCAAAAGACCTTGAAGATCAACACAAACAAAAGAGAAGAGAAGAGAAAGTACTTTCCAGACATTTTGGGACAAATGACATTTGCCACCACAGACCAGGAGTAGCACCACTGCATGTCTTCATCCTTCTGCATGACCAGGAAATTGCTAGTAGGAAGCCATGAAAGCCAAGCCCTGAGCTATCAGTTTGTACCTAGCCAACAGGCTGATTTTGTTCACTCATACAACTTCACAAGAAATACTGAGCCATTAGTAACACCAAAGGTAAATGAAATTATTTCGGATCAGAAAAAAAAAAAAAAGGCACTTGAAAAGGTTCCTTGCACTAAATGAATGGGCATACCAGCCTGCACCAGCTGGAACAGTTCCACAAGGAAACGGCCCAAGCCCAGGCCCAGAGGGATGCTCCATCCCTTGGCACCATGGAGTCAGACCTTGTGCTGCTGAATGCAGCTTTAGTCCAACCCCACACTCTGGGACACACTGAGCTGCACCACCAAACAGCTGCACCAGAGAGAAGGGGCACACTGAGTTCTTCTTCAGGTTAAAAAGTAGTTTGATAGTTTTTCCTCAGAGCTTTTGCCATTAATGGTTACTGAGCCTATTCCCCCTCGAGCGCTCAGAGGAGCCTTGGCAAGGCTGGTGCAGCTGGTGTGCCTTGGGGCTGGGGGAATCTCCTGCCGTTTCTGGAGAGCTGGTGACAGCAGCACAGCTGATTTTATGTGAGATATTTGCATGCCTTTTATGCTAACAGCTCACTTTTAATGTTGTGGAAATCAAACATTGCAAGACAGAATAATCAAGCCACATCTCCCTAAGTAAGACACTCAGTTAATTACCCTTTTCCACAGAGGTGAAAACAGTGGTGCCTCAGATACTTCTGTAAAGCAAGAGAACATAAGCAATAATTTGAAACAAGTGACTATCTCGAACACACTTATTTCAGATGTCAGCTGGTGGGAAATTTACTATATAATTGGTGGGGTGGTTTTTTTTCAGACTGAGAAGATTATTACTTAGTGAAACAGTTCTCCTATATTGATAATAAAGGAGGGAAAAGTTTCACTTAGGAAACTTGGATCATTTTCCTACAAGCTCATTTTCACCCCATGTTGGTGGTTGTGGCAAGATGTTCCAGAATTTTCTCTCATATAACATGGAACAATCAAGAGAGGTTATTTTTCTGCACTGCAAAAGCAAAATAGAAGTCAGCTCCTGGTCTGCATTCCACAAGCTGCTTATCTGGATGACCTGATAGGGAGAATTTCCTTTTAATTAGCAAGTGAGAAGTGCTAATATGAATATGCTGACATAGGATAAAAATCTACCCATCCCAATGACACACACACATATACATATATATAAATATACATGTATATTCGGCCTACTCTGAGAGCTTAAAAAGCAAGTGACTCTACAAAAGACTAATATGGTCTCTATATCATACAAAGGACAATATGTAGCAGAAGAGGGAGCAGAAATGAGTACAGTAATCAAGGTGATTACATATACAGCTGTTTTGCATTCGACCTTGTTTTCCTGCCTTATAATGCACTCACTCACCCATGCTGTCTTCCTGTGCTAAACCCCACTTCTGAAACAATAACAAAACCGTAAGAATCAAGGAATTTAACTTGAAGACATGGCACAAACTTTTGCCATGCAGAGAGAAACTGATTAAATTCATATACTGATAAAACAGAACTTGATTAATTGTTCAGACAGTGGGCTTTTGAACTAGAAGAGAAATTAAATCTCAATATGTTTCACTAATTAAGGCACAGTAAAAAGCCACAGCTCATACCACGGGACATCCAGCTGATGATTTGTTGCATGTTACTTGTGTGACTGAAGGAGTTATTCTGGATGGAAACCTTTACATACAGGCTATGTAAAGAATTCTCTATCAATAAACCCATTTTGCCTGCTTACAATCCCCCTAGCATGAAGATTGAGTACTTTGCTGCAACGGCTCTTGCAGAGAAGTGTAACAACAGATCTCCCCAGCTACTTGGATCAACACCACGAACTTTGGTCTGAATTTCCAGCGGGAATACACCTTCCTCTCAGTCCTGGAAAGGGAGAGAACCTGATGCCAAGAACACAAGTGCTATTTTTGCAGTGTATTTTCACTGTCTCTCTCAACTAGTCTTTTGTCATCCCGCACAGCAGACGCAGTCTCCAGATGGATCATGCAGCTGTGCATATTTGGCTCAGAGGTGTGTCAGCTCCTATTTGCTCACAAGTCAGCCAGCAGGCTCCTGTCACAGGAGCAGGGGAAGGATCAATACAGATGGATGCTAAAAAGAGCAAGTCAGTCTGGGTGGGCCCTGGTGCCCATGCACAGCCCTGTGTGACTATGGGAGTCGCAGTCTGGGCACTGGCTCTTTCTCAGGTTCACCTTCTTACCTGGGGTGCTGGAAGGGCAGAATAATAACCAGAAAAGAATCATCACGAATAACTCAAATGGAGACTTTACTGTTTCAGTATTTGATCATTTCTAACGCACCAAATATCAGTAAATTAATATATTTGCATTTTTCTAGATATTTTAATTTCATATTTCAGTTCCAAACATTTGTGCTGATTTTACTTTATTAGCTCTTTCCTTCTCTGATATTCAAAAATTACATCAGATTTCAGTGTAAATTATTTTGGCATAATTGAGCACTTTACTTCTTTCAGTACATACCATAATCCATATGATTATTTTGTGTGACCTTACAGAAGCAAGAGGCAGCGATTCTCAGTGCCCTCCTCAGCCCATTCCAGTAGTTCATTCATATTGCAGTGCTCTAAAACTACGAAATTTAAGACAGTCTCAGTATCTATGGTAGCTACTAATGATCTTTTGAAATTGTGCTGCTCCACGGAGTTTGTTTTCCTCATATACATAAAGATGGCATCTCTTAACCTCTCTCTTGCAATTCTCATTTGTTGTGGATCTCACTCCTGGCATGGCCAACTGGAGATATCATATTTGATGGTGATTTCATGACTGCAAGATTTTGGGAAAAATTTGAAAGTGGAAATCTGCATTTATTAAAAACATTAATGGATAGTCAAGTATTCAGAATATTTTTTAATAACAGTTCTGATTCAAAGGCCATCTCATATCTTTTAAGTCTCAATTCTCTATTTTTGAATTCTTACAGCACAAATATTTTTATCTCCATATAAGTAAATATGAATGGCCTGTCCAAAAAATATGGTCTGGATGCAGTTGTTTGGCCTAGGACTACTTTTGTAGCTAAAATTATAAAGCAATATTTATTGTACAAAATGAATGTATAGATATGGGTGCCCATACTTTACTAGACTTGCATATGACAACCTGATAGGTTATTGCTGGTGTGCCACATCCCCCACAACCCATTCACTTCTCATCTACCGTTTCTCAGTATATTTGTTGATACACATGTTGCATCTAGACTTCTCATTTGCTCTTCAAAACATAATTGCAAAGCTGAGGAAAAGAAATAAAAAATAATAGCAAAGCTCCAAATGTAGCTATTCAATGCCTAGCAACCTGCGAGAGACTGAAGGAAAAAATCACAAATTATCTGCAAGAGGCAGTTGGAACAAGGCTTGGGGTAAACAGACACACAAACAACATGTCAGCCATGATAAAGAGTGTAAATTTGAACAGATGTCACTTCCAGAGCAGCAGCAGGCAGATTAAACTGAATTGGCTTTGGATGAATTCCAAGGAAGAGCGAGAAAATATGACGCTTTTGCCTTGAGCACTTACAGAAATGTAGTCTCCAGAAGCTCTTTTCTTTAGTAATCATAATTGAACCCGGCTAAAAATAGCAAGAATCTTCAAGAAAGGCTGTTTAAAATAAACTAATTCACTGCACATACATATTGTTCTGTAAATGTTTCATTCTAAGGTAAAAAGAACAAAAATCCCTGTCTGCTATGAAAAAAAGTGCTAAATGAGGAGCCTTCAAGTTATCGTAGTTTACAGTAGCAAAAATGTCACCAACATGCTGCTTAATGAATCTAGGCCAATACTCTGAAACAAAACATAAAGTTGCAATCTTCAAGTTAAGTCACACTTATTATAAATTTTTGTTGTATTCATTGTTTCTTAAATAATTCTGGTTGCCCGTGCTTTGTGCATGTGTGTTTTAAATCAATGCTCATTCTTACTTGCATATTTCAGTTTATCATACATAATGTATGCCAGCAGGAACAGTGGGAATACAGAGCTCTGAACACCTGAGCCAAGGAATAAAAGAAAAATCTATTTGGATTGCCCCTAAAAACATTCTAAACAAACGTCATCCTCTAATTCTGGTCATTTCCATCATTATTACACTTTCCAAAGTCCTAAAGATGGACCAATTGCATCTCTGTCTGTAGCACATAAGATTGCTTGCTGGGTTTTCTTTTTCCTTTGATTTTCTTTTTCCCCTGGACTGCAATGTCTTGGATTTGAATGCCAAATAGTGAAACAAAACTTTATTCCTGTGGCCACAATTTTAATGAGGACATCCCCAGAAGAGTTCTCACTTATTCCATTTAGAAGTGTACAATTATCTTATGAATTTTAAATCATAACACTAGTAGAAATAAATGCCAATAAATGTCACCTCTCCATGTTTCCACACTCTAAAATTGGGAAAATTATAACTAATCCCCATAAATAATTAATTCATAATAATCAGCAGCATTATTATCTTTCACTGTTAGATTAAAAAAAAAGAAAAACAATATTTTGAGAAGTGACAAAATAAATAAATACATTGAGAGGTAGATTATGAAACCACCTGAATTTTCAATTATTATCACTGAAATGGACTCCACAATGTGACCTTTAGATCTTTAAAATACCTGCTTCCAGTATGGCCCAGAGAACAGCACAATTATTTTCATGAAAGCAAAATGAATGACAAGTCATTACCTCTCAAATTAATTAATATCAGCTCTCCTAGTTAATACGAAGCTCCATGTGGAAGAGATAAAAATCACACACTTTGTTTAATATTCACAACAGATGCCATCTCCTCACATTTGAATAGAGTTTTCATACTTGTAAGTCAGTATTTCAAGCTGAAACACTGCAGGTTTTTTAAGTCAATAATACAAGCCTACGAAATTAAAATGCACTACTTGTGTGAAACACAACAAAATCATTGTTTGTTTATCTTTAAGGTGATAATAAAAAAGATTAATGATACTGCTGTATAATGAAACAATCTGCCACAAGGCAAGCTGCAGAATATAGAGTGAAGCTCCAGCAAAAATGCTATGGAAAGCTTCAGTTTTTTCCCAAACACATTAAGAAGACCCTTTTATTACCAGGTGACATTTTTACATTTAAAAGAGTGTTGATTTTCATGTGGTTCTTAAAGGTCAAACAGTTAATCTACCTCTGTAAGGAGAGTGTATTCCTCTGAAGAGATTTCTAGGGGACATCAAATCAATAAGAATCAGACTCAAAAAGAATAAAATCTTTGCCTGTTCTCAAGGCAAAAAGCTTATACCAATCCTAAAGAAATTGGATCCAGCTCATGAAAAAATCAGTCATCATGCAGCAAGCAATAAAAAGTAGCAACCTTTAGAGTAGAACAGAGATGTAAAAGACTTTTATATCAATAATTCGGAAGAAAAAAACCCTATTCAGAATGGAATCTGGAAAAGTATTGGTTTTATCATATGTGCTCCCTTTGCTTTTGCATATGTAAGTGGTAAAAACAATAAGAAAGTGAAAAGTTGAACCTACCACTGTCTTATACACTGTTCAACAGTTTATTCTTCAGCCCTCTCTGATGTGACACAAACACCCTGGGCTTCTGCTGGAGGCAAGAGAGACAACAAGAGAACCCAGGGAGAAAAGGACTGCTCAAGCTGTACACTCCAGCTTTGCTCAGTTTCCTCAATATAATCATCTTTTATCTTCCTGAGGAGTCTGTCATTTGCCTGCATACCATGGCTTGAGAAGGGTTAATTGGGAGTGCCTCAAATGAGTGTAAAATACTGAATTTTGGAAATTGTCATTTCAAAAACATTTTTGGTTTTGAAAGTCAGAAGGGCTACTTGTGGATGTGCTGTTTTGGAATGGGATTCAAAAGAACTGGTGCTCTGTTCTTGGCTCAGTACAACCTCGAACAAGAATTTTTGGTGTCAGTTACCCACTTAGAACATGATAAGAACAATAAAACCCTTTTTCAGTCTTTTCCACAGATCAGGAACTCTTCAAGACAGTGACTGTGGCAAGATAGAAATTGCATGTATAATTACATACACAAAAGTAGAAAGGAAAACTCATCTTAAATATCCCAATCTTGCTTAAAGCTACCAGGCAACTCTAAAGCACAAATGGAAAACTGCAAAAAATAAACTCAGGTTTTGACCTTCACTATATGTGCAAAAGACTTCTGTGCTTGAAAGGAAAGGAGGGTTGAGAATTACATAGGAATATTGAACCTTCCATGAAGACTGCTCTTTAATGTCTTTCTGCAGTTACAAAACAGCACTGGTTATGATGGCTTTGCTTCTAAAGGAAATTAAAAAATATAAAGGAAAAAGAGACTGAAAAAATTCAAAAGTCAGGGAATGGTAAGAGAGGAAGTGAGAATAAAAATTCAATGAAATCCATAACTACAAGATTACATTATACAGGCAGCACTACAGTATGATTATTTAATTTGTTGGAAAGTAATTATTCAACTGATAGCAAAACAATACAGCTGCTTGGTCTGTATCATATCTTGAGGAATTCACCTTGACACCGACATTGTAATTTCTATCTGAGTTTTATATTGAAGCTATGGTACATACATTTTTAATTTTCATTCCAACTTCAGCTAATCTAGGATAAATCTCAATCATTACTTTGCCTAGCTTGCTTTCAAATCCAGGAATGAAAAAATCCATAGCCTATAGTCTTTGATGCTTTTTGTTTATATGATAACTGCTTTTAATTACCATTTTGTTTGCCAAGTCTCTTCAATGAAATTTAAAATGCAATTATTTTGCACTCAAACACACAGTAATTTGAATGAATTATATTTTGATGTAATTAAGGTAAAACTAATCATTATATATAAAACATTTTATAATATTTTCTGACAATACATTATTATTATAATTTATCTTTGAATTCTCATTTCATTCATCATTCATTTTGAAACTGCTTACAAGGTGCACACAGATTGGAAGAAAATTGTGTTTTCCTCTTATGTCCTCCCCATACAAACCATTCCATTAAGTAACTACACTACACTTCAATCCTGCTGCAGACTCAGCCCCAAATCACTAACCAGGTTTATGGATATCTGAAACCTGAGTAACAAAGGACTGTGTAAAAGGCATGGGAGAAAGATACCCCAAATTCCAGGGGTTTGGAGAGATGGAAGTTTCGGGTATGATTTTGCCTACAATGGAAAAGTGAACACAAGATTTCTGAAAGAATTCAGCACAGTAAAAGAATTCCATGTTGTAAGCAATATAGTCCTTTAGTTCTACAATCTTCCAGGAAATTATTTTTCTCTATTATCAGCTTAGTTGCGTTATAACATGGCTTCCTCAAAACTGCATTCTGCACTCCAAAGGACTAAAAGTTCACACCACACAACATGTCCTCCTATGCTTATGTCAAGGAGGTATTTCAACCCCATCCTCTGAAAATTTTAAGATCTTCCCTTTTACAGAACTTACAGAGCTAAAAAATGTGACCGAAAGCACTCGTGGACTTAGAATAAATCAAGCTGACACAACTTTTTCCCTTTTTTCATCTTTTAAGCAATCCAGTCCCAGGGTGAGACTAAGGGTGCAGCTCCACAAGGATGTGAGTCAATCTAAATTTTGGGTTCTCTCAGTCCTCCTGTCCTCTCAACTCCTCATCTTCTCTCAGTTATGAGTTTCTTGCTCAGTCAACTTCCTGAACTGGTTCACACTGGATTGCTGAGAGTTGAAGCTGTTTTTCCCCTCCTGCCTACCTGCACTGCAGCTCCTTCTCCCTCCCATCACTGACAATCATGAGACCAGCAGATGAGTCAGCCAAAGGAACAGATTCAGCTGAAATTGTCATGAAATACATCCCAGAACCCAGGTCAGATTTTTGCCCATTGATATTGCATGGATTGGGTGTGGATAATGAAACAAAATCATCAAAAGCAAGACACCTAAATAGAAAAAAAAAATCCCATTCCTTTTAAACATTAAAAATTACAAAATACTGTACAAAATTACAAAATTACAACTGCTGTTGTAACAGCATCCTCATTATATAAATATATCTCTTTGCAGGCTCACTAAAAATGTGAAAACAAATTTCTCTGTTAATGGACTCTGGTGAATATTCAGACTTAAATATTATGCCTTCTGAGCAATGCAATATAGCCAATATCAAGTCATTCTTTCTTGTGAGGAAGTTAATACATAGTAATAATGATGGTTCACTGAAATTTTAGTGATGGAAAATAGACAGTACAAGGACTAATATGACTCTGATTACAGTATTTTTCCTGATGAAACCAATAGAGAAACTCTACAACATAGAAGTCTATATCCTCTGTAAGAGGAACCTGTGGTAGAATAATACAGGGATAATGATGACATTTCCTTTTGAATGTACAAAGAACAGGGACAGAGATTATTGGAAGACAGGACACAGAAGCAGGATGAGTTATACTATGGCTTCTGTGGTGGATGAAAAAATGGTAAATTAGCTACACCAGCTGATGTGGAAAATTATGAACAAATCACAGAACAGGGGAGTTGGAAGGAACCTCTGGAGATCACCCAGTCCAACTCCCTGCCAAGGCAGGGTCACCTGGGGCAGTGACACAGGAACACATCCAGGTGGGCTTGGAATGCCCCTGGGGAAGGAGACACCACAACCTCTCTGGGCAGCTGTTCCACCCCAAAGGACTCTTGGTTGTACAGAGCCATAATTGTCGTCATTTTCATACAAAAAGCAGGCTATAGTTAAAGGTATGTCTTTGCAACACAATGAGGACATGGAATGAAAATTCTATGCCTATGCCCCAAAAGAAGTTCTGCAACAGATGAGATTCAACCATTTACTGAGTAACCCATTAAACTTAAAAACACAGAGAAATCTTAAAGGTTTCAGTCATGGAACTTTAAAAACACTTTGACAATGTATTTTTTTTTCCAAATGTGCATGTGCATTAAACACATTCCAGCTTTCATTCCTTCCAACACTTCACAGCAGTATTTTTAGTGTGCTCACTTAAGATGTTTCTTCAAGTTTTAAAGGTCATCAGAGTTCAAGAAGTATGTTCTATACTTGAAATGTTCACCAGAGTTTTAGAGTTATTAATAGATCTCATTATATTTTTCATATATGAGTGTATCTCTTAAAGTTTGTGTTCAATTTTAAATAACTGGAATTTCGAAAGGTCAAATAAATAATGAGGTGTCTCATTGCAACAGGAAATATATTCACTATTTTGCCACAAGGCTTTTCTATTTAGTTACTTCTGGAAAAAAATTACTTTGCTCTATTGCCTTGTTGCATGAAATTCTCATCATTCTTATCATTACAGAATACAGAATATGAACCCATGTTAGACAGAAGCATAATAAAATCCATAGCGATGTTTATTCATGATAACCTCTCAGAAATTAAAATTTGTTTCAATATTTAAGATGAGTACTTCACCAACACCTACAGCATCATACAATTTCTTTATTGTTGTTTCTTGGTGACAACAGTAGAGACTGCAGTCCAAGTTCCCTGCCCAAGACTCTAGAGGACAATGAAACTTTCTGTGTGTGACTACATTGCTCAGAAATTGATTTGCTCCTCATTTAAAGGCACAGGTCTCTGTTCCCAGCATCCTCCCCTTCCCCAGCCATTACTGACACACACCTGGTGCTCCACTCCACTGGTGACAGCGTTAAAACCATCTGAATTAAACCAATTACTCACATTTCTCATCCAGACAAGTAGCACAGCACTGTGGTGTCCCACACCCAGTGATTCTTTCTTCACTATATTATTTATTCTCCTGTCAGCTAACAGCTCTCTTATACTCGTTATACACTTCAAAACTGGCTAGCAACTTTACTAAAGGGGAAAAAATACTTGTGAGGGAGGAATTTATTATCAGTAGCATCTCTTTAGTTTTTCACATTAAGCCACACAACCTAGAAGCTACCTGAACTACTTCTAGGAGCAGAATGTCATCGCTCTTTGAAGCCTTTTTGTACCAGCTACCTGTCAGAGCACAAAAACACCACGAGCTCTAGACACTTGTCAGTCTTTTGTTCATTTGCCTCTCTTGAGGAACTCAGCCTTTCACAACTACAGCTGCACTTCTCTGGTACAATTAGAGTTGAGTCTCCCTTTCACACACTTGCATAGTGTACTCTAAAGCTCAGAGCCTTACCCTAAGCTGAATCCCTAAGCACCCCAAAATTAGGATTTTACAAGTGGGTGAAGGAACACTTTGACACTAAGTTCTAATAATTTAAATCAAGCTCAGGGAAGCCAAGGTCCAAAAGGATTTGTGTGAGTATGAATGAATGTCTGACTGTCTGCAGCAGGGACTTGGAACTTCACTCTCTCTCCAGGGCTAGAATCAGCAGGTTGGGAATTCTGAGGCATTGTTCTGTGCACTGCCTTGTGAGGTGCTCTGTTATATTGGAGAAGTAATATAAACTCAATTCTTAGTGATTCTATATTACAGATTTGATTTTTTGTGTTCACTGGAAGTTTCAGTTGGAAAAAAAATTCTCACCATTCCCATCTAAGTACTCTTATCACTGGGCTAATTAAATAATCTCCTTTTTTTATATCTAAAATCCAGACAGGAAAGTACATAGATTCTTAGGTGCAGCGACAGCGACTGGCCTCTGGGTTCCCGGCTGCTGCACCCCTACACTTAGGTTAGTCACATGTTCAACAAATGGTTTCACAACACAGGGAGCTCAAAATCTGTTTGAGTATATTGGTGCAACTCATCATCTTTTTTTTTTTTTTTTTCCAGAAGCAACTTCCTGCAGAATTATATCTGCTCCTCTTAGCAAATGATCAGTAAGAGACTGAGGATTACATTTGATTGCAGGGTATAACTCAGTAATTCAATACTTATTTCAGAAAGTACTGCTCTGAATATTTTTATATGTATATTCATATATATATTTACATACGTACAGATATACACATATATATCCATATATCTCTTTCCAGGAAAAAATGCCTTATGATTCTGTGAAAGTCTCCATTAGGTAACTGCTTTCATTTATGTAGCACCATAACCAAAATATTAGGGTGGTTCTTAACTGAACATTCAGAGAATTTAGTAGCAACTAGAGTCAAATCCAAACCTAAATCTATTTCAAGTTTCTGTGTGTTTGGAATGAATGGCAAAGACCTTCAGTCAGAATTTTCAAATGTTACTTTTAAGAGTGTCTATATACTCTGCACTTGGAAGTCTCAAAAGCCATACATTAGCTTTTTTTAATACATTAGCTTTTACATTCTATAACTTTTAGAGCAGTTTTGCATACCAGTGCTTTCTGTGTAGCTATCTAAACAGTTTAGCTGCCATGTGGCTTTCTACTTGCTGAAGCTCTCTGTCAAATTTAAAGCTGCAGAACATAATTTTAACTCAGCTTTGTGTTCTTTTCTAAAATAATTCCATTCATGAACACATTTCGTATTTTGTTTCTTTCCCATAATTGTGTAGAAGAGCCTTGAGGCAAATTAGAATGTAAAAATCAATAACAGAGTTTTATTAAGAGATTGAATGATTAAATTTAGATAGACATGCAAACTGAACATTAATGTACCAATTTCTTCTGATATGCAATTTCAACATAAGATTTATTCAGAAATATGCTGAGACAGAAACATCTGTACTGAGGAACAGTTTTTCTACTTTGAAACTGTTTTAATATTTTTACTCAGCTACAATATGCCACAGGTTACACTTTCAACCAATTCAAGAAGGTTTTCTAAGCTCACAAGGCTGGCTATTTGCAAGTCTTGCCACTTAGCAACTTCTGAGAAGCAACAACACTTATGTGAATGACCCATATGCTGCCATTCACTAAATTATTTAGGAGATAATGGAGAAGGATGAGCACAAGACAGATCTGCTAAAAAAACCTCAAACCCTCAATTTTTCTCCATAGCTTACTCTAGTGAATTAGGAAGCAGAAAAAGATAATCTACTTATTTAAATGCCTGCACAGAAATAAGAAATAATGAAAAGAAACTTTCTGCATAGTTGAATTACAAGAAATATCAGTATATTTAATATTTGATGTAATTGGATTGAGAAAGAAGAACACCATAACTGAAGGCTCCATCTCTGCTCTTGTGAAGTCACCACATCGAATCATTCTGCTTGGTTGAGGCCACCCTCCTACATCTAGACAGTACTACAATAATTTCACAACAGCAAAGAGCTGAGCCTTCAATCAGGCTATCACTCACTGACATAACACATTTAATGATAGAAAAGTTAAAAGAAAATATGCAAAGAGGTTTCGCCTTTCCTCCGCTTTCAAGTTGCAAAAAAACATGAACAAACTGTCTCACACTATGCCAGACCTGTCTAACTAGATCTGTATCTCTGGGAGAAAGAGTCTGATGCAAAATAGGAAAGACATAAATTGAAATAGATAAATAATGCCCCAGAGAATGTTGATTTTATTCTACAACAAATTGATCAAATATTTCCAAGAAATTTAATCAAAAGAATTGTGTGGTTTGAGCTAACATTCCTTTGACCTTTAAGAGTCTGAAATTAACAAATACTTCATTAAAAAGTAGAATCAATACCTGAATGCTTATGAGTTTCTAGGCAATCATGTTTTAAACTTTTGAACTAATGTAACACAAAACAATGGTGAATGTATATATTTTCTCAAAAACATTGAATCCACACTCAGGTCAATCTCTTCGTACCATCCCTATGTCAGATAAGATGGTAGCCACAAAAATAACAGATCAGACTATACAGATAGTAGTGAAATAGGAATCATCAAAAAAAAAGGAAAAAGCAAATAAGAAATAATTTTCACAGGAGGATCTCAGTGACTTTTTCTTATGCTGTTGTTCCAATTGAGTTATTTTACCTACTTGATGTCATCACATCAAGAAAATAGATTGGTTATTAGAAAACATTTCTTCCCTGAAGGGATTGTCAAGCACTGGCACAGGCTGCCCAGGGCAGTGGTGCAGTCATCAACCCGGGAGGGATTTAAAAGATGTGTAGATGTGGCACCCGGGGACATGGTTTAGTGTTAGGCTTAGAAATGCTGGGTTAACGGTTGAACTTGAAAATCTTAGAGATCTTTTCCAACCTTAATGATTCTATGCCTCTAAGTGCACCCATTCAAGTGCAATCATTGTCAGCACTCAAATCCTTTGTTTCAACTGGGGAAAACCATTACACTCAATGTTAGCACAAACTGTAAGTCATTGTTAGACTGTGGGGTACAGCTATCTGAAGAGATCTTGTTTGATGTACCCTAAAGTTAACAGTTTAACTGAATTTTCATAAAAAATTCTACTATATACCACTACACAGTTCCATTAGACAGCCATGAGGAAATCCTAATGTTTGTGAATTCTTGAATGTGTTAGCTGAATATAAGAATTATCTGTTGCTTTACTCTATTTGCTTTCCAGATTTTTCATAAATAATGTCTCAGTTCCATCTTCAGTCTTCCTGCTTTAAGGTTTTTGTTATGATGTACTGTATTAAATTCACTTTGTCCAAATTCTTACTTCCAGCCTAGAAAATTTAGAACCAGAGCTCCAACACATCAGTCACACAATCAGCTAAATTAGGCTACTCCAGTTGGTTTAACTGGCAACTTTCAAGCACACAAAACAAAGCAGCAAGGTTTTAATGGTTTAAACCCTCCAAAGTGGATCATAATCCAAAATGTATTGCTCATCAGCTGGCAGAGAAGGCAAGGAATGCCATATGCTTTCAGTTTCATTTGTGTTGTTTATCTCTAATACTAAACCCTAATGCAATACACTTTCTATTACTCTGCCATGTCAATCTTTTTTATGTGCGAGGGGATCAGGAAAACAAGACTATATTGGTTTCAATAGTAACAAGCCAATACAGACTCTACTAAATCAAGGGTAGCTCAGAGCTATGGAGTAGTAAATTACTGCTCCATGCATGAATTAGAAATACAGGTGAAAACAATACAGTCAAAATACCTGTTTTGATGGCTAGCTGACAGCTTGGAGTTAATGCTTAGACAAAGCTGAAAACAAAACAGCAATAGGTCAAAAATAGTAACTTGAGTTTTAAAGCGCTGGGGCTAAAGCTCCACACATGTAACCAGAGGCTAACCAGTATGTGAGCAAGGGGATTCCTACAAGACAGCACTGCATTCTTAGATTTAGGAGACCACTTTTTCCACTTACAATGGGGGACCAATGACAGTGCCTTGGTGACAGTAACTCACCACATTGCAAGGCAAGAAGTCAGTATTTATGAAAAGCCAAATTCCATCTGCTCCATACCCCTACTAGGTTGCTGGTGTTTCCTTTTATCATCCTCAACAAACAAATAGACAAACATCCAGGTAGAGACAGGCAGCAATGAGCACCTCTGAAAGCAAGTTTCAAAAGGCAAAAGATTTAATTCCAACCACATTATGGATTCTTAACCCCTCTCATCTTTGTAATCGACAAAGATGAAGACACAAACACAGAGGCAATTTTCTGAGAATCTCTTTGCCTCTAAATAATCCTTTGAGTTGCCAATTTTTTCCTCTCTGTGAAATGGTGGGTTACTTCTTGATGACAAATGTTTTCCTGAGTATGTACACTATGGTCACCTTACAAAAGGTGTTACTTGGCTGCTTTACTCCCCTCATGCTTGGTACAGAATTTGAAGTACTAGTCTTGATTCTGTGGCAATCTCTTTTAGTTCTGTACCTTTCTCTGGACCTGAACCACCCATTGTAAACAAGAAGGATGTTGCAATATGACATGATAAGAGCCCGGAGGTGGCAGATTGCCAGCTGGCCAATGTCCTCAACACTCTCCAGGAGAATGACAGAAGGCAGCAAGAGGAACTGCTAAAAACAGTCATGGGCAAAGACAGAAAATGCAGCTTAAGAGAGATGCTGCAGAAACTAAAGCAGGAAACAACATGAACTAGATAAATTTGATGATCAGGGAAATGGTCACTTAAAATTTCATTCAAACTCCAGACCTAAGATATTCCTCTTGAATCAGAACAGTAATTGCTTTAACCAGAAATTTTGGTTTAGATGGTATAGAAACGAGAAGAAACTGTGGACCAGAACAAGTTCTATGGTTTTGGATCATGGAAAACTGGCAGATATGCAGCTGAATTAGTAAAAAAAGAGAAAAAGTAGAGATTTTGCCAATTTTGCTGTAGAGGAGCACATTAATTATATTCTAGAGAGAATTAAGTCCCTGAAGTCGTAAAACTCTTTGAACACAGTTTCACTGGGATAAGGTCAGAAAAGCAACTGCTTTGTTCTCAGTTAAAACATAGAATAAAAGAACACAAACAAACAAGTAAAATGAACCAGAAAGCCCCTGGAAGCCATGTATTTTCTAAACTGTCTGTTGTACATTAGAAGAAAACAATTAGAAATAAAAACTCAACCCTTCTTCATGTATTGATCAACTAAACTATTATATATGTCCAGTATTGCTTAAGAGTTTCTAAATAAAATAACCACAATAATCTAAATTTTCTTTTTGGTTAGGAGACACATCTGCAGACAAAGATGTCTTTCAAAGCATTTACTGGAGGTGTCACAGAGAGTTAAAGATTCCTAGTAAGAACTCTTTACTTTGATGATTTTAAAAAAGCTTTTGGCCTTACTCTTGGAGCTCCTGACACAGCATTTTCTGCAGGTTTTACAATTCTCTACTGCTTAGCTTTAAGACCATTACCTAAGAAAGATTTCACTAAATATAAATGTGCTAAGGCACAGATTAAAGTTTAATTAACCAGATTCATGTTTTTCAGTGACATCCTTGTAAGGACAGCTTATATAATTATTTATAGAATTTTAAAATTAAATTTCAAATACTACATCAGTAATATAATTCTTTCTAAAAAGTTATTTTACTCTTAATCTTAAGGTGACATTATCCTATCCTACCCAGCTGAGAATTCTTGAAAGGTTCTGACTTGCATTAAAAATTATCATTAAAAATTATCTGTATTTGAATTAAGTTCACTTTTTGTGAAAACATTTAACTCTCAGTGTAAAAGCTTTGCAGCTGTACAATTTATCAAGATCCATGGCAAATATTTAAAAATTAATTGCCTTCTCTTAAAAATGTACTTATGGTCTGAATTTATATAAGTTCAACTTCTGCCCAAACAGAAGAATAGAAGAGCTGAGGTCTGCAGGGACCTCTGGAGATCACCTAAAGGCTATCTCCTAAAGCAGATTGCCCAGGACTGTATCTATCAGGTTTTTAATATTGCAAAGGATGGTGATTCCACAACCTTTCTTGGCAATTGTTTGAGTGTCCAACATCCATTACATAAAAACAAGAAAAAAAAAAAAAAGAAAGAAAAAAAAAGAAAGAAAAAGTTGTTGCTTTCCTTTGTTTAAAAGGAATTTCCCAAATTTCAATTTGTGGCAGTTGCCTCTTGTCCCTGCATCTCTTAAGTCACAGTGTCACTGGTCACCACTGTGAAGATCCTATCTCCATAGATTACTGTCTCTCACTAGTGATGTAAACTCATTGATAAGATCCTCCTGAGCCCTTTCTACTTCAGGTAAACCAATTCCAGCTCTCAGCCTCTTCTAGAATGTCAGATGCTCCACTCCTCAGTCATCTTTCCTGGCCTTTTGCTGAAACTGTGCATGTCTCTTCTGAGCAAGGAAGCCCAGAACTGGACAAGGTGTTCCAATTTCAGTCCCACCAGTGTATTCCCATAGTACATATATGTGTATTTATAAAGCAGAACAAACTGCACACTGATTTATCCAGGCTATTCATAGAGGTTCACCCTAAGCTCTCCAGCATTTACCTAACACAGTTACAAAACTTCTTTCCATACTCTCTCAACTGCTCAGCTGAGCTGAATAATATTGTTGCCTGTTGCTTTTAGATGGCATATTTAGATCTCCATTCCTCCTCTAAGATCCCTCTTTTTATATCTTGGAGAAATGAATTGCTATTATGCATGAATTCTGCTTTGCTCACTTCAAGAGCTGTATTCTCTGACATGAGATTTTTAGCCCTGGATGGGCACAGATGTTGTCTCTACTGTTCTGGCAAAGAACACAAGCACTAACAGGTGCTCCATTTGTTTGGCCTTTAAAACAAGAGCCAAAAGGGATGAGCATCTCTAGGATTTTAAAATTCCCAAATCTTCTAGCTCTTTGGTAATCTGCAGCTCTAGTATGCCCAGAGTGTCAACCCTACCACTCTTCTGGAAAAGAAAAGGAGCTGGACAAAACCCTCACATGCTTCCAGGGCCAGTCTGTGCTGTGCACACCCAGCCCCATCAGGGCAGTCTGTTCTCCAGCCTGCTCCCTGCTCTTGGCTGCCCTGGACCTTCCAGAGCAGCCACGACCCAGCTCTGTCCTCACTGTGGGGGCTGTAATCACTGCTCACATCCTGCTCCCATTTCCTCCTCCCCTGAACTGAGCTGCACTCTGAAATGCAGCGAGTTTCCAGGAGAAGAAACCAATACAGTTTCAGAATTCCCTTATCCAGAAAAGTGAAAGAGCCTGACATTAAAGATCTATAACTCAGGTTTTGATTACATACTGCCAGGCATCTGTGTGTAGTGACCTAGATATCACTGTGAGCAAATTCTCAACAGGAAGCTGAAGCAAGCTTGGGAATTCTCTTTATGTTATCAAAATACAAGAAGCAAAGGTAAAAAAAAAAAAATTATATCTGCTTATTCCTTGGTGCAGTTGGCAGTTTCCATAAACCCACAGAAGGTGTTGTAGACTACTGTTACGGTCATCAAAGTCCATAATTAATGCTAGTTTTTATTTTTCTGATTTACAGAATGCAGAATTTTGTGCACACAAATTAAATGTCAGAGTAAATCCTACCTGGTATTGCCATAACTTTGGAATAATTTCTCAGGATAGTTCAGACAGTCCCAACCACCATTATTCTTGGCCATGTTCAGATAGAGAATGAATAGAAACAACTCTTAGAAATATTAGCATTATTTTTTCCCCAGAAGAATTTTCACTTTTTGTAGGGGTTTATTTATTTGGTTGGTTTGGTTTTTAATACTACTCATTAGTGCCCTAGGATTCTCTTGCTTATTAATCCAGTGGTTTTAAACATGAAATTACTATTTTAGCAAAAACATTTTGTCAACTTTCAAAGGGAGATCTAAGGAAGCAGAGAGAAAACATTTTATTAACTAAGAGATGAAAATTTTTGTTTATACAACCTAATCCTTCTTTCCTAAAAGCTCTGCCATCCATGGAATAAACAAACTGAATCCCTAATAAATGAATATAAACATACTAAATCCTTTAATAAAAGTTCTCTTTTTCAGTCTCAGTGGAACTGGGAATTTCTAGCATCCCTTGATCCTTCTGACAGTGGCTCACTCGCTCCCAGCAGGATCTCTGGACATTTTTCCTGCCAGACACCAAGAGAAGGTCCTCTGCCTGTGCTTCTGTCCATGTTAGAGCTCATTAATCAGAGAAATGCATCTCCCCGAGTTTGAAGCCTCAAAAATGGAGACTTGAGCTTTCAGAGCAGCCCTGGGTCGTGTGCTTTAGCACTGCAGCTCTCAGAAGAGCCAGCTGGCAGTGTGCTGGAGAGCATTGAGAGGATTCCTCTTTCCATCAAAGTCCCCAAGTCACTGCTGAGTGGTTTTCTGGGGACTGAAACTGAGACTCTTCACCCAGGCTTTGCAATTTACAGAAATGAAACACAGATTTCAGCTGTTGTTTCATGATGTTGCCACCTCCCATCTCTCTCTGTCTTTTCAGAGATTTCAATTTGCTTTATTAGGAGAAAAAACTTGTATTGAAGAGAAAAAAATATCACTACACCGCCATATAAATAGATGATGAGCCTGCATCTTGCGTGCTGCATGCAGCTCTGGTCTCCCCAGCTCAGCAAATTTATAAACAAGACGGAAAAAATAGTAAATAATTCTGATTAATGATGCAGAACTGCTTCCCAACAAGAAGCCAGTCAAAGAGACTCGAATTCCTCAGCTTAGACCACAGATGCACAAGACGTACCACAGAAAGTTCTGGAAGCATTTCTAACCAAAAGTAAAACCTTGATGCTTAGTATTTTAAACTGTGACAGTAATGAAGATACACCATTTAATGAACATTTAGTCATGTAAACTTTTAGTTCATCATAGAATAAATCAATTTAATTTCAGATTACTACAGGTTGTATAAAATCTCTTTTTTTTGATCATCTTTCTATTCTCATCAGTTCATCTTTCTAATGAAATCACTTGGAACTTCTGTGTAAAAGTCTTAAATTAAGAAAATCAACATTCCTACCATTTCAGTATACCAAAGAATGTTAGAGTGAGAGCTAAGAACTAACTGAATATTAATGATTTTTAAATAATCTAGTATGTTAATGTTTAACAAGGAAAACATTACCTTTTGATGAATAAAATCTTTAGACTTTTTTATTTTACATTTCTATGTATGTGTATATCAATTTTCTCAAAAAAGTAGTTCTGAAAATTAAAAGGTATTTATTGAGAAGGAACTGAGTAGCCTGGAGGTGAAAAAACATAGAGGGAATTAGTAAAAGTAGTATGTTAACAGATCTAGTATAAAAGATCTATAATTGCCTCACTTGGTTTTTTTTCCAAGCTCATTGGAAAACAAATTGAGCAAAACACAAATGTCTGCGATAATTTCACTGGACATTGACTAAGTTTAATAGAAATTGCTTTAATGTCTTTGAGATAGGACTATGTTATAACATTATTTGTGTCCCTATTTTGGGGGAATAAAGTAGCTTCATGGAATAACTAAGTAAAACAATCTATCTAAATAATTACTGTTTTCAGAGGGAAGGGTTGCTTTTGTGCCCAAATACACTGAAATCAGTGCAGAAAGCTGGCCATTTACTAAATACTGTATTACCAGCTTACAAATACATCTGCTGTCTCAGCTAGAACAGGTGGTAATAAACAAACCCATCTGCCACCATACACTGCAGGTAAAATTCACTTACTTTTGAGTCTGGGCATTATTACAATCAATAGTTATATTTTCAAAGACCTTTTTTCCCCAAACTTAACACAATATTTAATTTATGAAATGCAACCTTTCATGAGGCCTAAAGAGAGCTCAGGTGAACAAAAAGGCTCTGTGAGGCTGGAAGATGCTGAGTGGACCCCACAAATGCCTCACCCTCAGCCCTTGCAGAGCACAGCCAGGAGCAGCCTGGTGCCAGCTCCATTTCATTCTTGAAGGGTCAGACACCTGCCATAAGATGAAGCCTTGCAGAATTATGACTTGCAATGTCAAATGCCATTAGACATTTTATCTAATTTTTCAAAGAAATGCAGAGATTCCTTTCCCCTGACTCAGTCTCTTGGAGCTACACAGCTTCAGTGTCTGAAGGCTCTCTACAGAAAGCTGCTAATGTTGTATGGAATTATAAATTCCTGTTCAGTGCATAGAGACACTCTTTTGTGCATTCACTATGGCAATATTTGTTCTAAGATTAGTTTTCATACTACACAAGTCCTTCGCATAATTAGCATAAAAACATAGTTAAGAAAATGCATGCAACTACTTCAGAAAAATTCCTGGTGTTCAGAGTGCCTGATATGTATGTAACTTCGTATGAAAGCTTTACAAATACAAATATTTAACTTAACCTTATTAAATACATTCCAGCATCCAACTAACTTTCTCTTCCTTCATCTCACAAGTAATTTTTTCCTTGAAATCTGATTCTGGACACTAAACAATCTTAAATATGGAGCTGACTTGTACAGAACTCTGTATTCTCCTGTTTCTTTGATCATCTGTCAGATTCAAGCATTCTACCCAATCCTTCAGACATGACTGAGAATGTCCAACACAAATATTAAAGAAACTGCAAGATCTGCCTGCAGCAGCTCAACAAGGACTATTATTCCCGGTTATTAGCAAAGGAACTCTTTCCAGCACAGGACATCAGCCTTTCACTCACACAGAAAACACACCAGGCATATTAATGATCTCACCTAGACACCAAGCTTTGAAGGATTGCTAGTTTGAAAATTCAAAGTCCAACTAAGTTATTTATCCTGTCCCCTTATTTAAGAAAATATCATCATTCATTTCTAGGCAAAGCTAGCCTTTTCCAAAATACATTGTGTTACTAGAAAACAGTTATTAAGATGAGAATTCTTGCGTGTTGGTCTTGCTTGTTGTCATTATTATGCCATGTCCTTTTTTTTTTCATTTGCAAGCAGCACTCAAGGAGCTGGTGTTTTCAAGTAATATTTACATGGTTTGTCCTGTCTCATCCTAGCTACAAGTCCCAGTCCATGGCACAGGTGGCAATTCCCTGCAGCTGGCACATTTGCATCTTCCCAAACCCTCTATCAGATATTATTTCTTTATATTGTGCTCTCCCAGCACCTCTCCATGGCCCTGGTACTTTACTTTCAGAAGTATTTTTCAAATTATCTTCCTTCTTAGCAACAGTCCCTACCTAAAATTTTTACTCCTAGAGATCTAGAGAACCATCATCACCTTTAACTCTTCAAATCTAGATATCACCTATATACATTCTGATTAATTTAAGTATTCTTTTTACGTAAGTATTCTGTTTAATTTCCTCCTGGTAATTCTAGGAGAAATATTTTAGTTATTTAAACTAAATTACCTACTGACTGTTAGCCAGACCTAATCAAGACCTTCCCATTGTTTTAGCATCTGTTTATTTTATCTGTTTACTTTATTTATAGCTGCTATTTTTCCTTATTTCCTCTTCAATGATTCTTTGTACCATATCTGTCTCTTCCATGAAATCCAACTCACCAAAGCAGCATGCTGAAAGAAGTACTGATATCAGCCAAATAAACACAACATAAAAAGGTAAAAACTTCCTGCATGATCTGTGGGGTTTTAGGAACACTTCCACTTAGTTGCAATTTGGCTGATACACAAAGCAAACTGAATGCATCTCTAAATAGATGAGGACAAGAAAATAACACAAACAGAATGTGAGGAATTATTACTGTATTCTCAAATACTAATAGCATTCATCAGGTTCATTTCAGCCCCCTAGAGAAGCACTGCTTGGACAGTAGATAAAGATGAAGCTGATAAAGAAAATGAATAGAGTCTTTTGGAAATAGGGACAGGCTTTCAGGACTCTGCATTTTGAACACAGGTAGATGAAAGTGACATGCCTGACCTTAAATGTAACACTTCACTTTATAGATTGAGTTATTTGTGCTGGACTTGTCAATCAAATCAGGCATGAATATATTTCAGCAGCTGTGAAATTTGATTAAAACCTATTGCAGCCTTTCTTTTTCCTAAAGTCTGAATACATTTAGATGGCCTCCTACTTGTGAGATTTAGATTTTGCTTGTTAATTGTTCATTATTTTTACTGTTAGGGAAACTATTCTTGCTTTGCTTTCAGCTGAAGATCAGTTATAATCAGGCCCTTCATATTAACAATTCCAGACCCTGAGGCAATATTTAAGGTGCCTTTTACAGCAAGAATCCTGACTGCACACACTGCTAAATGTTATGCATAATACTAAAAAAATGAAATCTTAAAATACTTGCACTGTAAAAAACTAATTACAGGAAACTAATGCTTTTGAAATTTAAAATTCCAATTCTGTTTAACTGGACTTCTTGCTCAAACAGCTCAAAAACCTGGGATGACTAGGGAAAAATTGGAGACAGATTAAAGCATTTGGTAGACCTTTAACATTCTTATGGACAAAATAATTCAGTCTATCAGGATAGTTACTCATTATTATTACTTTAATAAAGAAAATTATGCACTGCTATGAGAATACTTATTGAGGAACAGCTCTTTAAATATTAGGCAAATTGGCTAAATATCAGAGAGGCATAAGTTTTATTCACTTCCCACATCTTTGAAAAATGATGTTACCACTAAGATAATTCTGTCTCTTTGCAGCAACAAGAAAGCTGTAGGGTTTTCATCCTGATTTTGAAATTTTTGAAATTGTTCCAAAAGGAACCATTTCAAAGGTACAAATGACAGTGAAGATGTTTCATGATAACATAGTTTTATGTCTCTGATCTCAGATAGACAGGTCTGTCTAATTGTGTCCATATTTCTGATGCAGAATTTTTATCATTAAATGACATCAATTGCTCTCATTATCTGCAGCTCCAAACTAGGAAGACTGGGTTTAAAATTCTTTTGCTACTTATACCTCTTTAAAGTAATTTCAATATCTGCAATATTCTTTTTATCATAGCCTTCAAGGTGTAAAGAACAAAGATATCTAATCCTTCTTTCATCAGAGATTTTTAATAGCAACATGTAATTATTTTAGTGCATTTATAGAGAGAAATGTTACAGTTGGCTAAAAGAAATACAATATATGGTGTGTATAGTAGGTGATGTGCGTGTGCATTCTCTGCATGTATAACCAAATTAATTTGAAGCTGCATGGCCAGTTTTCTCTCCCTCCTGTAGCAGCAGTTTGAATAGAACAAAATTATTGAAACAATAATTTTAATTTCAATGTTCTCACCTAAGTTGGAGATAATTTGATGCTTCTTAACTTTATCAGTATACCATGCAGTTTCTCTCTCATTTTACAGCAGAATTTTGTGTCTGCAATACTCTACCACTTTGGTCTCAGAAACCTAAGGAAGTCTTTCTGTTTTTATCATTTTTAAGATGGCAGAGAATTTTTTAGAAATATTGTGCATAATGTTATGTAACCACCCAAAACTAATGTTGAAGATAAACTTTCCTCCCCAGAAAGCAATCTTCTCTGTGCTTATAAAGAATGGAAATATTCCCAGAACTCTACTTGAGAGTTTATTATATCGTTTCTTCTGTCTTTTCAGAAAACAAGAAGTGTTTTTAAGAACAGTCAGGTATTTGGCCAATACTGTAATACAAAGAGAAGGCCTAGATGACTATTCAGTTTTATCACTGACAATTCCACCTGTAGGAGGATTTCTGCATAAACACTGTTATAAATAGTTCTGGCCTCTGATTTCAACATGTTGTATCCCACTAAATATAATGGGTTATACTGTTTTTCCTTCAAGGTTATTTGGAGACCTTTTTCTCCTCTACAAGATTTTGTTTTCCATTGCTCAGAGCAGCAGCAAATTTCAGTAATGCAAACCAGTTCTTTCCAGGGAGCAGGATACTCTGGAAGATCTCTGGACAACAACGCTTAAACAATGGGAAAGCTGTCACAATTCCTGCTGATGTGATAAATGGAGTCAATCTGAAGCTTAAACTGGCAAAAAAACCCCAAACAAACCCCAAAAGAAACTAAAAATCAAAAAAATCAAACAAAACAACCCCCCTGAAAAAAACCTAGAAAATCCCAAACAAGTAAACCCCCCACAAAGAAAACCAAACCAAAAAAGAAAAAAAATCCTAAAAACCCCAACCACCAAAAACCAAACCAAACAAACTCAAAAGAAACAAAAGTCCATCTTTACAAGTTTTAAAATTGGGGGTTTATCATTATTACAGTTACACCCACAGGCAGATAATTTGAGTTTCAAAGCCTCAGCAGGGGAAATTGCAAGTTTTCCCAGAAATGAACAGGTCAAAGTGGAGAGCTTTAAGAGGCTCACTGTTCATCCACACTCCTGTGGTGAGGTGGATAGGTGGGGCTCTCCAAGCATTCGCTGTGTTCATGCTCCAAGTTGTTTTTATAAAGCAAAGTGAGACATGCCTTTCATGAACACAGCATTGTTACAGGAGTAAAACCAAATATTAGTACCACCTTTAATAGAAATATCACCCATTCAGTCAAAAATGTAGGAGAATAATAGCTAAGCTATTACAAAGATCATAAGTGTCTCGTTAATTTGACAACTGATAGGGAATTTTAATGCCTTCAGTGTGTTCTCCCTTCCTTTTAATTGTTTGATGAATGCACATCATAGATTCTACTGCTAAAAGCTGTATTTTTTATTTCCCTTAGATTACCAGAGGCTGAGTAGCAATATATAAAACACATTAATATTTTTATCCATTACTCATGACTTGATAGAGGAGGATGAGTATGTTTTCCTACTTAAAATAGAAAGATGGCTGAGATTGTCAGCAGGAACTTGATTGGTTTGCAAAAGAAACTTGCCCAAGAGACACACTGTAAAAGCTCTGTGAGATTAAAGACCTAAGTGCCATTGGAGTACACAGGCAAATATAAATATAAACATACCATCAATGCAGAGATTCACATTCTTCAAAGAGCACAGTCTAATTCAGAAAGGTCTCAGTGGTCTTCTCCAAAGTGCAGTAACCCTGTCAGTGCAGAGTATCACCCCCAGAGATTTCTCATGGCAGTTTTAGATTGACTGACATCCTGAAATATTCTTTTGTTACTCTGAAGCAATGTAAAACTTTCTTATTGTGGATGTGATAAAAGGTACACAGAAGTTATTTTGGATGAGAAAGTCTTTGTTCCAAAGGTTGGAATGACGTTCACTACTTCACATGTCCATAGCCACTCTCATTTATTGCAGCACTCTAAGACAGCCAAAATAATAACTCAAGCCAGGCTTGTTATGGACAAACCTCCACTCTTCCCTGTGACCTCTACAGACCCTGCTGAAGTCAAGGCTGTGGTGACCTGTGCATCAGGAAATCTCCTTCTGATGGACTCATGCTGAAGAGGCACAGGGACAACTGCAGAGGGAATGTGTGTGGTGGGAAGTTGCACATGGGGATGTGCAGGTGTCAGGCAGTGCTGATCTAGGGTACCTGTGCTAGCACCCTTTGTGTGCCAAGATGCTGCAAGAACATACTTTATTTGGAGGAGAAATAAACAATATCAATAAGCACCTTAAGTCCTTTTCCCTCCTAAACCAGCATGCCTTGGCATATAAACACCAGTCCAGGCTTCTTGCATTTCTGTTAACTCACAAGTGATCTGTACAAATCAATGAGCCCTGCATAAGCAAGTGGGAAAAAGTCTAAGCAAGCCTAAGCTTGTCAAGTGGAAAGTGCTGAAGGAAAAGTACAAGTTACAAACAATTTCTCTTGATTTGCCTTTGAAATTCATCTTTAGTTTGCTGAACTGAATCAGGGCAGAAAAGTGGTGGTGGTACTAAATACCCAATATGACAATAAACACCAAGCAATTTCTTTGCCTGTCTCAGTGAAACTTCAAATCACAATTAGTTGGACTGTACATGCTTGCAGCAAATTTACACGTATTTCCAAATCAAAGAAACTTTTGAAAACACACTAGAAACATAATTAAAATACAGTAGAAATGGGAACAAAATAATCAAATCACAATTAATTACCTTCTTAGTCCTGGAATGCATATCAATATCTAGAAACAATTGCTTTGGTTTAATTAATAATAGTTTAAGTTCTATGAATTTTCAATATTATGCTTATAACAAATTCTTCTGATATTTTATAGCAAAAATCCCAGTTTTTTTAAACAATTTTGGGGAAGATTTAATCTAATCATGGCTAGCAACTATTTGGGCTGATTCTTAGATGAATGAAGACAGAGAGATAGGTGGACTACTTATCATGTTTCATAAAAAAAAAAAAAATGTTCTATTCATTTCTCTTAGCTGGACATGGAAGTGGAACCATCTCAGTATATGTGGTGTGTGAATCCCAGCCAGCAGTACCAGAGATTTGGGTTGGTTGTGCACATGAAACACACCAGCTGGGATCACTGCTCTGCTACCCTGATTTTAATTAGACATTATGCTGTAAATGTACTGCATTAATAAAATTACCACCAACAGTCAGACATTGCAAGGAAAGTCCAGCAATTCTTTTGTGGAGAATAGCAAGCCTAGAAGGAGCATTGATACCCATTTAGGCACCCAGAAGTAGATGGAACTGTCTTGCCACCTCATGAGATATTAGAATGTGGACACCCAAAATCCTGTTAACAACACCTGTTAACCTAATTACAAAGAATGTGCATCAGTAATAAATTATTTTCTAAATCAAATAGCTTCCAGCACATCTCTTATCACTGCTGATTTGAAAGGCTGACAACTCAGTTTTTTAACCAAAACAACAAACAACAAAGTGCCTTCTCACCTGCCAGGGATTTAAAAGTCTTAATAGATCAAACATTGATCCTTTTTTTAGGATACAAACCTTCAACTTGTACATACATGACACCAAACATAACAACACCTGCAAACATTTCTTAAAGCTAGTATTCAGACTTAAAGGTATTTGGACTCAAAATAAGTTTTCCTACCAATTTCTCTATTTTCTTTGTGAAACTGGCTCTCAGATGAGTTTAGCAGTTGTTACTAATGATGCACATGTGTGTGAGAAGATAAATGGGCATGGTTAATTATGCAGTATCTGGTGAGATTAATGTTCTAGCTGTATTATGCACATGTATCATTGAGAAAGACAATTTTATACACGAGACCAGGCAATTGATTAAGATGAATCATCAGGTCACTGAAGCTCATTTTACCAGCCAGTGCAATGGGTTCTGTCTGGCAATTTCAGCAATTTGGGTTAACACGAACCTCTTTTCTCAAGATGTTTTGAGGGGGTAATTCAAGAGCTGAAAGGCTCAATCTTTACTGTCAGATAGATGATGTTAGAGGGGGAAATTATCATTATAAACTATCTCCAGTGTACAGGTTACCTTTCATTTTACAACATTTCTTTTTAGGTTGAAGCAATTAAATATCTCCACATTAGAGCAGGTAAGGTTATCACCTCCTAGCTAAGTACAGCCTTACAGTTAAATTAGTCTAGGTATAAAGAAAATTCACCAACACCATGAAAAAGACCTGGCAAACTTGAACTATTAGATTTACTACATCTGAGCTACTGCGGTGACTTTCTCTCTAAATGAATGATTTGATTTTACTGTCTCCAACACTGTCAACAAGACTTACAATTTTCTCCTTTTTAAACAAAGGCTCAAAGGCATGGAGTGGTATTCACACTGGAAGCTACAAACCCAGGACAGGCGAAATTTTGCCACTGCTTTACTACTTCTGTGCTGTTGGCTATTCAGTGTTGACCTCTGTGTTTGCCAACAGTGATGAAGAAGCAGGCATTTTTAATGTATATTTAAGCACCATTATAAATTGACAGTATCAGTCACATCTGATGTATTTTTAAAAATGGACCCAATTGGGTCCTGCACATCTGCCACAAATGTAGCAGGCAAACTTAATGACATCTTTATTGCCCACAAGACAAAATGTTTGGATTAAGTTTTTATTTCTAGATTGAAATTAATCTGCACTCACTGGAGACTGAGTTTACATTAAAAAAAAGATTGAAGAAGTCTGTCTTGCATCTGGAATGGAAGCTTTGTAATGACACTCAACTCTTGTGGGAATTCTTCCCACAATTTAGCACTATTCCCTGGAAGCTCTGTTTGCTGAATAAACGGGTTTAACTCTTTCCAGAGAACATTCCACATGTTTCTTCCCAGAAATCACTATCACAAAAGTGTTATTGGAGAATACTGAATGCCTAAAATGAGCCTAGAAATTGAAACTTGGTTATGTATCATGGGCACAGTAAGAATTCAGCAGAGAGAGGGATCTTGAGGGACTTGCTGATGTATTGCCTCTCCTGGATAAAATGGTGACATCCTAAATGTCTGTAATCTTTTTCTATTTGAATGACCTTTACAAGTTTAAGGGGATGGGGGGAAAAGACATGTTTAAAAGACCAGTGTAATAAAAAATTAGGCTGTTGTAAAAACATTTTTGGAGGTGTCAATGCTTTTCATGTAGCAAGTTGTGTGCCATCCTATAAAATTTGTGGGTTTTATAATATCCCTTAAAGAGTAATATAAGCAGATGGTTTATGTTTTAGTGGCAATCTCTTCTATGTGCATTTTCAATAAAATAAAAAATGAAACCTTTCCTGGCCTGTGATGTTATGATGATACAGATAACTGAACTGTGCTGTGACATAACCATTTAATATTCCTTCCTATGAATTGTACTTTTAAAATGTAGAAGAACACCTCCATCTCAATGGGAGATTCCATTCCCATTTCATGTAACTAAAGCATAAGAGTGAATCATTAATTAGAACAATATCTCTGATGCATTTTTGTGTGGGTGCAAGAGATAATGAAGAAATAAATATCTGGAGAAAGCACAATGAAATTCCATTTTTCTGTGGAATGTATGGCCAGTATTGAATTAGACTATGATCAAGCCATGCATTTTTCAGAAACCCTGAAGAGCTTTTCAGCACCTGAAGGTGTTCAGGTCATCATATTGGCAAGGTCCCAACATGTTCTGGCTAACTAAACTCTCCCAAAAGATGGTGACCCTTTCCCAGGTCTCTGTTCTGTCCTGACTGCAGTCTCTGCTGCTGCTCTTTTCCTCCTCAACAATGGACAGCAAACCAAAATTTCAAACCCCAGGCACCAACAGATGCACCAGGCTGCCAATCACTCTCGAGCCAATTCACACACACTCTTAAGCCTAACACCAATGCCCTTTATGACATATTTACAGTATGGCACAGCAGCATCAGGGAGGGCTCCTGCATGGTGGGGATATTAGTTCACAGTCAGAGATAATCCACTTTGGTAGACAAGCTGTCCTTTTGTCATTTAAAAGTGATAATTAAATGCTGGCTTTGCTTACTGGCCACGCAGAATGCTGTTATTCCTATGACCCTTTGGCTACTGAATTTTTAGTGAAGGATACAGCAAGGCAGCTCTCAGGGCTTCGCACAGCATGAATTAAGAGGGTTGTGTTTCAGTTTTGCTGCTCCAACTGGCTTCTTTTTATCTTACCTTCTACAGTCAGATTTGGGGGCTATTTTCCCATTATCTCACAAGGATGTTATAAGGTTTAATAAAGTAGAAATTGTAAAATATATTTTAAGCCTGTTGAATGAAAAACACTGCAAACCATAAACACCACAAAAGATGAGTATTAGCAGCTAAGACTCCCCTTCTTAGCAGTTGCTATGTTGAAGAAAGACCAGCAGTACTCCTTATATTGCAACATCCCTCTCTTGCTGCAAGGATCATAATTTCTCTGCCAGTTTAGCACTTTATGGGTATTTTGAATTCCTTTTTCTTTTTATGTACAATGTGAAATTAATAATACTCTAAAACACTGACAGTCTAAAAGAGGTAGGCATGTCAAAAGTTTAGCACTGGCTTATAGTCATCTGCTCTGAGGTAAAATGATTCAGAATTATGTAAATTTAGTGACTGTGGATGGACAGACAGATAGCCCTCCAATCCTGCAATGGGAAAACCAAAACAAGACAATATTATTGACATTAATGAGATCAGAAGCAAATTCATCTGTTGGTCATGATTTGAACATTTGAAGACCAGACTTGTGACAGCTCAGAGAAACCAATGAGTTCCTTTCATTTCCCTCTGACATTTCCTATTGAATTGCAGACTTTGCTCTGTTGTTTCATGTTGCAAGGAATAGTGGTCACCCAGATGGATAATGTTTCCTTTCCACTGCAGAAGGGACATAAGATTTACACATCCTATAAAGGAAGACATCAGAACATTGAAATGCTTTTAAAATTACATTCTTCACTTTTCTGTAAATATATTTCTTTGACTGTGTGTATCCTACAACATAAAGCACATTTATAGAATCCAAAGTGGCATACATTAGGATGCTTTTCAACAGGAAAATAAAGGCTAAAAGCAGAACACTACTTCTCAAGTATTTTGAACTTTCAGACTCACCAAAGATGGAAACTTTTCTTTTTCCCAGTCATTTTTCAAAGTATCAGACTATGCCTTTATTTTTTCCTGTATGGTTGATAAAATGCTAAGTGCTGCACCTCATCTATCTCCCTGCATATAGTTACAGAACAGCTGTCAGAGGCTCTGTGCACCTCTGAAAAGGTGATGAAGCTCCACTGTTGGAAATGACCATTTGTTGCAAAAGACACTTCAATGTTTTCTATCTTTTCCTCTGTATGAAAGTCATTGTTGAGATACCAGCTATAAATAGAGTTTTCATTGTACACTAGGTGCTTTTCTCTTATCCTTTCTTCCTCCCTCTGACTCTGCCCACTGAATAAGCACTTTGCTGAAGCAATTCAGCTGCTGGGTGAAATAAAACATTCTCCTTCTTAAAAATAATGAGGGCTGGTTGCAATTTTTTAATGTTTTCATCTACTGTGATAAGCCAGCAATCTTTTTCAAATATCTTCCTGTGTGACAGATAATGGTCTTGATTTTGGAGGTTTCAAGTGTGAGTTTGAGGATTAGTATTCCTTAATTTTAGTTTTATTCCTCTAAAATTTAATGCTAAAATTATATTTTTTATTTTAAAAACCCCAAAACATTAGGCATCCTGGTAGTGACAAATATCACCCAAACAGGCCAGGCCCTGTTTGAATGGCTTTTCAGTTGAAGACTCAATCTCCTGAGATCCCATGCTACCTTAGTGGTTTAGCATTCCTTCACAAAAAGAAAAAAAAAATCATCCTTTGGCAGACAAGATTGTGTTGAAACATGGCAAAAAAAGAGGTAAGTCATGCCAAAATAGTGCAGGAAAACAAAAGGTAAAGTCTTCCACTCACTCTGAAAACAGCAGAAATCAAACTGAGTAAGACATTGCTGCTGCTACAGGAATCTTCCAGCAAAGAGGATTGAAGACTGCAAATCACCACTCACACACAGAGTTATGTCCTCTGAAATTTTAAAAGCTTAAGCTAAATATTGAAAGAACATCAGTTTAGAATATTCATGTGTCTGATAATGATATTTAAAGAGCTTCCCTTGCAGCAAGACATAAAAGCACAGGATAGCTCCTGATACATTGCTGCCTGTAAAACAACTTTCATTACAATCCTTACTGTGTTTCCCACATAACGTGACTTGGAAAAGTGATAGGCAACCTTAATCGAGTACACATCTACATCATTGAATATTTAATGCTAAAAACTGGAGAGGCAAACCATGGGTAGCAAAACTCATATTGCATTAAACACTGCCAGACAAGACATTTTTCCCGTTTCTGCTGTCATTGAATGTGTGCCACTACGTCCTAAGACATGAGTTTAAGATCAGAGTAAACATTCCCCCTTCACCCCATTCAGCTGTCTGCTATGACCACTCAGTTTGACAATGTTACATTCTGGTATATTATCTGAAGAACAAAAATGCTTTATCTGGGCTTACTGCTTTTATTCAACACCCAGAACAATCTATGTCTATTCCTTTAAGCTCCTTTGGATGTGAAAAAATATGGTTACATAAATCTTTGTAATCCTGAGGGGAGGATAGCATATAAAGAGTTTACTGGCATTAGGATTAAGTCTAGTGTATTACAGTGCAATCTTTAATCTCCTAAAATCTACCTCACCATTCCAAGCTGTTTTGTGCGAGTAGATGAAGCTTTGGAAATAGGGCACAGCTGGCAAGAGTGATAGAAAGACTTAAAAAAAATAAAAAAGAAAAGGAAAAGAGAGAAAAGAAACAATTGGTAAAACTGTTAATGGGCTTATTTAGCACAGTGACATGCATAACATTATTTTTATTAATTAAGAAATGACAGAAGTTGGATGAAGATCCTGTAAAACAAATTAGGAGGGAAAAATATCATCAAAGTCTGAAAACATGGAAGATTCAAACATGGACCAAAACACACCTAAAACCACTCTACAAGACAGGAAAGTCTTGTTTGGTTCTGAGACTCCTTGAGCCAAACAAGTACAATAAATGTTTCGTAGGTAACAAAAAAGGACACAACTGCATGCTGAAATGGACTTTTTGCTCTCTTTTGATGAAAGTGTATAGAATCAAAGCACTGCTGAAACCATGAATTACTCAAGAGAAAAATGTAGGAAAAGGTTATTATTAGGCATATTTCTAAAGAATGCTACAGCTCTCTCTGGACTTGTGATTTCCCATTCAACGTCTCCTGATGAGTACCTATGGCCTCTGCTGAGTTTAAAGGTTCAAAAGGCCAAAAGCAGGGCAGGTCAGTAATGCACAGCTGGACTGGGTGAGGCACTGGAGCTCTGACCCCAGCTCTGCAGCCTCAGCTGAGGCATCTCACTTGAGGCATCTCAAGTCTCAGTTTCCTTTGGCTCTGGTAAGTTCAGCAAAGTGTACAGACTGACAACAAAATGTAAACATTTGCTTAAGGGCTATTGTGACCACTGGTATCTGAATATGTGATAAATGACAACTAAATTAGGCCTTAGATAGTAAACACAGATTGCATGCTCCTGCTGTCTTTGGAAAAGACAAATTTCCTTGCTCCTCCTCTGTGGCTGCAACCCAAGGCACAGGAGAATCACACAATGAAACAAAAAACAATGAAGCAAATTCTTCTACTTCTGTCCTGAAGTGATACTTAAATTTTGAACCTGTTTTGAGAAGTTCCAAGTGTCAGTGCAACACCAGCACAAACCTCTGTATCTGCCTGGGACACTGCCAGCACAGTCGGTTGGTTTTTTTTTTCTTCCCACCCACTCCTTTTTCTTTTAAAAGGAGATGCCAACTTTTCTATAGCTTATATTGTTCAACCTGCCTTGTCTAATCTTTAAACACACTAAAGGTCTGGCTGAAGATGAGCTACAATACACAGAAATATGTTTATCTGATAAATTTATGCAAATAATTCTGCATATAACTGATATTTATCAGCATTTCAACTGTTAGGTAAGTTAAGTTTTATGTATTTCCAGCACAGAAGAGGAATATGAGCAGGAAGTAATCATGGTACTGCAGAACCTACAAGACAGTACAATAATAGCATTTCTTTCTTATTTAGTAGTTTGTATTTCCAAAGCACCACAAAATCATGAACAAATTAATCTAGGGCTTACACTGAATTTTACTGATAAGGACATTAAAAGCCTTTAGCAAATGTTTAATTGAAATAACTGCTGCACATTAATTCCAAGAAACTTGTTTTAGTATCTTGGAGATTTAGCAAACACCTAACGAGTGAACTCAATATGCCCCAGTGCACAGAATTTTGTGTGTGCTCTTCTTGAGTCTCAACTAGTAAGAAAATGCTTTGAAATCACATCTTAGAAGCAAAGGAAGGGCACATTAACAGAAAGAATCTAATGATCACTGTCCCATGGAGCACGACCAAAAACCACAGTCTTTAAGGTTGTCTTTTAGCTGACAATATAGTTTATCATGGAGAAAAAAAAAATCACTGTCATTTCAGTAATTCTGAATTTGACTCCCAAATCCAAAGGTTTGCCCTTTTTAAAGCAAAAGTGTAACTGTCACCCATTTTTCCCTTCAAAACCAGTAAATTAATTGTGATAACTCAGTAAAACATGGCAGAGAATACACTGTGATGGACCCAAGGGGTTTCTTAAGAAATAATTTTTCAAGGAAAAGAATCACTGCTTTTATGCTGTCTCCTGACAGAAATCTGAATCCTTCAGGTTCCCCACTGATTGTCACTGTCACCAATGCAATTTTTATTTTGAATTTGTTCTTACATACTCATTTTTGACTACAGCATTTACCCAATACGTCTCTCTCCCCAGTAAAAGTTAGATGTAAAGAAAAAAGGTCGGATTATTCCTGTCCACATCTCAAACCACTTTCTGGGTTTCATTTGCAAACTTCTCAGAGTACCCTTGATGCCATATTTCAGATGACTAACAATGACAGTAACCAGTGCCCAGTACTGATCCCTGGGGACCCCCCTTGTGCCAGGTTGCCAGTTTGAGGAGCCACTTCCCAGCACACTCTGGCTGCTGGCCAGTTCCCCACCCACTGCATGGACTGTGACACATCAGCTTCTCAGGGAGGACACTCTGGAAAAGCCATTAAAAGCCTTGCAAAACCCCAGTCAGTTGATATTTGTTGCTTAGCTCACATCAAAAAGCAGGTCACTCAGTCCTAGAAGGGGATCAGGTTTGTCAAGCATGGTTTGCCCTCAGGGATTCCATGCTGGTTTTTCCAATCATCTGACCTGTGATAGCCCCAGGGGAATCCATTCTCTAAGCCCCCCAGGGAATGAAGTAAGACTGATGGGCCAATAATTTCCTCAATACTCCATTAAGACTTTCTTGTAGATGGGTGTGGCAATAGCCTTCTTCCATCTTCTGAGACATCCCCTGACCTCCAGACCCACTCACTGATTAGGGACAATCAATGTCCCAGCAATGTCAGCCAGCTCCCCAAACTCTCTCAATGTCAGCCAGCTCCCCAAAACTCCCTCAATGTCAGCCAGCTCCCCAAACTCTCTCAAGGTCAGCCAGCTTCCCAGACTCTCTCAAGGTCACCCACCAGGGCCCAGCAGTTTGCAGCTCAAGCTCCTGCAAAGTTCCTGCACCAGCTCTCCCTGCACTGACAGTGATGACCTGTCCCCGTTGTCCTCCTCAACAGGCCAAGGTGAGGTCATTACTGTGTTTAAACTTTTGCTTACCCAGTTTTGGGGGACAATCAGCAGTAGAGGATCTGGGATATTTTGAGAGGGGAAGAAAAGGGAAGGCAGCTGGCAGAGTAGGAACTGGAGAGTAGAAGAGTAAATGACCACTTTCATGGAAAGAAGGTGGAAAGGAATTGTATGATAGTCTTAGTGGAAGGTGTCCTGCAGTTGCAAACTTGGTTCTTTGGAGATCCAGCTGCTCAGCCTACCTGTGCAATATTTTGCCAAGTCTCTACCACATTCTCTGAATTATGTTTCTGTCAGCATCTCTTCAGGAAAACATCTGCGCTTTCATATGAAAGAAAAACCTGACAATGTATTTTTCCTATATGTAGATAACATGCTGAATTTCAATTTAACATCAATTCCTGCTTGAATAAATGTACAGAAACAATAAGAAGTATGCCAAAAAAAGCAACAAAAACTGAAACTGCATAGACAGTAAGTAAAATAAAAACTATACCTAACAGAACAGCAGAATGTACCAGGCAGATATGAAGTGGATTCATTCCTCTCAATGGATATTCAAATGCAAATGTTTGCTTTAGTTATAAAGACATGAACATTTAAGCTACACTGCCTTGTATTATGTTGTTTCTATCCTAAATGTTGTCAGAGAAAGTATTTGTCATCAACTCAAATGGAACTCAAATTTATTTAAAATATTCAGCATATATAAACTTGACTGGTTTCACTAAACAGTTTTAAAATCCATGAGTAATTTTATTTTCAACATTTTTATGAAAGAAGGGAAAGGTAAAAAACTCATGTATACACATTCACAAAATACTACACCTCAGGAGAATTAAAATTGAATAAATTGTGAACAAATGTTGATTTGGAGGGGTGGGGTTAAAGCAACTTCACATTAGTGAAATATCCTATGGTGCCTTACATTATTGATTCTCTGTCAACATCATGTTAGTTCTTTTCTAAATTAGTTCTGTGGCTTGACCTTGAAAAGCTTGTGATGCAGAGTCCACAGGTTCATTCTAATTGCTGATTTTCCTGGTGGACTTAACCATGCCAACCTGTCACTCATCAAGACCATTTGTCTGTGAACAGACTTAATTAAACACCTCAAATCCAATTTCTCTGATCCTTTCCACTATTAAAAAACCCCACATGTGCTCCATTAGCTATTAAGAGTTTTCCAAAGGAAAAACATCCTCATTGGCATTACTCTCTACTGTTGAAGAAAGGGAGAATTCAAAAATCAAGATTATTAATTAGGATGGGAAAATAAAATATTTCTAGAGACAACAAAGAATTGGCTAACTCCCAAACATACAGTAGAAGATTAAAGAATGATTCAAAGCACCTACACAACTTTTCTCTGTTCTTATTTTTTTTTCATCTCCTTCATATAAAGATCTTCAACGTGCTGTACAGGCTTGATTTGAATATGAATTTTAATTTATCTTCAGGAGTAACTGCATTACTTTTTGTGAAAGAGGTAAGCATTTTCAGCTTTCTTTTTCATGATTTAAATATCCAGCACACTGGTAGAAACAGTGAAAGTGAAAATACCTCAAACAGAAATGTGCAGTTTCATCAAAATTATTGACTAAGTGCTTTTGCTTTCTATTCTTAACAAACTTTCTTGCAACTTTAACTTCAGTTATTAATTTGTTTCCAAATTACATTTAACCATGTCTTATCTTATAAGTGCATTCCAAAGTAATTTACATTTTAGAAAAAACTCAGTTTTGTACAAGATTATTCTGCATTTGATAGATATTCAGTGCACCATCAAGTACAGCCTTCAATGCAGATTGGTGAGAGTTGTAATATAAAAGCATTTCTTAATAATTAATTTATGAATCATTAATACCTCTTACATTAGGAAATATTTAGAAAATGCTATTCCTATAACAGCTTTCATGACAGAAAAGTTAGTGTTTATGGATGGTTTTATTGTTGGAAAGTTTTAAGGCCTGGTGAGGTAATTCTCTTTTCTTGCTCTCAGCTACATATTTTCCAGAATTTTATGACTGCACCAAGACCCAGTCTCTGCAGCAATGTTTGAAGAGGAGTTCCTTCATGACAGATACTTAACAGGCTAAGTACTATTTTACCACTCTAATTAAGGCTGCAGTAACATGCACTAAATAAATGCTCAGCCCAACCTCTAAATTCGAACTGCACTATGAAGACATTGCTGAATTCAAACCATTCCCAAGCACAGCAACAGTTTTTTATTTTATAGCTTTATCAGTTTGGAGTTTGGGAATACAAAGTTTATGCCATAAAGACATTTAAAGAAGAAAGGCACTGAGGTTTCAGAATTACTCTGAGCATCTAAAGCAGTGTTCAAATATTGCTTCAATGGGTTCTGTCATTAGAATTTAGATCCTGGATGCTAAAAAGACCTAGAGGTTTATTTTCGTGTTTGATGCAACAAATCATGTGAGCTGCCTTAAAATACAACAGTAATCAATCTAGGAGAGACAAATATATCCAAAACAGTGCATGTGTCTAATCTGTGTTCTGCCAGGCTTGATAATTCTCTTCTGTTGAGTTTGTATCACCTCCAAGAAATATAAAGTAACATGACAGTGTCAAATAAAGCAAACTAATGTAGCATGATTGATCTCTGGTGTCAGGACAGCCAGACTCATCCCTGTGTCATTCCTAGGGCCAGAGAAGAGACATTTCCTTTAACACTCAATAGCATATTGTATCTCTACAGCTGCTATAATGTCTGCCTCATACAAATGCATACATTACCTTTTTATAATACTGGTAAATCTTCCTGCATACAAAGGTTTTATTAACCCTACACGTCACTGGGATCGGAAGAAGGAGAAAAAAAATTGTTATTCTCAATGCAATCTTTTCTATGAATGAAAACCACTGCCTAAACAAGAGAGCAGAAGCACCTGAATCTGCCAATATTCAAAGTACTATTGGAGGCGGTGGCTCTGCTGCACGCAAGCAATGCAATCTGATACTGAAAAATACTGAACATTCTTATATCAGATATGCTCTCTTGGCAGAGAGACACATCCCTGAATTTGAAGGCTAAAAATATCTATGCTGAAAGTGTCAGTCCATTCCCTCTTGTGGTGACTACCACTCTTACTATTCATTTCTCCCATTCTTTAAATTCTATTTTACATCACACCAATGTACATGTGAGCAGCATCACTGATATAAATTGAATTAATCAGTATTCAGCCTGATATGCTTGGCAGCAGTACTTTATTTTTCTAACTGTTCTAGTTTATTAGGCTTCCACACATCAGTTCTCATTTGCAGGGAAGTATAATAATGAGAGTAGAATCTTAAAAATGATATCTGTTTGGCAAGACTTAAAAAGCAGATATGTGCTGTGACAATACTCCTGTCCTGAATAATAATTAAAGAAAAGGAAGTAGCCTGAGTCAGAGCACTTGTCCTTGTGGCTGCTGTGGTGCCTCTGACATGTTCCATGGGTGAAGCTGTCACAGGAGCAGAGAACCCTGGCTGCTCCCCCTGTATTGACCCAGAATCCACAACTGTAGAACGAGGGTTATACTGGGTACAAATTTTCTCCATGCTTTCAGCACTTTCAGGGATGAAAAAGACCCCACAGAATACCAGCCAAACACTATTGCTCTATTATTTGTTCTCATTATGACTCTGTTGTGCCAGTGTTAGCTCTTCCCAGGCATCCAGGGCCATCCTGTCCTGCAGAGAGGGGACACTTCCACAGCACAGCCCAGGCAAGGCTGCTCCAGCTGGACCAGACGTGCCCAAACTGCAGGGAGGATCATTCCACCAAGGATGTGGGTGATGAGCTCCCTGGGAAGGGCCCAGAAATTGGCACGTGCTGAGCCCCAGTGGTGCCTGAAGCTGGGTTAGGGAGAGCCAGACAAAACTCTGCTTTCAGGAGAAGATTTACTAATGTGATGGGTTTTGTTCTCACATGTTGCTGCCACAGCTGGTGCTCAGCAATTGCCTCCTTTACCTTATAATTCCACACCTTTTAAGCTCATCCTGACTCAGAAGATTCATTGCTCCTCTTTCAGACTTAGCATTAAAATTGTTTTAAAAAGCAATATAATATTTGAACATATAAAATATCAAAACAGCAAAGACAGGAGAGAAAAATTAATTTATTGATAAATTACGACCAATTCAGTAAGTGGGAGGTCTCAAGCTTGCCAAACTAATAATAAGTCCCAGTTCAAGATCTTTTGTTCCATAATTGCACTTGGAAACTTTTTCTGATTACTCAAATAGACATAAGCACAACTTAAACACCCTAGTTGATGGTTTTCACAGGAGCAATAAATCCTATATTTAAGCTCTTTTGTCCCCCAGAATAAGGACTGAGAGGTCAAGTTTTCTAAATTGCCTTTTTTCTTTATGCTACCCCTTAAGAAGAATTAGAGTTGGCTTTTTCTGTAATATTAAAAATTATTAGAAATAAGCTTTGGACATATATAAAAGATTTACTTTCTCTTCTGTTTGAATGTTTTGTCTATTAATAATCCATTATGAAAGACAAATGCAATTGAAGCAGAAATCTTTTGTTTACTTAGTTTTTAGGATGCTTTAGATAATGAAAACTTTATGTGGAGAATGCAATAATTTATATAGTGTTTTTAGAAGCACTTCTGTTTCTTTATACAATTAAAAAAATAAAATTTATTTTAGGGTTTATTTTTGTTAAAGTTGTAATGCTTATGACAGAGATTTCTAGATTAGATAATAGCACAGCATTGCTTTCATTACTCTTCAATTCTCTTAAAAAAACCAGAAGGTATTTTTTTTAAGTTTGAAGAGTTGCAGTATAAAACTTATCATGATCAAAGCTCAAAAGAGGCATACTTATATTTAATAAACCAATGCTAAAAGAAGGTAGAAGACCCCTGAGCAAAACAGTAAATGTCATGTAGGTTCAAAAAATTCCCATTTCAGCCTGAAATGATGCTCATCTGCGTTATTGCCTGTTAAAAGAGTTACACAAACAAAGCACAGCCAGCCCTGCTGTATTTCCTTCTGAGCCTTACCAAATTACCAACACAGATTAGTCTCTGCACACATGCAAGGCAGAATGCACTTCTTTTTTATTCAAAATACCAGCCTTTTGGTCCTTTATCCTTAAAATAAATAGGAGAAGAAGGATCTGAGAATTTTTTTAGGTGTCTTATCCTTAAGTCCTCACACTTTTCCAAGGCATAATGACTCAAAATTTCAGAAGATGGGACTTACTTGTGACATTTCCAACACTAGAGTGTAAACTGTAGCAGCTTCTACTACTTCAAAAGTTACCAGAAAATGTAGTGGCAAATTCTGTTGCTCTACAAACTACAACTTTGTCTTAAGTGCATTTTTAAAAGACTGCAAATAATATTTTCTTTGTACATTGAAATAGCAAGTGGTTAAACTGCAATTTATAAAATGTCACACCACTCTTTAATCCCCTGATCTCCAAAGTATTAGGATTTGATCTGTATTGCAAATAGTAGAGGTCAATTCTTTCTTTGGCATGTGGCTACAAACACTTGGAGGTTAAGTGCCAAGACAAAAATGTACATTTTTCTCTGCTTCCAGACAGTGTACAGTGACACAATTTGACTGAATACTGAGGTGGTACCATCAGTCCTGAAGTGTTGTAAGACCCAAATGTGGCTGAATTCACAAAATACTCTCCTCTACCTCATGATCCCCAGCAAGTCCTATAAACTGTCTGCTGCTGGAAGGTGCTTACTGAAACAATATCAAGCACAGGTAGCATGTCTCCTGAATAAAAATAACTTTCTTGTAGAGAATGTAATTTTTTTTTTTAAGAGAAACTAAACAAACTTGTACTTAAATAGGCTGCTGGTCTGCCCACTTTATCAATCAGTGACCTTACTTTAAAATAGAATCAACAGGATTTCTTTTTCTTATTTTTAAAACAGTCTTACCCCACAATCTACTAGAATTTTCTAAGGAAAAAAAATCACTGAATATAAACTAAATAAACTGAGTGAGTACAGGGGAGAGATGGTCAACACAGCCAGCTCTGATTTCCATGAAGTATTCAACGAGATCCAATCACCAAAGGGTCATAAATAAAGCTGCCATAAGATAAGAGGGAAGGTCCTCACAGGGATAACTAACTAAAAGATCAGGAAGAAAGAGCTGCAATAAATAGTCCATTTTCTCAGTGAAGGGAAGGTACAAGTGGAATCCCACAGGGATCTTTGCTAAGGCCTCAGCTGCCCAACACATTCAGGAATGATCAGGAAAACAGAATGGAAAGGAGATTGAGTCTGCTACTGAGGACAAGTTTTTTCAGGGGAAGAAAACCAATAGTGGACTGAAAAAAAGAGAAAAGTTGCAGAAAGACTCTGTGGCACTGAGTGATTGAGGATAAAATGGCAGATGACATTGGAACCAAACAAATTTAAAATAGTGAACTTGGCAAAAAAAGAAAGAAACCCAACTAAACTAAACTAAACAAAACACAAAAACTTAAAATCCCACACAAAAACCCCAAACACCTTTAACTTTATGTACTCAGGAATTGCCAGAGGTAACAGATCTTAGGTTAAAATCACAGCCTTATGAATACAGCAGTTCAGTGGCTTCAGAATTATAATCACAGGAAAACCTCAAAGTGTAATGTTACTGTATAAAGTTTGCATTGTGACCACACCACAATTGTTATGTGGTCCTTTCATCTGAGAAAAAGCATTTGAGTAGAATCTGAAATAGAATTTGACAAAAATTATTACAGGTAACGAAATAATTTCCACAAAAAGAAGATATTTACAGACTAGCACTCCCAAACTAGAAAAACATCAAAGAGCCAACTAAAAATCATGACAGGCATGAAGAAGGTGAAGGAAAAATTGGTTAGCTGCTCCTTCCACTGCAATAACAAGAAACCCTGAAATGGAAATTCAGAGGTGGAAGTTCAAATCAAAATCAGGCAGGCACCACTTCACTTAGTGCAAAGATGGACTGTGGAACTCCCTGACATTAGATATGGAATGAACACTATAAACAGGCATCAACTCACAAACTTTGGAAAACACTAATAAAACAAAAGTCTTACAGGCTCTTAAGACCAAAAAGCCTACCCTGGACTCAAGTAGTCCTTTTTCCTCAGATGCCATGAAAGCATCCATCAGAATTACCACAAAGTGTCACCCTCTCACCTGCATTCCTCTGCACCCGTGTCCGAGCTGGGACCCCAGGGCAGGGGTCTGACCTGGGACCCCAGGGCAGGGGTCTGACCTGTTGTGGGCATTTGCCTGGGCTCCACAGACAGGCTGCCAGCAGCCACAGCGGGCACCATGGCCCAGAAAGAATTGCAGGCCCAGAGTCCCAAGGAAAACCATTTCCAAATCCTCTCCCTGCAGGACTAATTCAGAATGAGCAATGCTAACCCAGCAGCCTGTCCATCTTCAGCAGTTCTCCTTAGATTTGGGTTTTAAAAGACTTTTCTACAAACAGACATTTTCTTTTTGGAAAACAGATTTCCAGTTTGATGACAAAAAGAATTTAAAATTAGGAAGAAATAATAATAATATGCATATTAATAACTTCAGAGTTTTCTGTGGGCTCAAAAGTCATAAGGGAAAGGAAGATTAATCTCCTGTTCTGCAGAGCAGGAAAAAATGGCAAAGCAAGCTATACATGAATCCAGACTCAAATGCTGGTTTAGTGTTCTGTAATTGAGCAATGCAGTCTCCTTCGATATACAGGAAAAATTCAGTGAGAGTTAGAACAGAGATTTTATTCCATACATTACAATAAAAGGAGTTTTTTACTTCATTTAAAATGATTTATCCTCCAGTCTTACAGCTAGTTTGAGCTGCAAGAAAAGTGTCATAAAAGCATGTTGTAAAATAATAGAGGAAAAAATAGGGATGGTGCATCTCAGTTTACCTATGCTAACTATAATTAATTCAAGAGTTTTTAATTATAATTCCTAGCAAATTGGAAATTCCTGTTCATAAAAGTGCTGTGGTTGTTTCTTTCTCTCTTCATAAGCTGTACTTAAAACATTTCTCTATCTTGTAATTATATAAAGAGAAAATAAAAGCTACAGTCCTACAAAATAAAAATGTATTTGAACTTGAAGACTGACCTACACAGTCTGTATAAGGCTTTTAAAATCCTATCAAATGCATTTTGGAGCCCTGTTTTGAACTGCTATCTGTGACCTAGAACTAAAATCTGTAAAACAGGTAACAGAGTGGGGGGTTTTAGGTTGTTGGGGGTTTTTGTTCAGTTGGATTTGTGGGGTTATTTTTAATTCAAAACAAAATCACACAATTGCACTTAATGGGTTTAGGTTTGCTCATCCTGATATTGAGAATTTGGTCATCTATCCAACTGTATCTTAAACAGCCTGTTCTCTTTACTGAAAAAGATTATGCTATGATAAACAGAAATGCAGGACAACTTTGATCATCCATCTGTGTGCTGATCAGCTAAGACAACTTCACAGCAGTTGGTACTGAGGATCCAAAAATAACAACTCAAGTTGAACATTTTGGGCAATGGGTGAATAAAACTCAGTAAATACTGAGTTATATATTTTTTCTCATTTCCCATCGCATGATTAGAAAACTAAAATTTTTTTTAAAAATCCATGCCCCCTGAAAAATTAGCTGTAGCATTAAAGTCCTATGGTTTGATAGAAAGGGCTGATAGCATCCTTCAACTTTTGTTTAATGTTATCTTTTACAAGGGCCAAAACCATTCAACCCAGTCCAGAATAGGAAAAATCTCCCCTCCAGAGTCCATGAATTTTAATTCACTCTGTCCATCATATGATTGAACATTTAGATTCTGGACTTTATGCTTCAGGCAATAGACACTCAATTGTTTTTAGTAACATTTCTAACTTGCCTACTCTGATTTTACAGCAGCACATTCAATAACTGGTATACTAGAAGTCCTGAACAAAAACATCCCAAATTTTCAATCAAAGTCATGCTAGGGGATAACATAAAAGTAATGGAATATATAATGAGAAATGAGCTGAAATTCAAATATTTAACAGCTAAATGCCTCTGGCTACCCAATGCACACCCCAACACACCAAGCCTGTAGGAACAGTGGGGGAATAGGCAATGAAATTGTGATCTTTAAAGACCAGTACCTTCAAAGCAATAGCAAAAAAATAACTGGGAGCTAAGCACAAACACCTGAGATGCCAAAAAGCTTCCTTAACTTAGTAAGCTGCACAAAGTCCCAGGTAATCCCAACAAGGAGCTCATTACCATGCAGGCTGTGCTTAGATCAGTCAAACCTCCCTAAGCCTCACTCACTGATCATCTCTGAGCTGAGATGATTCACTTCAAAGATCAAAGTGAGCAGCTGCTTGAAGGAGCTCCAACTAAGTCCATTAACATTCCTCCTCCTGAGAAAGTCTTCTTGTACAAGGCTCAAAATGCAGCCAACACCACACACTCAGAGGATCAACAGGTTAGAAATGACAACGAGAGAGCTGCTCTGGGGTTTCAAACACAGGTAAGGAAGGAAATGGACACTGCTCTCTTATCAACTCATTTAACATTAGATGAGGATTCCAAACAGTTTGGAAACAGATGGTTATGTCAGAATTTTGTAGTGTAAGAAGAATTTATTGCATTGCTAACAGGGGCTTAAATTTTACATTCAAATCCTCATTATAATTTATTCAGGAATCTACCTTTCTGGTGCTGTGTTGCCTTCATTGGCATTAATTTGTGTTTTCCCCTGATATCTGAAACAAAAAACTGAATGCAGGTAAAAGATTAGAGCAGACAGAATCAGCATTCCTTTACTGGCATTAACCCTGCCCTCATTTATTTATGGATGAAGCTCTGTGGTTTAACACACACAGGCACTAGCAGGGTAATGAGAGGATGCACACTCTGATATTTACTGTACAAAATTCAAATTGGGAGCTGAAGGTGTCATAATTGATTTTGTTGTGGGTTTTTCTAGAGTACTCATCACTGTGGTATTTAAATTATTCTCCAAAATATAATTGATTAAATTCCATAATGCTCCTTAAGGACAATTAAGGCTGAAAATCTCAATGCAGTAAGTGTTCCAGTATGATACAGCCAAAACAATAAATGAGATACGAGTTTCTGATGTTTTGTTAGTTTTGTTTGTTGTTTTTTTTTCTTGTTGTTGGTTTTTGTTTGTTTGTTTTTTTAACATCTGGATTGTAGATTGGGGGCAAACAATTATTTTTGAGGAAATGGGAGCTTTAGATTCACTTCATGATCTTCTGCCTCTTGATTACACACTTACTGACAAAAGGAGTGTATCTTTTAAAATCTCCCAGTAAAGTTGGCAATAAAGAATTATTTTGACTGTGAACTATTTTATTTTTCAAAAGTAGGGAATGTGGCACTTATTCTAAAAGAATATTATATTCATGAGAGTACTTTGACTTACAGAAGTAAAAATCTGTGGAATTTAAATAATGTAACCAGCTGATTTGAGAACATTTGAATTAACATTGGTGATAAACTATTTCACAGTAAAATTATTCACACTCAGCAAGAAATTAAGTTGTCATAATGTGCTAGTGTTAAAGAAAGTGTATCTCTTATCTACCCCTACATATGTTACATGAAATCACTGAATAGTGGTTTCTCCTGGTGTTATCTAGAACATATTCCCCTCTATAAATGGAGTAAAATCATGTTGCTTATTTAGTACAAATTACTGACTTCACCAATTTTAATATACAGTCTTACTTCTCTCAATAAGTGAACAGTGAAGGAGCTCTAGAAGAGCTGACCAGTGTTAGCATTTTTAAAGAACACTTAAAGTAAAAGAAGAAAATGTGAGCAATATTAGAACATTTCTTGCTTAACTTCTGGGAGACAATCATAAAAAACTGGTAAAGTCCAGCATTCACAAATTGCCAGGAAAAATAACACCATTTCTGTCCTGTGTAAGTCTGCACCATCTAATTTAAAAAATCTATTCTGTGTACTTGAAATTAATGAACTTGCTCTTTACAAAGTTGACATTAGATGCATCTATAACAACTTTTCCTAAAGTGTAATTTTGCAAAGGAAACAAATGCACTGAAAAGCAAAATTCACAAAGCACTGAAGACAATGGTGTGGTGATGCCTTGAGAGGCTACCTGGATCAGAGGCTAGACAGTGCTAAAGGAATAAAGGAGGGATTTATTACAAGTCCTTCACAGGATACACCTTGGGCAGGGCAAGACCCCAGCTGGGACTTCACCCAAGATGGCACTTTACATGAAGTTCAGAGTCACACACTAAAGGCAGTACAGAATCTAAAAAATAGGAAAGCTAAAACTCAAGGCATCAGTGGGAGTTCTTATGCTTCATAATTCAGGTGGTTTTGGCAAATGACATTTTCCTCCTGAAGAAAAAAGTCAAATTAAATTGGGATTTGGAAAAGGTGTATGATAGAACTTTGGTTTTAACCTTCATAATTCAGGTGGTTTTGGCAAATGACATTTCCCTCCTGAAGAAAAAAGTCATTAATTAAATTGGGATTTGGAAGAGGTGTACAGCAGAGTTTTGGGTTTAAGGACTGTTTTCCAGTCCTTGATGTAACAATTTAACATGGTCCTAATCTTGTTATTTTCTTCCTAATAACTAAAGCACTCACTAAAAATGTGAAATGGCATGAAGAACCTTTGCTTAAGGCATCTGTTAGTCAATTCATTATGCTTTACTAGGTAAAACAAGATTTATTTGTATCTTATAAACTGCTTTTGAGTGAGCAAAGTCATCATTATGATTATATTTGACCTTCACTACTTAAACTTCAGGAAAAATAATCACAATTCAGAGAGTTAATTAAAAATACACAATGATACAGAAAATTGAAAACTGCTTGAAAATAAAGAGAAACTTTTATTTGGTAAGTAAAGCTCCAGGTGCAGCTGTTTCTTAGGGGAGAAAAAAAAAGACTTTTTTTTGAAATATCTCTGCTGTTATAATGATAGTAATTATTTTTATTCTGCAGCTTCTCAAATTTGCCAGTCTCTTGAATACTATGGTATAAACATACTGATAAAACTACATCTGTTGAAAAACCAAATGTTCCACAGATTGGCCTGAAGTGCAAGGTGGTATTTTGCCAATCTGACAGGTTTTTCCTAATATTAAAATCAGTGTATGTTATACATAGACACATAGTTTGTGTATGTCCCTCCTCAAACATTACTACTTGGTCTAATGTAGACCCCAAAGCAACACTAAAATAGCTGGTTCTAGTTCTTTGAACAGATTTAAAATACATTAGTGGAATTATCTATTTGCTGATTTGGGGAGGCTTCTGATTGTTTTATAATGTGGTTACTTTAGCATTCACTGCTTATAATAAAGAGACAGAAGAGCTGCAGGCAAAGGGCTTGGTCAGAACTGGGGTCTCAGTAACTCTATTCACTGGATAAAGCAGAGACTCTGCCTGTCCTGCAGACTGACACCTGCACAGACCAGAGGCCTGCCACAGTCTGATCTTCATAGGGAAAAAAAGGTTAAATTAAATTCTCTATAGGTAGCAGAGCCATGGGAAGGGAAGTATTTTACCTTTAGACAAATAAGCTGTTCCAAAAAGCAATTTCCCATCTTATTGTCACAGCAGCCTTCTATTGATCACAGAAAAACAACACTGTGATTGATCCTTCTTGTTTTTACTATTTCCAATATGCTCATAAACTAAAAGTCTAGATACCATTAATGAGGAAGATAACAGGACAGCACGCTTGAGCCTAGGTTTCTAAATATATGAAATTTCATAAAACATCTTCTGGTTTTACTGCAAAGACAAGTAGAGCATTCAAAGAGCATTGCACATAAAAATGTTGCTTGCTAAACCTATCAATACATATACTTCTCCATTGAATCATACTGATTTTATACATCCTCCCAGCCTTAGGAGCACAGCAGCTGTCATATTTATCACCCCTGTGTTCAATGCTGCCTTCTGTTACTTCAAGTCTTACCTTCTTTTCTATCAGTCTGTGTTCCAGGTCCTATATTTATGCTTGCTCTTGATCTTCATGGTGACAACTGGGAAGCCTTTATTGCTCTTTAGAACTCAGCTTTCCTGTTGATATGTTCTATGCAAACACAGAATCTTTTCTCTAAATACAATCAGTCTTTGCCTGATGGAGCTTAGCACATTAGCATGTAACTCAAAAAAAGTGGGCATTTGGCAAGGAAAGGAGACAGAAAGGCCACAGTTAAACTGGTGCTTTCCAAGACAACAGAGTAAAGGTTGCAAGGCAGCTGCTTTATTCTTTTACACCTTGGGAATTGTGTACTCAGCTCTCTCAAACTGATGTACACACACACCTGTCTGTCTTTCTGCTACTGTGAACGACTTCATTGCGAAAGTAATGAACATCCTGAAGGGGTCTGCTGGAAAGGCCACAGTTAAACTGGTGCTTTCCAAGACAACAGAGTAAAGGTTGCAAGGCAGCTGCTTTATTCTTTTACACCTTGGGAATTGTGTACTCAGCTCTCTCAAACTGATGTACACACACACCTGTCTTTCTGCTACTGTGAACGACTTCATTGCGAAAGTAATGAACATCCTGCAGGGTCTGCCATGTCAAGTGCTGCCAGATGATAGGACAAAGCATCTCCATCAGCAGTGTTAGGCTGATGTCTTTCTCAGAACTTCCACTTTTTTTGATGCTTTGGGCACCAAGGTTAAGAAATTAATTTCACATTGAAAAGACATCTTCTTGTTATGTGAAAAGAAGGAATACAAGAAAAGAAGAAGAAAAATGAGCCTTGCCAGCATTACTGATTAAGAGGACACTGAAAATTAAGCAGTGATGCAAGTAGCATTATCTAGAATTTGTTCTGACACAATGACAATAAATTATTTTTGTTACTGATGCCCCACTCAGGTATGTGGAGGGTGCTCTACCATCATTAACACACACTTGAAACAGGAAAATGCAACATCTAAATTAAACCATACTACAGCATGACTGGTTTCAATGTTAAGAGACAAGGCAGCCAGAGTTTCATATGAATTATGTGAAATTATATATGGCATCAGGCACTACCAATCAGCCAGTGAATGAGACCTCCTTTTATTTCTGTCACTGTATCACCCCAAAATCCACCTTGTAAACACACTTGAAGCAAAGAGAGTGTAGAAAATAAGCTAAAAGAGGTAAAGATGAACTGTGTAGAGAAAACAAATAAAACTGGAGTCAACATGGAGCAGAATTGGCTGCAATCTTACCATAATTTAACTTTTTTTTATTGAATTAAGTACTCCCTGTAATCTGAGGGAGTCAACATGGAGCAGAATTGGCTGCAATCTTACCATAATTTAACTTTTTTATTAAATTAAGTACTCCCTGTAATCTGAGCTCTGTTATTGTAACCCTGTACTCTAGAAGAAGTTACAAAATTGACAGGAATTATGGTCATACTCAATTCTCCCCTGAAGAAAATGTCTTCACTTTTAACATTAAATCTAGAGACAAAACCCCACTTTTCTGCAGCACTAGTTTAATTTCATTATATCTTCTTTTATTGTGCTGCCTTTTTTTCCCCAGTAAAATGTTATCTGTTCTAAACCAAAATTAACTAAAACCCAATTTTTCGTCTCCCACAAACCAGATATGAAAAGGACTGCAAGTATTCATTTTATTAAAGGATAAACTCTTGGAACTGGAAAAGAATCTGAAATTTTGTCAGCCCATTAAGTCAATTTACACAGACTTCCAGCAGCATTCTGAGGCATCAATGACCTTTCTAGAGAAAATAATGTATATATTTTCAATATGTTTTTTTTTCTTGCAAAACAGAAACATCCAACTTTACTTTTCACGGCAGAGGGCTGTCCTAGCCTGAAACAGATTGCAGAGGTGTGCAGACAGAAAGGGGAGAGCAGCATCTCTGTTGAGGAGAATTCCCTCCCAAGGAGCAATGGGCAAAGCCCAGACATCCACATGTTGTTACTGAAATGGCTGGAACAAAGATCAGTGTGGAACTGACACTGGCACAAAAACCAATCCTTTTATTGCACCTGTCCTGTTTGGAATTTAGAATCAACCCAAAATACATGTACTTTATCAGCAATGAACCTTGAGATTACTTCCAAACACTATAAGCAAACAAATGCTGCTTTGAATGTTCAGCTAAACTCATACATTTAATTATCAGTTTGTCTTCACGCTGCTCAGCTTAATTTTTAATACATTTCTAGCTCAGAAGTCAGTTAACAGAAATTCTACAGCATTTATAAAAATAAAATAAATACAGAAAATAAATAAACAAAGAAAAAAATATGCCTCTTTAGATAGTTATTTTTCTGGTATTATAAACTTGGTTCTGAAAGAAGTAATTCCTTTGGTGTAGAAAATCTTACTTGTTGACCTATGGAACCAAACCAGTTTTCTCAGACATATTTTGAGTCTTTGCTCACAATAACTTGTATGTATACACATAATCTGCATATTAAATCTTATTCAGAAGTAACTTTGAAAAATGTGAGTTCTGTACTTACCAGTCTACAAGGAACAAACTATTAATTAAATTCTTAGCTCTAATAATTCACTGACTTTTTATGCCTACATTTTTCCCAGACTTTAATCTGATACCACACCCGAGACCAGGCGATTCATAGCAAAATCTTGCTGCGGTTGCTTTCTTTAAACTCACCTAATTATTAATTTGAAAATTCTTCCCTTTGTGAAGACTCAGTGAAGCCTCTCTGCATCTCCTGCAAGCTCAGCTGAAGACTGTGGCAGGGCTATGCTGCTGTGAAGAAAATGACAGATAAAGACAATTGTATTCAAATCTGAAAAATAAATTACTCTTGCAACAGAACTGTAAAATATAGCAGACGTGTTCAAAACAATCATTTTAAAGTAAATGCAAGTCACTGTTTTAATACGACTTCAGCATTAAATAGTATTGCTTAATCAGAGAATTAATGATATTTGTGACCCTGCAGATTCTGCAGTGGCCTCCACTCCTGGATAGCCATCTACATTAAAAATACTTGCTTTTACTAACTTTGAAATATAGCAAATATTTAGGAATAACAGAGAAACAGTGTGTAAAAGGAAGACACACTATCAAGAAAACTATATAGCAGATTTATTTTTTTTTTACATTAAGAAAGGATCAAGAAGTAAAAGAACCAATTCTGTGTTCTACCAGACTAAATCTAGAGAACTCCATGTGATTTGCACCAGGACAGCTGCAACATCAAAGTCCCTTTCTCTGCTTCATGATAACGAGGACTGTGCCCATTAATTACTAGATTTGGAATTGGGCTGAAGAGTCATCAGTTTACACAAATTTTGAAGGTCAAGATATTGTCTGAGAAAGGATTCTCCTGCTTTAATGTGTTTATATAACACAGATTAACTAGGCTGCAAGATATTGAAAAATTAATAAAGGCAGATATTAACACATATTGCTTGTCTGGGAACTGTGAATAAGGCTACTTTGCAATTCTCTTCTACATAGGAAAAAAATAAAGCTTTGTTTCCATTTGCACTATTGCATTTTTTTATTTTTCATATGCATTAGAATATTTTTCATGCTGTGAGAAATAAATATATTCAGAACAGCTGCAAAGCATTGCAAAGAATTATTGCCTTAAAGCTGGCACTGATTTCAAGCAGATAGAATGTTTATTATTTCATCTAACAACCAGCATACTTAGGATCAGAGAAAAACCAACCAGATAAGCATTCTGAATGCATTACTTTACTTCAGTTTCCCATTTTGGTGAAAAAATAGAATATAGGTTCATCTACATCAGAAAGCATCCATAGTGATATGTAGGGAAAATAAATTCAATAAACAGAATGTGAGAAGTTCCTATTTCGTTCATTATAACTTGGATGAGCTTATTTGGTAGGCCAAAAAAAAAATAAATTCAAGACTTTCTCTAAGATGTCAAATTGTAGCATGTGTTCTTCTGGTAACAACTAGGAAACATCAGGTGTATGAATTTGCATTTCCTCTCCTTGATTTCAATCAGTCCCGCAAAGACAAAAGTATTGCTCACTTGTTCTACCAAGTGATACCTGTCTTCTTGCTATTGAATAATAAAAATTTTATTCACAGAAATAATGTTTGTGTGACTGCTCCTGCATACGCTTTCATAAAGCCATATGGAAAATATTCAGGTTTTGGATCAAGACTGTTCCCTACTGAGTCTGTAGGGCAAACCTTTAGACAATACTAGAGATTATTAAAAGAAAATAAAAACTGAATGGCTTGCACCACATCTGCTTTTAGGGACCTGAGCCTGAATCTGTTTGAGTAGTTCTTGTGGCCTTGCTTCCATTACAGGTGCTAACAAGTTCACAAAATATGGAATTAAAATTACTTTTTCCCCAGCCTGGGAAATCCATCAACATCACCTCTTACAAAAAGCTAGGACAGAGGTGGCTGAAAACTGTAGAATTATTTTGGTCAGAAGAGGCTTTTAAAGGTCACTTATTCCAACAACCCTGGCATGGGCAGGGACATCTTCAACTAGATCACATTACTCAGGGCCTCATCCAACCTGGCCTTGAACGTTCCAGGGTTGGGGGGAGTACATCTACCATCCCTCTGAGCAACCTGTGCAAGGGCTTCACCACCCTCATTGTAAAAAATTTTTTCCTAATATCCAGTCTGAAGCTACCCTCTTTTAGTTTAAAAGCATTTCCTTGTCCTTGCACAGTATGTGTACTATCTTTATTATGAGCCCTATTTGGATACTGAAGGACCACAGCAAGGTTTCCCCAAGGCCTTCTCCTGTCCAGGCTAAGCCTTCTACCAGCATGACCATTTCTCCTCCATAATTTGTGCCCTGGTATCAGAGTGTATCAAAGTTTGTCCCCTACTTGTCAGGAACATTGTGTCAATATCCTACTTTAAAATACGCACATGTATTGTCATATATTTTAAAATAGGAGTATTTATTAACAAATAACTTGCATTATACTACGGCTGTCTCATACCCAGCAGAGTCCTATGTGCACATTGGAAACCTTATGATACCATGACTGCAACACCCTGGGTGAACAGTCAGTAGTTCAGGGATCTGCAGTTAAAAGTAATATTCAAACATGACTCTCCCTCAGAGCCCCTGCCCTGGACTGCCGTTAACAAACCCAGTTCCTGGTTATAGTCTGTCGTGTTTATGTGTAAAAGCAACCATCTCTATGCATTGAAAGGCCAATCAATTTTTTGTTTTTAAGCTTAATAATGCCTTATTAAAACAAACAAACTATAATTTATCAGAAATCAGTTTTGTTTGATACTACAAGGTTTCTTTCCAGAAAAGCCAAAAAACACCAACATTGTCATTGAAACAAAACAACCTGAAATCCCAACAGTTGACAATTTTTTGCAAATTATGAAAATAATTTATTTTCTATAGGAAATATTTATTTTCAGAATAAGGTTTTTTCCCCAAGTTAAAGTATCTTTCAAAGCACAACAGAAGGATAACGGGGCTAGCACTTCTGTGGATGATTTTTCATAGACACAGATGTTGGTTCACAGCAGTGAGAGAGAAAAAAAGAGTCCTATGTCCTCAAGCAACTCAAAGAAGGACTTCTCAGTAACTTTTGATTGAGAAAATGTCAAGTGTGTTCTTAAATGCTTCGTCCATAGGAGAGAAAACCATCTAGACTGAAGTGTAAACAATTCACCTTTCAGCTTCCTGGCTTCAAGCTAGTAAATCTCCATTAGTATCTTTGGTAGTTCCCTAGGAAAGGGGTCTTATTTTTACATCAGCGTTCCTGATTTTGCAGTATAATAGAGTAAAGCAGCTTGATTAACATTTTTGAGGCGGGAAATGGGAATTTGAAGTGTTATTGTTCTGGAAACCTTGAGATTTCTTGGAGCAGCACAATATTTCTGCCATCTGTTTTGCTTTCTCTGCTTGTACCAGGCACCACGTTGCTGTGGCAACTGAGTTCCAGGACGGCTCCAGAGCTGTTTGCTGCCCCTGTGCAGCAGGAGCAGCATCCTCCTTGAAGGAGGGAGCTGCCATGACAACACTGAACTCCCCAAACAGAGCAGCTTTGAGGTTAACCTGACTGTTTAATCACATACCTGGTTTGATAAAGAACACAAAGGAACAAGAACTAAAGTTAAGAAGAAATATGGAAACCAGCCTCCAATTTAGGCTGATTGGCCAACCTGTGCTATGTCAGGAAAGAAGTTCACTTTTCTTTCTGTTTGCAGGTTTCTCTTTAACACCTCTCAGAGTCCTTCCTTCATCACATTAACTTCATTTTATATATACTGCCCAACAACTTATATTAATATGAAGCTTCAGGGCAAAATCCTCACCTTTCAGAAGTTAATAAGTGTTTTATCTCTCAGCTTACTAAGGCCATGATTTAATTGCTGGAAAAGGAAAGACCAGTCTACAAAACATGCAGGTGTCACCTCTGTAACTAATGTACTCTCCAAAGTAAACAGAATCCTGAAAATAACTTATTATTACTATAACATTTCTTTAGCTCAAAAAAGGGCTTGTGTTCATTAAAACTGCATCAAGACATCACTTATCAATTTGGCAGATCTCATTATTTAGATTTTTGCCTTTAAAATCTAATCAGTATCTTCGTCCCAAATCATTTTTATGCTCCTTCCTCATTACAAAAAGTGCTATTTTCAACTTAATCAGTTTCACTACACAGTTATATTTCATTAGACACTAAAGAGCTGTGAGATTGGGGTAGTCTATTAAAGAAAACATTAAACATAGAGCTTGATTTCTGAGAAATAAAGTGCTCTACAGGACTCCTAATGGAAGAGATTGGTGGAAGCATCATCCTAACAGAAATTTAGGAACTATACCTTACTATTTAAAAGCATTGTGTTTGAAAGAATTCTCAAATACATTCAAATGGAATTATGGTCAGTCTATAACTACAGTCACACCTAACTTTCCTGTGTACAAACCTTCTAAATCAAGAGTAGCATTCCAGCCTCAGGTATATTTTGACACCAAAGGATGATCATATATCAGTTTTACTGGGACAGGCAAGGTGGGGATTAGGAAGGAGCAAACCAGAAACCCAGAAAAGATTTCAAGCTTTTTTTGGAGCTGACAGCTATGCCAGAGAGCATCGAACAAAATCGCACTGTTCTCATGGTTGTTTGAAGGTTATGAGTTTGCTGAAGCAAGTTGAAATTCCTCTGCAAGTCCCATGAAACAAATTTTGTGGGACCTTATAGAAGAGATATGTAACTGCACTGAACAGCAAATATCTGTTACTATCTCTTGCTGCTCCTCTGACTGTGTGATACACACCTAGAGATGAACACAATCATTTTGTTTAACAGCAGAAACAAATTGGTTTATTTTTTGTTCAGAAAGTCACACTTCAGTTCAATTCACCTATTTTAAGAGAAATAAAAGCAAACAACAGAGAAGATCAATGTGAAAAACCCAAATCCCATAATGATATTGTGGAGGAGACGCTATTCAAACTGAAGTGTGTCTGAGCAAAGAGGGATAATGGGTCCATCAGGCTCAAGGCCAAGATTTTAGATAATAATGAGATGCCAAATGTTCAAGTATTAATTTCTTAAAAAGACTGATTTTCAAAAAGCACCAAGGGCCAGGTAAAAAAAGCCCAGGTTCTACAAGTTTATTCAGCCCACATTGCTGTTTTGAATACAGCAGGAGTTCAGGGCATTTGGCCAGCCCAGGCTCAATTTAAACTATAGATTAGGAAGAGACCTACGAGTTTATACCAGCAAGACTGCTAATGTTTTGTCTTTGACAACAATCTTTTATTTTCAAGAAAATAATACATTTCCCTCAATGTTACTTTATGGAAAACAGGAAAACACAAGCATTAAAATATTGCTTTTCAAGGATAAAACAAACTAGGCCATAGCACTGCTTGAATACAGGTGAAAATGTACACAATATAATATTTAGATATGCAAGGGATACTGCTGATGTGTCTACAGCTCAAAGAAAATTTACAGCACAAACTTCGCATGAGTCAGTGTGATGGCTGCTGTCAGCAACAAAAATCATCTGCATCTCACGCATCTACCACATGCAAAACACTCCTGCAATGATCTCATTAAGGAGGCTGTGCCATATATCAAAATAATGTTATACCTACCGCAGCCTATAGATACTAAAATATGCCCTCCCTGCTTATTTTGTACACAGTGAAAAATGAGACACTTGTGGGTAAGCTTGCTCATTAATTCTGACAGATAATTGAGTTTACATGCTTGATACCACAACTTAAGTATTTGAAAGCCACAGAAATATAAATGTTTGTGGAAAAGAAAGAAAGGGAGAGGAATGGAGACAGCAATTATTTGAACTACACAGAATTTTAAATGGGTAATAATTAACTCAGTGGTGAGTAGCTGAGATGAGCCACAAAAAATTTCACAAGCTTTCTTGAGCAGTATCTAAAAATAGGGTGAAAAAGAAGAAACACTTTTTCAGCAATTCTGAGTTTCTTTCTTTCATTCTTTGTTGAAACACCAACTTCTATTTACTTTAAAAAGCCGAGGAAGTTCTGTACATACACACAGAAGAATTGAGGACTGTCTTTTACTTATTCATGACCTGGAGTAGATCAGCATTCATTAAGATGGGATAAAACTGAGGAGAGAAATTCCTAGAAGTTTTCTCTCAAAAAGACACAATCAATCCCAGAGGTGCCTTGTATGGCTGAGATCATTCATGCCCCAGTACCTTTGTGCAACATGGACATTCCCCTCCATTCATAGTTAAGGCTCCATGCACAGCACAGGGCACAGTTTCATCTCCTGCACGGGAGCCCTCTTTGAACAGCAACATGTTAGAATGGCCCTTTGAGTACCAGCCAGCTGCAAGAGCAGTTTGGCAGAACTGTCTCTTCATTCCTTAATCAGAAGAGGAAAGCAGCACCCATCCCTCCCTTCACGGGCAAATGTGTCCAGAGAAAAGGAAAAAACTGCAGCAACAGGAAAAACCTGCTGTGATCAGACACAGTTAAAGCATTTCTCAGAATGGCTTTCTGTCTAGAACTGATCCTGCTCCTCAGGAACCAGGTGGATTCCTCTCCTCCAATTTTCCTTTGCTGTATAAAATCTATGCATAATCCACTCTGTTCCATATTTTCTAAGCAGCACCCATCACATTGTTCATTCAAAGGTCAGGCCAACACATATGGCATGCAATTCAAAACAGCAAACATGAAAACATTTGTCATTAGTCATTAAAAACCCTAAGTATAAACATAAATAGTTACCTAGAAAGGATATTTCATTTCCTAGGAAAGGAGGTGGCAGTGGATGCTCACTAGCAATGAGCTGCAGCCAGTACAATAATTCAAAAATTTATATACACAGTCAGTGCTCCAGCCAACAAATAACATAGGCAATTACTACTCCTGTTAATGTGCCTGTGTGCCTAATTTTGGGAGCAACATGCCCAGTGCTTTCCCCTTAGGGTGGCTTGAGCAACTGGTCTGTATTTTAATGGAGAGAACCATATGTAATGAAAGCAGAACTTCCAAGAGACAAGCCACAATTTCAACTTGTTCTTGTTGCCAGAGTAATAATTACAGTGAAATGGAAAAAAAACAAAAACCAAGTACACACCTACTATAAACAGATGGCTAATAAAAATTTGGGGAGCTTATACATACAGATATTGAGAACTCTGAAAAGACACCTACATAACAAATGCTTGGACATGTTGTCTCCTTTTATAGGCTACTTAAGATGTGCCCTCTAGCTCAGGAGCTGAACTGCCTTTTCTTTTATTAACAATTATATACACAAGTGTCGGAGTATGTTTATACTAAATATTAGGCTTTATAATAGAATGTTTCAAATATTCTCATTAAATGGGGGTGCAGACATTAACTACTAATGTGACATACTCCAACATGGTAATGAATTTTTATGCTATTGATCACAAATTTCTAGTCTACCATCTTAAAATAAAGAATAATCTTCATGAAATTAGGAGTTCATAATATATATTGTAAACTTTGTCCACTGAGATTTACTCAGGCCTGCAAATATCTGCTCTGTTTTGTACTTTCATTTGAAGACAAAAACAAATATTTCCATTTGCTCAAAAATGCTGACAGGTGAATCAATGTTTCAACATTCAAATAGGTCAGCCCATGTTGCATTATTCAGTGTAGCAACATGACTTCTCAACAATAAAATACGGTCTAATACAAATTTGAAGTGATACAAGCAAATGTCTGTTTTTCTTGTAGAAGAAAAGCTGGTTTAATTTGAAATTCTCCCTCCTCCATCTGTAAGAAGAACGTGAAATATTGAAAATTAATTACTTTTGCCTGCCTATCTTCTTCATCCCAGTTGATAGCAGAGCAAACCCAAGAAATAAGGAGAAAGCTATCTGTTCCCAGGCAGCACAAGCGACAGCAGACTTAAAGAGACATCATCACCTTCAAACATAGCCAAGGAGAAGCAAAAAGAATAAAAGCTATTTCAGGTGCCACAAACTGCCTGAAGTCTTCCCTGCCAATTTAGGGAGGCAAACCCAAGCCATTTTCTGTTTCTTAGAATGTTTTTTTTACCCTTTTTGTGTTTGAAAAGTTGTGCCCTTAAGGGAAATGCAGTCTCAATGTTCCACATTATCTGTACACAGAAACACTTGTCAGGGGGGAAAGTAAACAAAGCAAAGCTGGCACCTCTCACCTGCCTCATTTGCAGTAATTCTACATTGCACTTTTAGTAACAGGAAGCTGGATATTCTCAGGAAGTGTTTATCAAACAAACAGTTGGCCCAGAATACAACAAAGAGAAATAAAAAGCATACTCCTATTAAAAAACAAAATCAATAATGCGATTTACACCACAAAATACCCTTATATTCTCTTTTTAGTGTATGTTATTCTGTCACAGATTTCTGACACCAAATGTCTACCATAGAGTTTCCTACATGAAAAGAAAAAACATATTTAAGATTGCAAACACAGACTCTGAGTAGTTTCTTAGGCCACGTGCTACTTTTTCAGAAAGAGAAGAGAAAAATCCTTTTCCAAGAAAAAAATGAGCAAATTCAGTATGTAGGTAAAAGACCACACTGTAATTTAAAAAAACCCCAACCAACCAACAACAAAGCAAACAAAATCCCCCAGAAAACCGAGAATATCTTAGTGTTTTATTCATAATCCAATTATTTATTAATTAAATAATTGAGCAAGGTATTTGTACACAGTCTCAAACATTAATTTATGGAGTAACCAGCTTGAAATGCTATTCTTTGGCAATGGGGAGGGTAAGCTTCACAACTTTAAGTCTGTTCATTCACCTTTGTGTGCAAGCAATCTGATTATTCAGCAAAATCTACACACATGCTTAAAGCTAAATATACCTGAAAATATCCCTGCAGATGGAACTGTCCATAATCATGGTTGCAGGGGATATGATTGAAGAACTTTACAGCCTCTTAAAGCATTATTTGTATTAGAAATTGGTATAGATTTATCCAAGAATGGAGAAAGGAAAGCTATTTTATTGTATTATATATTACCTCCCCACTAGCATGTTCCTGGGTGGTGGTTTTATTTGCCTCTGACCCCTAACAGATGGGATACAATAGATTTAGCTCTTCCCTGCCACACTTCATAAAACCTCCAAAATGACAAATGGATCAGAATGGACTTGGGAGAAGAGGGAGGGCTGAGATACTGCAGGTAAAACAAGGGTCACAGTTATGTAAACTGATTTCTTTGTTTAAAGAAAAAACAACCACCAACCCTCACCCTCAAACTGATTACAATAATAAGGTGATTCCAAACAACATTTCTGTCAAATAGTTACCTGCACAAACCACAAAGACATTTTACCTCTGATCATATTTCAGATAAGCCACGCTAAGACAATTCTTTTAAAATTTCTGATCAACTACATCTTAACAGATTTAACATATGAACAGGCTTCATTGTTGTATTTACTCCCCTCACTGTATTTATTAAGGAATTGTTCTTATTATTTAAGCAGTCTTGTTTCTCTCTTTCCTAGGTCAGTTCTCTCAGTAATTTAGACTCTCAAAGTGCTGTATATGTCCATCACGTTGTCACACAGCACCAAACCGGGAGAGTTTAAAACACCCCTGACAGCTCTCACTTCCATCCAGGTGATCCTAATTGTGTTACTGAGACAAATTTCTCTGGTACCACCATCCAAAAGGAAGGATGAAAGGTTCAGAAGCATTTTTTCTAGGCAGGAGTTGGCAGTGCCTGCACTGGAAAAGAAAAATAGCATTTGTCTGAGGTTTTTCACTTAGCTTTTGCTCATCTTTTCCCCCACACAGTTCCCTTCACTAATGGCAGAGGAATGGATGGCAAAGAAAGTAGGAAATCGTATGATAAAATGACACATCAGTTGCTAATTTTAATTTGTTTGGTTTTGCTATGTCTTTAGAACACAAAAAACCCCCATTGTTTTTCCTATTGAAGTGTGATTCTCCATAGAAAACTGACTAAACAGTGACACCACAGGGTGCTCTGCCTATTCACACTAATTAATTTTTACCTAAAAATATGTATCACATTAAACATTACAGCTGCTACCCCCTCCAGAAAGGATAAACAGCAGCATGTATTGGACACACCAGGCAATGACACCTTTACAGGGACTCAGTATTTTTGTAGAGGTATCAACAGGTCCCTGCAAGGAGCAACTCCAGCCTCACATCCCTCCGTTTTCCACAGACATCGCATAAAAACTGCTCTACTGCTTTCTCAATCAATACTTCCCAAAACAGCAAAATAGCTCTGAATGCAAATTAAGCTGAGGAAGCTGAAATGGATCTAAGTTCAGAGATAGTAAAGTTATAAAGTGATCATTAAAATGCTGGTGACAGAGAGAGGCAGACAGAGACACATTTGTTTTCCTGCATAGAACCTTTGACTTTTTCTTTTTCCTTTTTTCCTGTTTTAAACCACAAATTATTTGCACTCATTTTCACTTTTAGGGGGAAAAAACCCAATCAAGTTAAATGCTGTTTTAAGAACAGACATTAAAAGATGTTTCTGGAGACGGAGACAGAAATACAGATTAAGTTCTATATTTTTAAACAGTTCTGATAGCTAAATTTATGGCCAACCCATTAATTTAAATGTCTGTTATAATTACAGCTTGATCATGTCTCCAGTAGAATTTATGAGTCCAGAATCACATTAATGTTTATTACTTTTATTTTAGTCATGAATGGATCCCTAATAAAGGCTTATAGCCCCCTTTTTTTTAGGTATGAACAAGTGTTTCTCTCACTGTTACTGATCAATATTTTTTCCATTTCAATGGAATTTTCAGTTCTCACTTACTTAGGTGATAGTAATAGGTGGTTTTTCACAGGCTCAACATCCTTCAGACACTTCACATGGCATGTCTTATCCAATTGTCACTTTAACCAGCTGGACAATTTTTTCAAACAACTTCAAGTTGAGCAAGTCCCTGGAGTGACCTCTGCACGTCTGAGCCTGCCCTGCTGAAGAGAATGGGAAGCTTGGGACTGACTTCAGTGGACTCAGAATTCACATGCTGTTCTAGAGGCCAGGAAAGCTAAAGCTGAGATTTGGATCAATAAATTCAAACAAACTTGTGAAATCGTCAGGTTGAGCACCTGCCTCTAATGATCAGAGAAGTTGTCTCTGCTCTACCTACGCATCAAGGAGTACAAATAAAAACTTTGTTTGCATCTGGGCACTTCAGCTGCAGCAACTAAACTGTGAGGACAGTAAAATAAATTCAAAATGCCATCAATGAATACACCAAGCTGGAAACAAATTATGCATTGATGCTACACAGTGCCTTCCAAAGTTAAAATGTCCTTTGTGACTAGTTGTTTGGACATTCTCACATTTGAAAGCCAAATGTGAGATAAGTCAGATCAGCTCGCTGAAACCAGAAACTCCGGAGGTCATAAGCTGGGTATCCCAGAATGAGAAGCACTCAAAATGCCTTTTTGAGATGGACACCACTGTGCTTTAAGTGAGGAACAGAAAGAGAAATTACTGCTGCAGAAAGTTGCATTGATTCCTTTACAAATGAAGTTTATTCAAGTGGGCCCAAAAAACCCTTCATGTTCCCTAAGGAAATGAATTTAGCACACTTGTCTTGCTCTGTCCAGAAGGACCTACTTGTTTTGGGTGCCTGTCTGCAGACACAATGCCATGGGTTATTATTTCTTTTGTAAAACAACCCTTAACTTTGTTTTTCTGAAACCTGTGTCTCTTTATATTTCTCAGGGTGATACTGTACGTTGTGAGAGACATCATGTCTGATTACATCAGTCAGACTGCATTAAGCTGTGTCAGTAATGACTGCCACAGTGACTGATATAACTGGATGTGACACACCATCACTCTGTTTCCTCATCTGTGAAATATGAGATGGATTTTGGGGGCAAAAGGAAAAAGAAAAATCACAAAAATTTCATACCAATAGGAAATGAATTTAAAGAAAACTGTTCTTGTGGTTCCTTCCTAAAACAAAACTGATTGAACATCTTGTATTATTTTAGAGACTAAAATAGCGGGGCTTAAGATTATCTCCACAGTCAGCTGTGCAGATGCATATCTTGTTAGAGAAAAGTCATGAAAACTGCAGGATGAAGCCTAAATAGTTTTGCATGTAAGGAAGACCTGCTTATTTGAAAGCCTTCATGGCCATCTCTTTAACACTTCTAGAAGAATGCTCCTATTAATTTTATATATGTGAACACAGCAGGTAAAACAAAGCAGTTTAACACTTCAAAACTGGAAGACTAAAAATTTGGTGGACCTTAAAGTCTTCTAGTTCCTGCTTTATGATGAAGTATTTTAACACTATTAACATGCCAGTCACTAACAAACTTCCAAGAACTCTTTTTGTGGCCATCTGATTCTTTTGGCACTGGCTCAGGACCATCACAGGCAGGGATTAGGATCCGAGCGTGCCCAGGCTGCAGAGCAGGGGCCAGGAAAGCCTCTGGTACCAGACCTTTTAAAAGCCTTGGTCTTTCAATCCTAATGTAAGCTCACAAACAAAATTTAAGCTATTTTCAGCAATGCCAATATTACAGAAGCCAGCACATTATTTGCCATGGATACATCCTCCCTAACCCTCAAAAACTAAGCAGTCATGAGAATCCAAAACAAATCAAAGCCTGGAAAGCAGCTAGAACAGTAAGATTGTCATATGGTGCCCAGCAGAAAAAATCAGCCTTTCAAAGCAGATCACTTTCAAAAATCCCATGTGAAACTAAGGCACAAAAATCATGAGTAGTAACAAGCACTTCAGGGACATTTACCCTTTTAACTTCCTGCTATATTTGTTTTCCTCTGGCCAGTTAGGGAATTCTCACAGCCAAATTCTCGGGAGCTGCCACACTGCTCTTTCCAACACAGAACACTCAACAGGAATTGGCAGAGACACATCTTGAGCAACAAGATGAGTCAGTGGCTCTTCATCTTCCATCTCTGCTGAAATTACATTAGGTGTGTTCAAGTCCTTTGTACCAACTTTAGGAAATGGAATTACCAAACATTTTCTATGGGCTGACACCTACCTGATCATAAGAACTAAATAGTGTCACACTGCTGTTGAAAAATAAATCACACGTAATCAGGCATCAGCTGGCATATTTATGCATGTAATAACATGTAACACTGCTTATTATTACATATTGATTTTCCATTTTTTAAAAGTACTAAGACACTTCTGAGTGTGATACTGCCCAGTGCATGGGAAACAGAGTACAGCACTGCCAGGTAAATTAACCTCGATTAATTATAAAGCCCATTACAAGCAGCAGGAATTACATCCCATGCAATTCTGGGGAAATACAGTCTTGATTTTATTTTTTTTCCATTTATTCCAGTTGCCTCAACAGTTCTGAACATCATGACCTAACAGAACAACATAGCAGCAGCCATGAAGTGGGGTGCAGAAAACATGCCTTGCAGGGGCTGTAGGAAGATAAAGTCACAGATGCAGCAAACACAGCCACACAGAGAAATGCAGGACATGTTCAAAGCACACACAGACAGCGACTGGCAGTGCCCAGCCCAACAGCACTCTCTGCTCAGCCCTGCATCCTCAGCTGCAGGCTGGATTTGCCTGTAAACCCATAAGCTCATATGGCCTGTGGTTTGCAGAGGGGGAGAGGATTGTTTGAGTTAAAGAGATCTTTGCTCTGTTTACAGCAAAACAGGCAGCAAGTCTTTTGCCCTGTATACAAATGACTGTGTGCAGGTCCTTAAGCAGCTTTGTGGTTCAGTGGGAACTTGACCATATATAAGCAGAGGATAAAAAGAAGCTTTTGAGCTCATTTGCTGCAGAAATAAAATAGACTGAAATACGTTTTTATATGTGCACAAAATAAAGTTGTAAAAAACAAAAAAAAATTCATTTATATTAAAGCATCCTATTTAAAAGAAAAGTTTTCACATTTACACACAGAGAAATACCTCTCCCAGACTGCACACAAGGCATTTAACTGCCTTGATCACGCTAAGATTTCACCTCAAAGACTAGTATACGACAAACAGGGAAATAATAATTGGTCAGGTAACATTTAGAGTCACACAGGTACATTTGAAGGTCCATCCCAGCTCTTAAATTCCTTTTCTGAATGCATCCAAGTGTTCTGATAAAAATCAGCCTTGATGTGAAATAGGAAGGGAATGCATTTTTGCTTGATTTCAGCCTTATCTCTGAAGGTCATCTCTCCCCCCAACACATTTTGCTTACAACAGAAAAGAGACTATATTTTCCATGATGTTGCCTCACTAAATTGTATGAGTCAAAATAATTTGTGTGCCCATTTTCCACAAAAAGTTTTCTGAAGCCTAGAGCTCTGTACAAGAGAGAATGTATAAATTAATCATCTTCAGAGAGAAATCATGCGAATATTCAAACTGGGAGCTCAGTATGCAAACTTCAGCAGTAAGGAGCTGAACAGAATGCAGAGCATAAGCCCACTAGTGGAAATATGATTTCCCACAAATGTCTTTATATCTCATGCAGAAAAGTTGCATTTACCTCTTCTCCAACTTACAGTCCGTTGAACAGAAATGGAGTTACAAGATATTGTTCACTGGATTGTGACAGGGAAGCAATTAGTGATATTTCTAAATTTATCTCATCAAACTTGAATTGCAATTTTTAATTCTAGTTCTGCTTTTTAAATTCACAACAAGTCTTAGAGAGGTAGAGTTTTTAGGTCTGTTTGACTATCTAGTTCCATTGACATTCAAACACCATTTCTAGGCCATAAGAATTTGCTGCTTTCAAGAGGTTTTTCCTGTCCAGAACAGTCAAAAAGCTGCACAATATATTGCCATGTACCAGTGCACACATTAGACAACAATATTGTCACAAAGTCAAGAATTTATAAACTTATTCATTGTCATTCAGGAATGAGCCTATGTTAGCCATGTTATACTTCAAAACACCTCTCCAGAATGCTAAAAGAAATTAAGGGAGGAAAAAAATAATCTCCTTCAAATAAATGCAATAGAAACTTGTCCTCTTCCATGATCCAGAGTAAACTTAGAGTTGACTTTAGTATCCTTTGCTAACTCTAATCCTAAGCCAAAGGCATCTCAGCTGGTTTTATGCAGAGGCTGCTGTAGCAGAGAGCACATGTACATCCTAGCAAACAAAAACCTACAGCTGTGCTTGGAGCATGGACTAACAGCCTCCTTTCTGGTCCTGGGTTAGCTGAGCCAGCCATGCTTGGTTCCAGGTACTCCCAAACACTAAATTAGATTTCAAACACTGCCAGCAGCAGTCAAGGAAGAAATGCTGATGAGGTGTTTCTATGAGTATCCCTAATTTGCTACAGACCCAGAGTGTTCTTGAGCACATACAGAGCACAAAAGAAGCTGTCAACACTGCCCCGAGCACATGATGATCTAAAAGGAGTTTTAAACATATTGAACAGTAGACCAGAACTTAGTCTCTAGAACTTCACGTGCTAAAAAGCTAACTCTTTGCACCTATGAGCGTACTATGAATGAAATTGTGAAAAGTTAATAATGCCTTGTTGTCCAGCTGTGAGCAATGAACACTGACACAGCTGAGATGTCTGCCTGGAAGCTCTCTTCTAACCCACATGACAGCAATAGAAAAAATACATTCAAGGGCTTGGCATCTGAGTCTTGCAGCTGTCAGAGCACAGAGTGGCCACAGGTGCTACTCCCAACCATGAAATCCACCAGGGAGGGAGAAGGCAAATGAGAGTACAAATGCTACCAGCAAAACAGGGAGTAAAGGGCAGGCATAAAATCCCCTTCAACTGCCAACACAATGGTACAAATCCCTTCTGACTGTACTTACATGGTGACATAGAAACAGCAGTCAAATCAGTAATCTTAATGTTTGGAATATTTGCCTTTTATGCAAGCAAGTCAGCATTTGCCAGAGAGTCTCAAAAAATAAGAGGGATGGGGGTGTAAAAATTATGAATAAATAAATAGAGTATTAAATGACTGAGGGGAGACAACACAGCAGTTGACTTCTTCAATGATTGCTCAGCGATGTGGAGATGTACCCATTTCTATTCATCTTTCCTCTTGCCCTGTTTAGGCCTTCTCCTTTCATCCCTGTGGTCAGCTGTCATTTCTCATTATATGAGTCACCCATGCAAGATTCTACCTCTGAGTGTCACCCTTACAGCTGTGCTCATGTCCTCCACAGTGCCACATAAACAGCTCCATGAAAACCAGTGCTGTTAGAGGTGACTCTATGAAACGCCCAAGGAACTCGAGACAGCTTTTTGTAGCTACAAAATTAAGATAAGGGATCATTTGCATCATTCAAAACAGAAGAAATGTCACTCCCAGTGAACTCAAGTAAAGCCATGCCCTCCCTTTTCCTTTTCTCCCTCCAAAATATACCAATGCTTAAGCTAGAAAGTTTCAGCAGCAGAATATTGGAAAAGCCATTACAAAGATGCAGTTCTGCAACATACAAAAGTAAATCAGACAGACTTGCTATTGCAGCTAAAGGAAGATGAAGGTCTCAGCTAGTCTCCTGTAAGCTGCTTACTCACTCCAGGAATGGAATCCACCATTATCTCATCTTTATATTTTAATTCCCCTCTTTTCAAAATAGAACTTAACACGAGAGTAATAACAGGAAATATTCCTCATGAAAATGCCCTAACAGAAAGCATTACATCCAGCTCATGGAATTTCAATTTTGAAAAGTCCTTTGATTTTTCTATAAAAATAGTAAATATGGATTACTATAAGGAAGTATCCAAATGTATTGACGGCCATTTCCCTAACTTTCTATTTGTTCCCATCATTTCTAGATACTTCTGTAATAATCAAGTATATACACAATGCTAACAGACTTGATTCCTTAATCCACACAAATTCTGAAGAATTAGCTAAATCCCTTCTTGTTATTTCCTATCCAGCTTTAAAAAAATGCACACATTTGCCCCAGACAACACAGCTGCATGTAAATTCTTTCATGTACTCTTTCAAAAATGCAAGAAATCGGTTGCTGTGTAAGCACAATGATTAGATCAGAGAGTCCATTACATATATCAGGGCATGCCTAGTTTTTAACTATTGCATGGCAGATCCATGTGAGCCTTTGCAATTGTAAAAGTAAAACATGGATTAATCTAATGCAGTATTTTCTGCAGCTACATAAAAGTCTAATTCCCTTAACAGCCTTTACATTACAACTGGTTTCCATGTCCATTTATTCCAAAGCTTTTCCACTTAGCAATTACATTTTGCAACATAGTCTGTGGCCATGAGTACCTGGCTGATTTACTCAAACTGAAAAGCTGGTGCTGATGTTTTGCACACAGTTAATGCCTAACAACTCATTTGATGAGATTTCCCAGGGTGGTTTACTTGATGGGATGGTTGGTGTGCACAGGGTCCGCATTCCCAGAGCTGCTGGGAACACAGAGGTCAAATACCAGCCCAGGCTGTGAATTTCACTAGGAATTAAAAAGCTCTGTAGCAATTAGTGATTAAAAATGTTTTCAAAGCACTGCTGGTGGTTATGATTCCCTAGCTCTAGCTCAGTGCATCAGAAGATACAGATGTCTATAGCATGTAAGAGGTTTACAAACACGATTTAAATATAATGGAATTTATGCCTTCAACTCGTTTAAGCATTTTGTTATCTAACCTGTCACCAATTTGCAGCTAACAGCACCTAAATACTTTAATAATAAATCACTTTTATCAATTTGCATCATACAACCCATTTTCACTTTAGGGACAAACTAATTTCATGGTACAACACTACATTTTCTCTTGTATCCTGGTGTTAGCAAAATTCATCAACTAAAAGACTTCTAAACTATGTGAATCCAGGTAACAATGCATATAGTCTGGAGACAAAAAATAGATTATCACAAGACAAAAGCACATGTTAGCTACCATCTAGTGTCTGGGAGATCATTCAGGTGCTCCCTCTCCTCAAGGCCCTGAGGGGATGCAGGGAGACTTCAGCGTGGCACAGTGCAGTGAGCTGGCAAAAGTTATTCCATGTTACTGTCAGAAACTGACATTCTCAAACTAAAAAGATGTAACCAAAAGCCACACTTGTACTTTTCCCTTATGATCCCTCCTGAAACCCACACTTCTTTCCCTCTCAAGCACCCTGCCTCCCTCCCTGTCCCATCCTCTGCTTTACTCCCAAGTGTGTCAGTCCTATATTACTTCTCCATCCTTACTCAATTTCTTATTTCTTGCCAGCAATCATCTCTACAGAAGCTTCTCCTTCATCAGACGAGATTTCCAAAATTTAGTTCTATAAACTGTGTTTCTCTAGAACCTCCTTGGGGAAAACTTGGCTACATCTTAAATTAAAGAAGGAAAAATGGAAAATGCATATAATCTGCAAAGGCTGTCATTATACTACTATGCCCACTCTGTTTCTTACAACATAGTTTCACCAAAGCAAACCCAGAGAATAGGAATTAAGTAAAATCTTTCTATAAACTAGAGCTTGAAAACGGGAGAAACATCGTGGTCTCAATTAACTATGACAGCGGCTTTGCTCAGCTCCCAGATTCCCACATAAACTCCCCTGTTTCCATTTAGGGGGTCACAAAAAGACAGAGGGTGCTGGACTCTCTCCAGGACCAGAGCCAAACTCCACTACTGTGATTAGAGTTTTGTGATACCAAAAACACCTGCATGAAGATCTGAAACCCACAGGACCTAGAAAATTAATGCATACATTTAATCTTAACATCAACATTTGTCCACTTTTTGAGGGTGTATTTGTTTATTTTTACACTGAATTTCAAGGAGAGACTTAATGTTTTATAATTTACATGTGGAGAATTCTCTTACTATCTCCTGTGTGCAAATTTGTTTACCATGAAGAGAGCTCATTCATTTCGGGCAGAATTGTCAATTTCTTCTAAAAACAAATAGAATTTCTGACTTAATAAAGATATTATGTCTCTATCAGATTTATGAGGCTATAGAAAATATTAAGCCCATGAGAACTTAACTTCCAGTGGTTCATAAATGTTATTTCCAACTGCTAAGTTAATGTCTTATGGTATCATTATGGAACTTTTTCAATCCCATTGGAGAATTTCATCTATTCCCACTTCTGGAATAAATAGTCTGAAACGACGTACTCCTAAACTGTTCTGGCTGAAAATCTTATGACACCCTATTGAGAATCATAGATAGATTATTATTTCTTGCAAATACAAATATTTGCCTCTGAAAACATCCAAGGAAGTTATATTACTGAACAGTTACTTTTTATTCATCTCCCAGCTATCTTATTAAACCTTTCAGAAGTTATTTCCAAGTGATGGATAACAAAGTCAAGTATTACCAGACATCTCACTAAGCTTAAACGTTAGGAAAAGCACAGGGATGATTGGTTGGTCTTCATTTAGAACGTGACTGACGTTTTTCATTTTTTTTCTCGTGCCATAGTGACTGCAACCAGGGGTTGCACACAGAGGAGGTGCCCTCCTAGGGCAGTCACACTTCAGCTTTACACTGCCTTCAGCCATGGAGAGGGCTGAAACAACCAGAGTGAACAAAAGGACACCCAGAAAACCCTTATCAAGAGATGAGCAACAAATCAGAACCATTTGCACAGGTGTTAGCTTGGTGTTAGCTTATGTAACTCTTTTGTTCTTTAAACTGAGAAATTTTAATTCAGACAGGGTTTCTTTGTCTCATTCTATTGCTTCCATCAAGACTGTGCTGTCCTTATCCTTTGGCTATTTTTAGGGTGTAAATAAATTGAAGTTAAACACTAGGTCCTTGTTTGAGAAAGTTTTTTTTTTTCCGTTTTGGCATTCAGTCACTCCTGTTAAATGCACATACTGTGTTTCCTCTGACAGCAAACTTCCCCTGCTGGGAAACACAAAGAAATGCACAGAGCACCACTTGTTCCCCCAGATCTAACAAAAGGCTCATCTGGTGCATTAATCTGTGCAGTAATTCAATGTATATTGTATACATGGCAAATTAATTTTAAGCACTATTCTATCAGTGGGGTTTTGAAGCTGACCTCAGATGAGGTCAGCTTCAAAATCAAATTTTCCTCCAGTACCTTATCACCACTTTCTGAGTGAGGTGTCTGCAGTTCCATAGCATCTCTCCAAGAGAACTACATGCTCAATTTTCAAAATCAAATTTTCCTCCAGTACCTTATCACCACTTTCTGAGTAAGGTTCCATAGCATCTCTCCAAGAAAACTAGATGCTCAGTTCCAGCTGGGACAAAGATTACAAACTAGCAAGAAAATGGAAACTGAAACTTACTTTTTTCTTTTAATTGCTGAAGTAAACCTTTGTTGAAGATTAAGTCCTTTGAAATAAAAGCATTGTGTTATGGTTATATCTAGAATCTTCTTGATATAATTGAATAGCAATTTAATCTCTGTAAAAATAAAAATATGGCCTTGTCAGTTTGTTGTCCTGGAACACTTTTGTGCATCTTATCCAAGAAAAAAAAAAAATCGGTAAGAAAGAAGCATTAGCTTCTCACTAGAAAAACTTTCTGACTATTTCATCTTTCTACATGACCATTCAGGGGCAAATGCTTCTACTTTCTTCTGATAATCTTCTCATACTCTGCTTTACATGTGTTTTCCAAAAGATCTCAGCACCACTTTGTTTCAAATTAGACAGAAAACTAATGCACTGGATCCTTCCTTTAATCTTCTTTTTTAAAATTGCACTATGTTAGAACTTTAAATGTAGTCTATATTGGTAAGAAAAAAAGTTTTTTTCCCAAATGACAGTTAATTTAGATAAAGATGCAGACTAGATTAAACAGATAGCAGACAAATAAAATATATGATAGCAGAAAATTGGTTTCTATCTACTTTATCAGGACCTGAATCAATGTTTTGCACAAAATGCAAAGTGAAATAAACTGCCAGAGAGAAATATTTGTTCTCTGTGATGGAGAAGTGAAAGCCAGCAATGGGATACAGCAGTGTTCATGTAGAGATCAACAAAACTGCATCACTGGGCCATGCACTGCTGACAGGAAGCTTCAGCTCTTTTCATAGCATGAAGCAAATCCTAAAACACAGTTAAGAAAGACATCTTTGGATGGAGAAAGAAACACCTTGATAAAATTCACTAGTCCATAGTTTGCTAAGAACTTCTCTACAGGATTTTAGCAATCATTATGTTTATTTAAAAGAAAAAAATTAAAAATACACCCAATATGAGCAAATCCCGCTATGACTGAAGTAATAAGGATTTAGGTCATAGTTTTCAATGAAAATAACTTTCATTCACTCACATAGTCACCCTGAGTCATAGCAACAACAAGCATTAGATTTTTCTTGCAACAGGTGGTAAAAGATACACAAAATCAGACACATTCTGCCTTTGTGGCTGTTTTACTTTTCCCAAAAATATATTATTCAAGAGGTAGGTGGTAGTTTATGCAGGGTTTTTTGTTTATGTTCCCTGTCATTACATATCATCTGCAACTTCATTCCTTCTGAAATTGGTCTAGTCATTATTTCTTAGTCACACTTTGACAGGCCTCCATTGCAGATGACTTTCAGAAATACAATAATTCCCTCTCTGAAGTTAACAACATTACATGCCACTCAAACTTCAGGTTGACATAAATCGTAATAGTCTTCTTTTTTTTTTTTTTCTTCAAATTATTTAATATTTACAAGCTTCTTAATAATTCCTTCCAGCACAGAGAAATTTCTGCTTGGAAACAACTTTTCCATATTAGTTTTTAGCACCCCTGTCCACATGCCTGATTATATTTTGAAGATACATAATTGTATTTCTAAATTAAGTTTGAATTTTAGCTGATTGTATTCTGCATACCAGCAATGTAGATTATGAACTGTTTACATTTCAAAACCTTTTCTGTTCTATGTTTTAAAAGAAGGCAAGAAACTTATTTTCTGCTATAGTCCTGAGGGTGTCTTGACATTTTCTTTGTCATGCATCTCTACACTGAGTAAATACATGGATCCTCTTTAAGCCTTTCACATAATTTCAGCATTGTGCAAAGATGCTGTATTTTAAGTGCCCATACATTTCACCACTTTCAGGTTTGATTTACATTGTTACTTTAAAAGGTTTTGAGCTTGTAAAACTTGGTGCCAAACCCTGAAATATGCTGTTAAAAACAAATGATCAAGTCAACAATCGAGTTCAAAATGGTCTCTGATTTGATGGAGAATTGGCAGAGATTGAGATTGATTAAGGTAAAAATAAAATAATATGTCCTCCACTGAAAAACAGAGATTATAACTCTTGGGGTGGTGGCAACAGAACAGGTGAATGTGAGAAGGTTAAGGCAAAAAAACCAACTAAACAACAAAATAACACTGAAATTCACATAACTTGGTTTGCTAAAGGTCCAGTCCATGAGAAGACTCTGACTCCAGGCCCACAATTCATACATTACTTTTACCAAAAACTCAGGAAGCAACTTTTTAGAATAAACATGTCAGCCCTTCATTCACTTCTGATTATAAAACTGAAAAAATACAAAAATACCTGGAAAACATACGTGACTGAGCACAAACTCCAAAGTTTTCAGGAAAGTGCAGTAAACATTAAGCTGTCCAATTAGAGAGCTGACTCCTGCCACATTGTGCTTTGTGTGAAAAACACTCTCATCAGTACAAATCATTAGGGCTGGATATTATGCTTATCTGTAATGCAGAAATAGTTCACTAACACAGAGCACTGGACTATGTGTACAGAGGAAAAATTACAAGTACTCACGTGGAGAGAAAGAAAACAAAACACTGCAGCATTCCTTGATGGGGTCAGAGACTCAAATATTTTATTTTATGAACTGATTACAGCACTTGTGCTTTTAATTTTTTGGCATTAAAATTTCATAAGAACTTTAATGTTGACTTGCTGCACTTTTACAGCAACCACACAGATCCAATCGACCACAATGGCTTTAAAAGCTTTTTAACAAACCATGTGGACAATAAACCAGCCTTGACAAAGGAACCTTGAGAGACTCCCCGGTGTAGTATTGTAGGCTTTAATTGATAATTCTTTACAGAACTCTGAAATTCCATCAGACTACTGTTTCTCTTTGCTAGACCTTGCTAAACTTCAGGGTTACCAAAAAGCTGTGTGAGCAGGGTAAGGTGGGACCCTTTGTGGGCAGCTTTGAAACTTCCTACACTTGCATTGGCTCCTATTACCTCAGTTTCAGTTGAAGTTCCAGTTGTCTCCTCTTTCAGGATATACAATAAACAAGTCAGAAAACAACACAATGCTCTAGTCACACTCCTCAATAATTATGCATAAATAATTTTTCCAATTTTTGCTTCAATCAATAAACAGCAATTTCATGAGCAAGCAATTCATGGGCTGATTTTTTGAGAGTTTTCATATTACTTCTTACTTCACAGCTTAAGTGCAAAAAGCTTTTTGTTTAACTAAATCTATAGTAGGGTAATTCATTCTAATGGAAAGTCAGTCCACATGCTATTATTTTCTCCTCTAAATTAATGTAATTCTTCAATTCAATGTGCAACACCTAAATTTCCATAGGCAATTTCAACTTCTTTTTAATATTTCCTACAATTTGCTTCAGTTTATCTGTTTTCAACTTTTATTCTTGCTTCACACATGGTCTTATGCAGAGGAAAAAGTCTGTTTTTTTTTTTTACTGCTTTGAAATTTAAACAATCTACAGAGATGAAAATTGTTGGTAAAAATAGCAATCAACTCATTTTATTCAACTTCTTTTTAATATTTCCTACAATTTGCTTCAGTTTATCTGTTTTCAACTTTTATTCTTGCTTCACACATGGTCTTATGCAGAGGAAAAAGTCTTTTTGTTTTACGGCTTTGAAATTTAAACAATCTCCAAAGATGAAAATTGATGGTAAAAATAGCAATCAACTCATTTTGGTATTTTTCACTTTTAAAAAGAGATTTCCTAAAAAGATGTCAGAAACCAATATGTTTCAGGTTTTATATTCACGTGGAGTAGTCTAGGCAATCCTCCAGGAAACTAAAAGGCAGGACTGAAAAAGGCAACTGTACTTTAAAGTACCTTTAATACTTAATCACGGGAGGCTGACACATTAACAGCTCTCAACTGCTCTGTGCTAACACATGAGCTAACAAAAAATGATCAATCCCACCACCTCATTTCCAGCATTTAGGATTCATCAGAATTCATTAGGAGACCCTTGAATTCCACTTCAGTCACCCTGTGTCACCTCAACAGCCTGAAGGCTGCAGCTGCTTCCAGGAGCCCTGCCCACGGCAAAGCACGGATGGAGAACTGGTTTCACCCTGATAATTCACATGCCAAGACAGAATGCAAAGTGCTACCTCAGCAAAAACCTTTCCTTGGTGAGATAAATAATGGAGCAGAAACTGAAAGCACCCCTCTTCATATTTCCCACCACTCTAAAGAATTCCCACCACTCACAGAAAAATACATTTTTGCATGTAGTTATTATTTTAATATTTCCATATTATATGTATATATTACATACATATATAAGTATAGATCTATAAATAAGGCAGTGAACTTTATCTTTCAGGGAAAAAACTGCAGTATCCCAGGTTTTTCTAAAGGTGACAAAGAGAATACTCCCCTCCAAACCAGAACCCTTCACTTCATCCATCCACTTCTTTCTTTTTAAAAAGACATTTTTCATTAACTGCCCACAGCATAAAAAAATGTAATAGCAATATTACAAGTAGAAAAATTGTTTGCAAATGGGATTGGGAAAGGCAACTCAAAGACAAGTGGAAAGGTGAAGAGTTCAAATATCTGCTGGAGTCGTGTTTGTTTAGATTAGCAGCTGATTACCACTTGCCCACATCAATTGCAATCAACTGTATTTATATTTATCCTTGGCATTTCCTTCTCAGATATCAATCAAAACATTTCTTTCTGGTTTTTGTGTTAACACACACTTCTAATCTCCCATCTGCATTTAAGACTTTCACTTTAAGTGTTTTTAAGCCACTTACACTTAAAAACACATTATTAAAAACAAGAAAGAGCTAAACATTTTAGTAATTATGAGTGGAAGTCGATTCTTTCCTTTAGAACCTAACTAATTTGAAGCTTTATGAAGATCAAAATTGCTCCAAACACTGGAAAATTTACTTTTCCAGTAAAATTACTAATATTAAAATTCTGTTATTCTGTATATTGCTGTATACTACCATGTATTTAACCCATGTTATTTCATTTCCCTAAAATAATTTTTTAATTCATAAGGCTCAAGCTTTACATCCATCAGCACTTTATGCCAAGGTCAAAATGTTCACCTTTATGACCATCCTTTAGCATTGATAAAAGGCACATGGTGCACTTCTGCACCAGATGTAGTACAAAAACTCACTAGGGCAAGGTGTCCGTGTAAAAATTCCTCATTAGAAATTTGCTATTTCTAACTCCAATTCCAGGTATTTACAGAAAATATGGGGCTTTAGTGGATATTGAGTATAAACAATATAAAAGGATGCACACAATGTGGGTTCTTTTGCACATTCACTTGACATCCCTGGGTACACAGACATTGCCACCTGCTTTGACCAGTTATTGCAAGAGAGCTGAAACATGCCAAGAATTTACCTTCTGGTGCTGCCAGAATTCCCCTAGAGTTCCTAATTTGTATGATATTCAGCTCTCAGTAATGTACTGGATTACTACTTTAAATACAAGTATACAGAACTTTCAGACTGATAGAACCTTATGAATTACTTTTGAAAACTTAAAAGCCAGGCAAAGACTTTGCATTTAAATTGATTTTTTGAAGGGTTTCCTGAAAAGGCCTATTTTCTTGACCATACTTAGTGATATCTAGCAGGGTCCCATAAAGCATGGGTAGCCTAGAATAGAATGACAGTCATTTACATACAAATGAGCTCATTACTATTGCATTTTTTACCAGCTGTTGATTCAAAATTTGAAAGATGTTTTATGAATCTACATAAAATATTAAGTGATGGCCATTCTATTATCAGTGTCTCTTATTAATTCTTTGTAGTAGTTTTCATCTGCATTTTAGTAACTGTCACTCCATATATTGATTTTAATCAAAGCCATCACATCCCCAAATTTTAATCTATGTTAAGAACTATTTCCAACTGCAATGCACACTGAATTGCCTGGCCATGAGTTTAAGTTTAAGCTAGGACATGACACGCTAACAAAATATGCACTCATTTTTAATGGAGCCAATATGCTACAATTCCTTTTCAAGGAAAAAACTATTCTATTCATTGCTTAAAGCAACATCAAATTTATGAACCATCTCTGTAGAAACTTCCTTGAATAAACATTCACTGAAAAGGATTAACCTACATCTTTTCAGGAGCCAGCTCTTGATCATTCTGGTTGCCTTGCTCTGCAGCATCAGGAACCCATTCTTCCCTCTACTGTACCACAGGTAACATGGTACAGCCCCTCCAGAACCCTCCTCTGGCTAACTCCAGGGAAGCCTGAATTTACACACACACAAATCTTCATTTAGTCATTAAGGATTGCTTATTTACAGAATGACTTTGACTAGGCTCATGTTATATTTCATGCACACCTTCACATAATAAGAACATAAAGAAACCCAAGGAACACATCCTGTCTTCCAAGATTTACTAGAGCAGTGTCTGCCAGGAGGCAATTGCACACATTTAGTGGTGCTCATCCCACTGATTTGTATTGCTCATTTAACATGAAAAACTTAAAAATTATCTTGAAAGAAAAAGATTTTTTCTTAATGCAGAAGCACAAATTCTGGATCTCATGAAATAACACACATAGTGTTGAAAACTATCCCCCAAAAAATAAGGTCCTCCAATGCAGAGGTGATCTCACTAGGAGTGTGATGTCTCAAACAGCAAAGAGATGAAGCCACGAATGTAGCATGAGGAGAACGATGCCTATCCCTGCTCCCAAATCAATGCCCTTAACCAGAAGCACCCAATGATGACCAGAAGCTCTTGATGTGACAGAGTTTCTTACATCCCAGAGGTACCAGATTTTGTTGCTTTACCATCTCAGAAACCCTGCTCTTCCTCCTGCCATACTTAGATCTATTCCTCATCTTGCTCACTGCCTCTTCCAATCTTGACCAAAGTCAGAGTTCACCTTTCATCACTGTGAGGCACAATTTGTTTAAGCAGCAATTAGGCACCCATGGAATCAAAATATAAACAAAGAAGGACAAAGAAAACAAAGAAGGCTTAGAGCTTGCCAAATCATTACTAAAAAACCAGCCCAGCTTGCAGGCCTAACCACAAAATTCCAGAGGAATTTCAAATGGTGGTTCAAACAGACACCATTCTTGCATGCCAGCTTTTGATTCTCAGACCAGCAGCAGTGCAACATCCTACTCCACTGTCTTTGGACTATAAACTTCCGCATCACAGAGCATCAATTAATAATATCCAAAGCGGTGGATTTTAATTTAAACATTGCAGCACATTATTGTTAACACTATAGCCTCTGCAACTGCAGATTGTGTAGTATTGTTCATGAGTTTCCTTCCTGCAGAGTTTTTGGAGGAATCAAGCATTCATGAACAAAGCTTTGCTAATTAGCTCAGAGCCTGCCTGTCTGAAGGGGCCATCAGCAATGAAAAATGAGAAGCAATCAGTGAGAGACTTCAAAACACAAGAAATTGGCAAGAAGAGCACAGCAAACCAAAACATAATTGCATTCTAAATATTGCATCACCCCTGAAATTAAAAATAAATAAATATAGGAGCATTATTTAACAGATATTATAAGCATAATTGAAAGGTATATAGAGCTGATTAACACATTCAGAAAAACATTTTCATATTTTGAATACATTGTTCATCTCGTGTCCTGCTGGGTGTGTATCTAGCTTTAATTTCACACTTTTCATGAGCAGCCAAGCTAGGAAACCACTGAGGTTATCAGCAAAAACTCACGTGAAATTCTATCTTATGCACTTCAAACAAAGCTTATTCAAACTCTATTTGTCATTAAGAAGATCCTGACATATGCACCAAAATGCAACCTCACCCCAAGGGAGGCTGGTCCAGTGTTATATGGAACATTTCAGATGAGATGCAAACAAGATTTACTCCTGCAATGCCACCACACAAACACAATAAAATCTGTCATCCCCACGTCACACTGCGACACTGATCCATCCTCACACCAAAATAAATCCAAACTGGTAGATTAGGAAAGGCATATCCAAAATCCCACTGTTGAATACGATTAATAATTAAGTATAATAGAAACTGCCCTACTCCAGGAATTAATCAAGGAAATTATTACAAACTTGAAGTACTGCAGAAGCAAAGCATGGAACAGTGATCCAGGCTATCCCGTGACCATAACACACCTGCAATCAGTCAGCTGTACCCTGAATTGTTTCCGAGAAACTGTTTCTATTTACAGAAAACACAAGGGTTATACAGACATCTTATAGATCTAATGGGGTTTTTTTGTTTTCTTCCATGTTTTTTTCTGTGCTAAGTTTCTCTGTAAAATTCAAAAGCCAAACAGAAGTATCTCCATCAGAAGAGATTTGCTTATTTTATGCTTAAACTATTCCCTTAAGAGATAAATGTTGTCAGAGGTTCAGCAGTGAAAATTAAAACATTTCCACTACATTTAACATTCCAAAAACATCTTATTTGAGCCAGGATTGTTGTCCTTGATGAGTAAGACAGCTAAGAATTGGACTAGACTTTGAGACAAGCCATTCTTTCACTGTATTTTATACTTCATTAATGTCTATCCTCATTTGATGTGAAGAGGCTGTGTCAAATCAGAAGTTCAAAATACTAAGAGAAATCATTGCTTTAAATTTTAAGCCTCCAAGAAGAAAGAAAACCAGATGTTAATTAAAACCTGAGATTTGGATTCTTCAGAGAAGTCACATGCAGGTATTTTTTTTAATAATATCTATTCAAAGTTTAACTGAGTCTTTAAACCTGCCAAACTTTGATTATGACTAATTGTCTGTGCAACTGCTGATAATTTTCTAGAAGTTATCAACATCTATTGCATAAACTTCTTCATGGACTTAAAAAATCCAGATTATTAGCATGATACAACATATAAACTTCAAAATTATTTGTGAGTAGACAGAACAGGAAGTATTAAATACAATACATACACATACCTAACACAGAAAATGGTCAATAATATAAAAACTACTACGAGAATGGAGGAATGACCCCCCCCACTTCCCTCTCCTGATGCAAACTTACATAGAAGCAAGAAAATTCAGAGCAAAATGTGTACTATCAAGTTTATGCACCATATTTTTCATATTCCCACCTGCCTGGCTACTGTCATCTTTTTTTGTCAGAGTCCTTGTGTCAGTTCTCCTGAAGGGCACAAGTATTGGCTTGTCCTTCCTACACTGCTGGCACAAAATATTCCCCATGTTCCAGGAACTATTTTCAGAAATATCACAAAATTGTATTTATGCACATAAATACAAATACAGATTTTTGTCAGGTATAAGCAACTTAGGAAATGGGTCATTAAGGTGGATGGAAGTGACAGAAACCAAAGAGAAAAATAAAGCAGATTCTGCAATCCCATATTATTTGCTTCACGTAATAGTAAAATACTACAGATCATTTCTGTAACAGTGAAAGACATAAAACCCAGAATATTGAAACCTTTACAGAGTTCAATGGATTACTCATGTGAATAACCAGCTAAAATAACAGTAATTTTTAAGATAAGAAGGCCAGTGAGAGAGTACATTCATCTGTAAAGACTATTTTTTTCCTCTTTAGCAGTAATTTTTAAGAAGCAGTCAGAGGCTATTCCAGTTTTTAAAATTTGGATTCCAAGAGAAATACAGCTTTTCTGTTCAAAAATAAGGATAATAAAAATACTGAAAATTATGTGTTCAATCGGAAGCCATAAAATGGTTTCAAAATATTTTTCTAGATTGTAAGGAAGTGCCCAAATAAAGATCAAGGAACAGATATATTAAATAACTATGCACAGACTAATCTTCTAATATTTGCCTCCATAAAATACTTCACGAGCCAAAATACGTATTTTCCACACACAAAACAACTGTAGGTGAATGAAAGTGCGACACAAGCACCAAACTTCAATAGGAAAACTTCATTTTTACTCATAAATCCAAGTAAGAATGCAAAGAACCAGGAAAGAGGTAAAACTGCCCACAGCACTGGTGTCAGCTGCCAGGCTCTAAGGAGCCTTTCCCCTTTTCCACAGACTCATCCTGATTAAGACATTATCCTGACACACCCAAAACAGTCACATCTTCCAGCAGAAAATGCTTACAAGCCAAAACAAAACCGCATCTACTGTTCTCTAAAAGAAAGCTGGGCTTCCCTGAAAGTACACCACAGTGACCTCAAGGAAAGAAAACTAAGGAAAGTACTTGCCAGATTTAGGCAGAAACTAACCAAAATTTGCATGATTTGAACCAGAGTGGACTAGAGGGAACCATGGGTTGATTTGTTGCTGTGTAGAATTGGCAGGACACCAGGAGCTGTCTTAAATTGAGCTGAATTTCTAGACACTAACAGCTTGATTTAAAACAGAGCAATCGCTTTACAATGAGACAATCCCCATCATCAAAATTAAATAATTAAAATGCTAAGAACATAAATCCACATTTTTCATGGTATAGTAGGTATTTTGCTGATTAATATATGCTGTTTTTAAACAGCCAGATTATTTGACAAACCATCTTAGAGTCAACCATGTCAAGGCAAAAAAACTCATTTAACAGACCAATATTCAATTTCATTACAGAAACTCAAGTGTTTCTAAAAGCTCTTTATTCCAATTGTTAAAGCAGAAGCCCTTATTATTGTCCCATAGGGCTCAAAATAACCTTGAATATTTTTGTCAAGATATTAGGATATAAACAACTTCTACCTTTAATGAAAAATTATATTGCTCATATTAGTATCAGTAGGACACTTTTAATCTTGTGCTTGGTTTGTTTTTTTTTTTTTCAAATGAGAAAGAAGATTAATTTTTATTTATCATTGAAAGAACTTGTACAATTGCAAAGGATACATGTGGGAAATAATGACGGAAACTTTGCTGATGGCAACATTTTTACTAATTGCTTCAATCCACAGGAAGTAGAAAAATATCCAGAAGTTGTTGGCTTTAATCCCCATCTTCTAACAACGTTTTGATAATTAGCTCTTAAGCATCTCCTGTAGCTTCATGAATTTAAGAAACAAACTATAGATATTTGGTATTGTTCAGGGCTTGAAATATTGCATTCAGATTTTTTAAAACAGTTATAATTTCTTCTTTGAAGTTGCCAAATTTGTCAAAATTATAAAACTCTCTCAAGTCCAGAGATAAGAGATTTAAAGGTAGTATTTGCAGTACTTTATTTTACAGCCATAACCACTCTCAGTCTTTTTGTTCTCAACATTCTAACTCCATGGTTCACATTTGATTTCTGAAAGCAGAAAGAGCTAATGAAGAATAGGTCACATTTGATAAGGACTGAAAACACACAGGAGTATTATCCTGAGGAGTGACAAAGCAGAAAACATTTCCCTTCTCATGCCTCAATGCAAACCTTGATTCCTCCTAAGTGGACCCTGGAGAATCACGACATAGAAGGCAGCTGTATAATCAAGCAAGTTTCTTACTTTCTCAGGATTTTTCTCTCACTTGTATCCCTTACAGATCTATAACACACAACTCCTCACAAGCCCTCAACTTGCATCAGGAGGAAAAAAACACTCTTCACAGAACACAAGCTGATTTTGTGTGTGTGTGTGTGTGTGTGTGTGTGTAAAAAATGAGATTGCTACTGAGTTGCCCTCAGTTTTCAATATTGGGGTTTTGTTCAAGTTTCTTGCCATTTTCATCACTTCATTCACTGAATGAAAAAGTTTCCATTTTCTTTGTTTGAGCAAATTACATCCCATAGAAAATAAAATAACACTTAGAGTTGCTAATATATTCACTCATAACAATTCCTTTAAGGAACTTGATTTTTAATTTTCAGGAATCAAAATAGGCATTCAGTGTTGTAAGATAAAGTGCCATGGAGAAACTTTCACCCTTACTTTTATCTCTGAAGCTGAAGTTATAATCATAGAAGTCGTCTGTGTTTTGATAAATTTTGGTTCACTTGGGATGTGAAAAATATGCACAGGCAGAATTTTACTTCCTCCATATTGATTATGTATAGCATAAATACTTGACCAGAGGGGAAAGGCTCCATTAAGATTTTATTTTTAGGAGCTGCAAGAAAAAAAATTAAGTGTTGAAACAATGAAAAACAAAATGCACTCAATACTTCCCAGGAGATGATGACTTAGAAGAGCCAAAAGCAGAGTTAGGAAGCAAGATCAGGTGTTGAATAGTCCTGTACCCTGACAGGACCCAAGGGATTTGCAGAATACACCCATAGCTAAATGGAACAGTTCATTTCATTTAAAACATCTTGTCACTTAAACTCATTTGTTTCATATGAGCATCAAAAAAGATGCTCATATAATTTTTCAAAGAACATCTTAATAATAAACACAGAAGTTTCTGGGGAAAAAATACCTTTTCCTTTAAGGAAAAAAAAACTCTCCATCATCACTGTGGAGTTACAGTTGCCAGGGAAGATCTTCCTGCCTTCCACACACTCAGTTTACTCAAGTTCAAGCACAGTTTAGTGCATTTCTTAATCCTGTCTTCAGTTTTTGTTACCAAGACCTAACACACAGATGGTGTCACACAGCTGCTTTTGAAAGGAGCTGTTTAAAACAGTGTATCATCATCCTACTCCACAAATATCATCTAGCATTTGACAAATTTTGCAAGCATGTTTTTTAAAAACTTTTCACTTTTAAGCATGAGATACTATCTCACTGTTCACTTTTGGTTGCACAAAATCAAATTCCAGAGCAACGCTCATAGCACTGTAACTGCTGAGAGTGGAACTGTCCTTGCTGCTGACTCCATCCACTGAGCCCCTGGGACCATCCATACCACCCCCTTTTGAGCAGATGGAAGCATGAAAATAGGACTTGATCAAACAAAGCAAAATACAACTTAATTATCTTAAAATGTTTGCCATTGAATTTCAAATAACTCAAAACTGCTGATGGTTTGTCATATTAAAACAGTATTACCATCTAAATGAAACTGACTTTTATATACACAACAGTACTGCCTTTTTTTTATTTAAAGCACTATCTCTCTTGAATAATATAGATATATTGTGCTCAGGCTAACATGAATTAAAATCTAAGCCAAAACCACAATAAGATCTTCAGACAAAGAATAAAAAATACATATAAATAAGTATGATTCCTCTCCTTCTGTATCTCTGAAAGTTAAGCAAGTTTACTTCCTAAGCCAAGATGAACACAGTGGGGGTTTCTAAATTGCCATTTTTCAGATTTCTGATGTTTCTGAGAGGCAAGGAAAGAAAGTTGTCTAATGCATTTTAGTAATGAATTTGTTTCCCTGCCGAAAAGAGAGAGATCACATTAAAGCTCCAGAGCTTTCCAAGTTTCTTTTCCTTAGCAGAAGTTTCCTGCATATTGAGGTCATCTAAAAGAGATTTTTATGTCTGAACTGAAACAAATGACAACTGAAGTACATGTAAGTATGTGTTGAGTACTTTAGATTTTGTACTCTTTAGTAAGCACCACAGGCTGCCAGAGAACCTGGTTGAGAAAATTGACAAAATACACACTTACATGTATCTGTTTTAATAACCTGTAGGTATATGAATATATGAAGTCCATGGGGAAAAAAAAGAAGCCCAAACAAACAAAAAAACCTCCACATTCTTCCCAAAAAACCCGAAGCAAACAAATCATCACACCCCTGCAGATGGAAAAAGATTTAACTAGGTCTACAAAAGGCTCAAAAAAACCGCCAAAAAACAAAACAAGCTGCCAAGTACAATCTAGCCACGTTGTCCCATCTTAAAAAGAAATACAGGTGAGACAGCAAATTACATGTAATTCAGCACACATAAAGTAGTTCTACCTTTAATTCTCCAATTTCTCTAAATGGACCACTGATTTTTTTTTTTTTTTTTTTGAAGAAGGGAAGTGCTCAACCCTTCTGTTTTGAGAATTTTTAAGGTTTATACAATTTTATAGTACCTCTCAAAACAGTCATTCTGAATTAACCATTCCCACTCTTTTCCGTTGAATGTTTAATTGAAAAGATGTCAGAAATCCTTAATTCTTTGGGTTTTGCCTTTTTCCCTCTCGATTATTCTCAAGACTGCCTTTCCTGAAGCTGTATCAGAGCTGCTGCCACTGCTCTTCATTTCAGGAGCTAAGCTGAGCCTAGAGAAGATCCATCAGCAGTCTGATATAATAAAACCTGCCAGATCTGACTGGCTCCTCTCACTACTGCTGGGCACTCGCCTTCCCAGTAACCCTGACTCTGGAAGTGTGCTGGGAACCCCAAACTGACCCTGTGTACACCAAAACTAGATCTGTCTTGCCTGTGGTCCACAATTCTTTTATGACTTCTTGGGTTTATTCACCCAAACAAAACAACTTTAAGTGTCAAAACTCCATGTGACAGCTTCACATTCCCTTCTATAATATGTTCCATATCTGTAATACTAACACTGGATTTTGCAAGGCAGCTTCCCTGGATTTCCTACTACTTGGAAAAACTCCACTGCTATAGAGCTCTGAGCCATGAGGCATTTCCTGAGCTCATGCACTCCACACTGGCTCTGCCTCAGTTTCAGTGCCCTGTTGTTTCTTCACCAGACACAGTTCTTGGCTTTTGCATCAGAACCCAAGGTTGCAGCCTGAGAATGGGGTCACTCTCTGGGCACACAATGGCCTTGGGATACTCCTGAAGAAGTCAGTAGGTGTTCCCTGGAAAGCTCTTTCTGTAATCTACCCAATTAACAACCTAATTTATTCTCTTTAATTAAGACATCAGGAATTTGCTTTCCCTACAGCATATGTTGGTGTGTTTGGTTCCTTAGCAAGCTGGGGAACAGACCAAGCACACAGAGCAGGCTTTCACTGCAAGCAAGAGTCAAATCCCAGTGGAGCAGCCTATGACAATCAAAGGCCCCCTTGTACAGAGCCAGGTGGGCAAGCAGGATGGAAGGGTCTGGAATATCCTGCTGTTACTTCTGGCAAAATGTACATCTCATATTCAGGCATATACACAAAATCAAACCAAACCCGCAAGTTTTGACAGGTATTATCTAAGTTTTGATTAAAAAATTAATTATTTTGACCACTGTCTGGGTGTCTCCATTTTAAAACAATGCCAACTGGTACAAAAAAAATCTGTAAAAACCAACACTGTTCTAGAGATCTTACATATTTGTGTGTGTATACACACACACTTCTTATATCAGTGATATTTTATGCTTTCTTCAGCCCTGTTATTCAAACAGCTATTCCAGGATTTTTTTCTGAATTATTCCTGTTTTTTCTGAATCTAATTTACCTTCTTTCTAGATAATGGCAGCATGAGATTACTTTGGTTCTTAGTATTGCCCTTTCTGAAGGTAGAAGAAAAAAATTTATATCTGATGTTTCAGAAAGACCATATTCTCCTGACTACAGCAAAATAACCCAATCAAGCACAAAGACCAAAGGCTTTTTCTTGCAACTGCAATGACATTACGCAATTTTTCTTCTCTTATGGAAGGAACAAAAAGGAAACAGAAATACAGCACACTCCATGGTCTAAGATAAAATAGGTACTGTCCTTTTCTAAAAGGGGGTGCACATAGAGTGAAGGTAAATTTTAGACATGGAGCTTTTTCCCTCTGAAATGATCCTCAGGTATGCTAACTTTCAGAGTTCATGAAAGCTGTGAGGTGAAGGACAGAGAGGTAGCGACACCATGAGCCAATATAACAGACTGAAATGACAGAGTGACAGTGGTGACTGAGATGACAAATTACAACATCCCTATTATTAAGTGCTGGATGACATTCAGTGACTGCCCAGTCCTGGCTACAGGGAAAGACAATACAATATTTTGGAACAGCAGCAGACAAGAGATGACTTTTTAAAGTCTTCCACAACTTGAATAGTCAGCAGGGAAGGGACAATGCTACATACATCTGTAAAGAGCTGTTGTGGAGCTCAGCAAAAGAGAAATTACTCAGAAAATGTATGTGCAGGATTTTTCATTGACCTAGTTAGCTGTTTTCTTCTTTCAAATCTATAAATTCAAAGTTCTCCCATCACATACAAAAAGGGTGAAAAAGAAATTATTTCCAACCCTGAAATAGAGGCAGGAGAAATTTCTAGGCCTTCCAAATCATTCTTTCAATAGAACTTTTGCTCATTTCATCCATATACTTTATGGACCAAATTGCTGAGCTGATCCCATTCTGGCTGCAGAGTTTCACAATAGGAACATTTAAACTCCCTCCCCTGTCCTTGGTCCTTCCTCCAGGGAGCTACAGCATGTATTTCAGCCTTCATGCCAAAACCCACCAAAATAAAAATGTTGCCCCTTCTTCAAAGCAAGTGGCTTTTCCCACCCTGCCAGCTGGGAACAGACCCACAGAGTCCTTTCAGACATCCCCTGGACAACCTGTATCCCTGTCCCTCTCCACCTGCTGATCCCATTCTGCTCAGACTGACAACTCCCAGAGCAGCTGGTTCAGTTGGCTGCTTGCTCAGAGCTGAAGAAAGTAATGAGGGCCTTCAATGTCACCTTCCAGGCTGTTATTTGGAGTGGTCATATCCCACAGTATATTTATTTCCATTAGACAGTGTTTTTCATGGATTTTCCATTTTGGTTCTGCTAAGAAAGCTTTTCCCAAGCCAGAGTGAAACACTCAGAATCTACCATGTTCAGTGGGGCTGTACACCGAGGTCCAATAAAATAAATGAAGCACTTCCAACAGAATAAAAATATCCTCACAGCTGAATGCATTTTTAAGCCTTAAGAAATACACATTAAAATAGAGACATGAAAAGATAGAGGCTTTCTCTCTCCAGGCTGTAGGCCAGTGCAGCCAAAACTAGAAGTCAGTTTCAGATGAGTGAATAATCAATGTTAAACTACACAGCTACAAACACTTTCCTGCCCCAGGCTGCAGCTCAGCTGCTCTTCAGCCAAGCCCCAGCTGCCTCCCCAAGCTTGACCACGGGCACTCTCCACCTCTACAGAAAGGGAAATCAAAAGAAAATGCTCTTCCTTACAAGAGGATAACAAAATAAAGATATTTATCCTGAATATGCTAACCTGTTAGAGCACAGTTCAGCTTTCAGACACTACATTCCATTCATTATTATTCCAGCAAGCTTTGCTCCTGCTCTTGCATAAAACAATGTTAAGTTTATGTTGTTCATATACTGGCGATGAAGGGAGATATCCATCATCTTCCAAATCTTTCAATCTCCTTTGTGGCATGAAAGCCATGAGAATTTGGTTCTAGGCAGTCAGTATTACTGGAGGGGTGAAGGGGCGTCTGTGTATATATACAGCTGAAACAAGCAATCCTCCAACCCTGTTTTATAAATATGCACTCACTGATTTTATGAAATGTACAGAAAATTCTCTGGAAGTTTGGCATAGAGAAGCTCTACAGTCCAAGTACTAACACAAAGTTAATAATTTCATAAAGAAAGCTGCCCATTGTAGTTAAATAACAGGTGAATTTGAAGATATTATTTATATATTTATGTATTATTTATATAATACTATTAGCAAGTATGGTGCAATGATATAAAGCATTTCAGGTTAATATGAAATATAAATAATTTGGCATGTTTTCACATTTTCCCATTGCAGAATACAGGCCCAATACTCATTTCAACATACAAAACAGAAATAACTACTAACCATATGCTCTGAATCTCCTTTTTTTTTCAAAAACCTGTTCATCATTTCAGGTGTTCATATTGCCCACCAAGAGAAGCAAAGATAGTTACAACTGGAGTGCTTTAGCAATTAGTAACCATCATTTAAAATATTATACAGACATTATTGAAGCCTTTTACATTCCAAATAACTCCAGGATTTTAATACTGGAAGATATGCCAAGTTCTGGATGTAATCAGATTGTACTACTATGCTGAAGCAGACAGTACAATAGCTATTGTAACAGTTTAGTGTCCATGTAGAGAAATTATGAATCAAGCAGACCACAGCCAGTTATTGTAACTAAATCAATTAAATGGGAACAAAACCAGCAGCTTATTCTATGCATAGTTTAATATTATATGGAGAGCTTCTAACCAAAAGCCAAAAACTTTCCAGTTAGAACTGACAAAGGAAATACCAAACATACACCTACTACACATACATGGACAGCTTAACCACTCCTCTTGTTAGAACTTCTTTACCTATTTTTGAGCAAAAGCTATAACACCATATTTCATATAAAAAAATTGATATTGAAACTTGACAACCAATTAACGAGAACCTTAAAATTCCTAACACACAATGTGACGATGCATAAATGCACAAAGCAGACAAAACTGGAACCCTTAACAAAGCCAGCCCATTGGATGCTCAGTCACCTGAAAATTACTTCTGTGCAAACAAATATTTCATCCAGTCTGACTTAAGAGTAGATCATGATCATTCTCCCCTGCTTTCTCTTTCTCAGGACTGCAATGCAGAGGTGTTTGTGATCCAGAACCTCAGCTTAGTTCCAGAAAATTTTAGAGATCTGCCCATTTGTCAGCCTCTTACCACGTTTACACCACTCAACAATTCTTTGCTTTTCTTCTGTCTGCCAGAGAAGAATGCTAATGACCAGCATGGGTGTGTTAATTTGTGTTACAGTTGCACATAAAACCACAGAACAGAGATAGAAAACTGTGGTCTTCATAAATTTCAGCAGGGCTACTCTAGCTGATCAGGCACCGTGATATTAGAACATGACCAGGAAGCCTCCAGAACACAGCAGAAAAAAGCCCTAATGCATGCAGTGAAGAAGGCATGGGGGAAACAAATTACAGAAATATAATCAAAACATACCATGTCTAAGTGCTTAGGATGGTCAGGAAAGCTGCTGAGACAGAACAGCCAGGGAAATATTTTTCTCCTCTATTTTGGCAAAAGCAATGCAGATAGGAATTTTATACCTAACTGATGAGTCCAGTGCAGTACTAAATCCAGCCTGTTAACACTAGAAAATAGCTTTTCATGGTGGTGGGATGAATGGATGATAAGCTGCATGCGATGGCTGCAAATTCAGCATGGCTTGAAAACTGCAAACTAGTTTGAGATGTACAGCACATCTGCCTGGACCCAGCCACAAACCTCCTGTGAGATACTCAGTGATGGTTAAGAATTAATTCAAATCACACAAGGAAGACTGAATTCCTACAGGAAAGGATGAAATATGTCTTTTCATACTCCACTGAAGTGTGCAGAAAAAGTATGCAAAGATTGTGTTGGCACTTTAAAAGTTTTCCTTTTAAACATTACTAGTTTTCACTAAAACCTCAGTGCATAATATCCATTACCACTGAAAATCCTGCAGAAAATAAAAAAATATAACGTGTTTCCTTGCTTATCCTCCTTCATAGTTACGGTCTTGGTTTAGGACAAATTTTGGGAGGAAATTTTTGAAGTGGTCTCTTTTAGAAAGCAAATTTGAGCTGCCCTTTACACAACTTGTTCAGGAGAAAAATCTTTTTTTGGGAGAAGTGGAAAAATTGTTTATTTAATAACAAAGTACTCACAAACATGAAAAAATGAATGATCTCTACGGAGCCCTCAGTACTGGGGATTCAGGCAGAGCAAGGGACAGTGAGGGCAGGGCAAATGACACAGAAGCTCACTGCTATGAGTGACAGACCCTTAAGCATGTCCAAATCTTATTCAGACTAAAAAAGGATCCCGGAAAGCTCCTACAATCTAAAAGTCTAACAGTTTAAAACTCATTATATGTTTAAGTAGAATAACCAGTTCCTTTCAGTGAAATCAATTTAGATGAGAGATTGTGGAGGGGTGGGAAGAGGTAACCGACCTTCACCTGGCCCTTGGCACACACCTTTTCATGGGTTTGCAGGGTTGAAAAATGCCTTTAGCACTTTCTTCAGCTGTGCTGCAATGCACATGCTGAACCCCATGATGAAAAGCAAGGCAGCCCTGAGTGTACATTGCAAAAAGATGTTCCTAAAGGCTCTTTTACTCTCTTCTATTTTCCTTCCCCACCCCACAGTGGCTATCAATTTATTGAATGACATTTGATACCAAGGGGGAACTGCTATGTTTTCTTCTCTGTATTAAAAATCCATACCTAATAAGTAAAAAGTATGACTTATAAAGGGCTTTTTCCTGACTGTTGCATTAGCGTGCTTTAAGTTCTTTTTACTTGAGTGACTTCATCTAATTCTTACCCTTTTTTCTTTGAGCTGACAATCTATTTTATGACAAGCAGTGAGCTATGTTTCTTAGCTTCATTCTACCAGGTAAATCTGAACACTTCTCAAACACACACTTACCATGACAGCACAGATAGATTTGCTAAAGAAACAGAAGTTGTTCCATAATACTCCTCATTCCTAATTTCAACTTTGTGACCCAAAACCTGTGTTGTCAGTATTTTTTTCTAGACAATAGGTTTATCCAGGCCCTAGTCTGTACAAACATAAATATAAAACAAATTATTCAGTAATATCTTAAATTAATGGGTAGGCCATAAAATGGTTAAACCAGAGTTTAGAAAAATTCTAATGAATCACACTACATTATATTTTACAGTAAATTTACCATTTTGTGGAAATGAAGTAGAAGGGATCCCAATCTCTGTTGCAGCCTTATTTTGAGCTCTGTTTGAGTCTGCTGTTCTGACGTGACCATCCCCAGCAACACCCTGAGTTTGTACATGCCTGTACAGTGTGGCTGATGGGGCAGCACTTTAAGTGAAATCAGCTGTGGGGTTGGCTGTGATCACATTCACCTGAACACCTGGCATGGGGCTAACGATGAGCAGCAGAACAAAATTATTCGACTACAGAGGAATCAGTTTTTTGATTTTTTTAATGAGTTTTACAAACTACATCCTTCTCTCAGGAAAGATACTGTGAATGTTCCTTGCTGGTCAGCTTTTTGTTCCTTCTGTCATTTGTTTTTCCCTAGTATTAGTCTGGAAAAAAAATTAAAGAGTTGATGGAAATAGTGAGTTCATTACATCCAGTGCTGGACAACAATACTAAATAAAGCTGTTGAGTGATATTTTAACAGCAGTGCTACTATGAAAATAAGTTGTGTCTTTGTATCATTCTACCTTTTTCAGATAATATTGCTGCTGTACAAAAAATAATAAACTGCAAAAATTAAAATGATGGTTCATCTAAATATGATCAAAATAAGAAGAAAAAATGAACCAAACTGACAAGATGAACAAGTTACAATTAAGAAAACCCCAAAACCCTACAATGATATCTGGTAAACTTCTTTATGGCTTAGTAATTATCTGATAGCTAGATTGGTTCAATAAATCAGAAAGGGAAAGAAAAAGGAAGATAAAATATTGCTACATTGTGACAACTTAGACGTGCAAAAGAAAGAAGAAACAACAAAAATCCAAATAAAATTAAGATCTGTGAAAAGCAAATGGTTCACTGCCACTGTTCTCACAAATATGAGAACTGTTTTTGAGGTTTTGTTTATCCTGAAAGCATGAAATCCTGCACTTTCTTTTAGTAAATTGTAGATTTAGTTGTACAGTCACAAATCCCTACACCTGCAGTGGACAAGGAGAGAACAAGAGCAAACAAGACAACCAGAAAGATCGACAATTGTGTGTTTTTTTTAAAAAGAAAGCAAGAGATCAAAAATATGAAACCTACAGTCAGGAAGATGCTTGCCAAAGGATAATCTGCAGACCTTTAGGTGAGCAAGGAAGTGAGCCCAGCATCCTGAACTCCAGTTCAGTAGTTCTCAGTCACACCACATCAGAAATGAATAATTTAGTGTCTTCAGCTATTAAAGGTGAGACATTAAAGAATGGGACCTTTACTTCTATTTTTTAAAACACCACTTCTAAAGTGTGCACATCCAAGCTCAAACAACAACAAATGGAGCTATGAAATAGGAACACCATCATTTTTAGAACAGCACATTGCTGGTGTACAGGAGACCTTATCACTCAGTGTTTGCTTCAAAAAAACTGCCAGGCTCAGTTTGTAGCTCTTGTACCTCATGCTGCTTGAAGCCCAGACATCATTCAAGCTCTCTGTGTCTCAATTAGCTCATCTATAAACTGCACAGTGAATTCAAAGTATGTTGTTAGAACAAAACGCTCCATTGAAAATAAACATTTTTAACTTCGAAATCCAAATATGTACCTTTCTCCTTTTACAAAAATAAGTAAAAGAAGTAACCTTGTTTTACATGGAAGTCACTGGGTGTCACTTTCAATAGAAGAATTTAGGCAGCAGTGCAATCACAGGACAGCTGTATCTGCTGACAGCAATGGCTGCATCAGGGGCTGAATAAAAGATCTTTTCTCTTTTCAGTATGCTTTAGTTTTCAAAAACTTCTTTCCTCAGCTGACTGGAAAATCATTCCCACTCCCTTGGACAAATCATTACAAGTTAAAAGCATTTAGTAATAGATTGTTGGACACAGCTGAAAGAAAATCACATATGAGTCTGAGCACAAAACCCTTTTATGAGTAGATATAGCTTTCACCTGATGAGCTACATGCAAAGCAGTCATACTTTGGGAACCTTTGCTATACTGTTTTGGGATTAATGCTACTTCAACATTTGAAAAATTACATCTGTTTGACATCATTTATAGTCAGTCTCTCAGCTGAGTATGATTCACAGCTGAATATGCCAGCAGTTACTAGCCAATTATGTGTAGTTCATGCTTACTTGTATATTCTATTTGCTATTTATTCTTGCTGCATTTCCAGGGTGACCTGCAGACCACACTAACACACAGCTCCTAAATCACAGACTGATTTTTCAGAATTGCTGAGCTTTAAAACAGCATGAAAAATCTTCCATTGCTTAATATTAGACTGTCAGCTTCTTATGTGGCCAAGCAGTTACTACAGATAGACTTTCAACAGCTTAAACAGAGCAACACAAAAGGCTCTGATTTAAAACATTAGTCAAAGGTATGTTGCTAAACAGGTATAAGATTCTTCACAGTCTTCAGCTAAGGTGTAAGCTTGTGATTAAATACTTTGCTAAAGAATACAGCCAGTTTTATATTATCATTAGTATTACTGTTACAAACTCCTGTAGGTAAGAACTCCATAGTTACTCCACAAGGCTTTGTGTTCAGACAAGAGAAACAACATTTTTTTTAATATACTCTGCTTTTCCACTTATCACAAAGTATTCATTTATCAATACAAAGCACAATAAATATTTTATCATTATGGTTTATTTTACAGTAGCCATATTTCTCAATTTATTTCTATAAAATAGTAAAATATATTTCTCTGGCAATAAAAAGGGTGTCGCAGCAGCATGTTAGTCAATGAAATCTTAATTTAATAATATATATGCAAGCACAACATTAATAAACCTGAACTGGAGTACAAAATCTAACTGAAAACATTTATAAAAAACTGTGTTTGCACAATTCCTGAAACATTAATTTAAATTAATTAAAATTACTACTATTGAATATGGTTACTCTTGTTTTGAAATGCTTCTTCACAGGGGTTCTTCTATGAAATGTTTTGTCTAACTCTGATATTTCTCTTTAGTATTATGACTGAGAGGTAGGATTTCCTGCCAGAGCAACACCTGCCAGAAAACTGTGAAATCAGGTATTAACATACAAAGTGTAGGACACCAAACACAGTGCTAAATTAAACAATTACGAATTATCAGATTTTTAAGTCCCAAAGCTGAAGGATGTCAAATTATCACACCAAATAATTAAGTTAGGATACAAACTTTAGCAGGAAAAATAATTTGTTTGCTTCTTTTATTACTTTGGTTACCAAAAAAAGGCCACTTGATTAAACTGTTGATGACAACAGCTTAATTTGATGAATTAGCAGTACTGAATAAAGAGTGACAGGTCACTAAAAAGTGAATTTAGTTTTCACATGTTTGGAATTACACAATAAAACTTGATTCAACCACTGCAACATTATGAATAGTTCAGTCAGCAATATTAATACAGCTGGACAAGAAATACACATCTATTTCCTGTCCCTGGAGACCCAAATTCTAACCCAAGAGCCAGACACATTCTAAATTAAATCAGGAACTTACAATTGAACAAAACCCAAGCTACTTGCCCTTTTTCTTAACTGCATAAGACTTGTATGACTTAGTGATAAGATGTCATTTTTGGCCCTAACAATACAAAATCCTTCACCCCTAGGCAAGCCTGGAAAACCATACTTAGCCTGAATTTACCATAAACCTTCACTGTTAATAATATTCTCCCTCACTGAAAACCAGTAAGCCTGTCTGAGCCCTGAGATTACCTGAGATTTATTCTAAATCTAATCCTAGCCTACTCTGAAACTACTGATAAACTCTTCTTCCCTGCTGGCATTTCATCCCAGCAAGACTTCTAGAATCTCAAATAAAAAATTTGCATTTTTATAACCAAAGTATATTCAGCACAGACAATATCTTACAGGCCAACACCAGCTCAACAGCTAAATCAGCTGAGGGCACTCTGTGAAAGAATGAACATAGATCTGAAGCTGACAGCATCAGTTACTCCTTCTCCCTTCACAACTTTCTGGCCAAGCTCTGCAATCCTGGACAATCACATTGGATGCATTCCTGAGGCTTACACTGGACTTGAGCTTACCCCATGGACATCTGGTCCTTTGCTCTCAATCCCAACTCTAGTTTCACACCAAGGCAATGGATTCAGACACAGGCATTATCCCAGACTTGTGAACTTTGAAGGACCAAACTTTTGCCCTAACTCCAGAGATCCCTTTTGGTCACCAGAACTTGTCAAGAAACACAACAGAGCAGTTTTGATCTCAGCCCCAAGGTCTGCCACCACTACCTTCACTTTTTCTATTCCCACACCTAATGCCACTGCAAACATGAAACAAGGCTTTCTTGCATGTCCTGGGGTCACAAGGGTCTATTCATCTCCACTGCAACCAGCTGTAAACTACACTAGAAGCACTAATCCTAAAATCAGTCTATAGGATCCTGAGTTTTATTGGACCTTGGGGATATTTACCCAACCATTAACCATAAGTTCGCCAATACTGGAATTTATCTTATTTCTGTCTTAAAATGTAGACCATAACAGGGATTACCTGATCTTTCCTTTCAAAGGATTCCACAAGGTATTCTTGGACTACACATTTATCCAGGACTCAGGAAAGAAACACAAGGTCTTGATATATTCCTTGATCTTGCAAGGCTGCGGGACTAGCATGGAGTGTGGCAGCAGTAAAAAATATGTGATTGTTATTTCTCAGAAGACTGAGCAACACTCAGGGCTAGAGTGTGAAATAGGTTGGAATTCACTAAGGAGGACAAACATTTGTTGCTGTATCTCAAAAGGCAGTCAGAACTAAAATGGATGCTGGTGTGGGTGGGCCAGATAGTTTGCACTTACCTTCAAGCAAACATATATCCACTGGACTGTGGCTACATCTAGAATTAGAGGTGATTTGGGAAAAAGAGATTGAGGATCTCAATTTACTGCAGGCTTCTACACCTGTAAGCCTTCTGAGATCCAAGAATAATCTTAGCTGCTCAAGCACTGCTTTCTCAAATGCCTGTCCCTATTTCATCATTAACTCGAAATTTACTCTAAAAATGAATTTTCTCTTTCTCATCCACCCTCATTGTAAGCCTTTTATCCCCACCTAAACCACCTTCTTCACACTAAATCCTACAACATCCAGAAACAAATGTACCCTTTGTCACTCTATAGTCTCCAACACTAACTAATCTTTAACACATCCCTAACTTTAACCTTCACAGCAAAGAAATTCTGCAATTCTGGAGCTAAGCACAATCCAGTTATTCTACTATATTTCAATGCTGGACTGTGTTAGAGAAAAAAGATTGAGTTTTTCAACCTGTTTCTCATTTTGCTATTTTTACAGAGTTTAATTTTTATTTTTTTTTGGTGATGTTTTCACATGTGTTCATATATTTTGATAGATCTGGCTGAAAAAAAATCCATATCATTTCTATAACAGATATTAGTGCTTATAAAGTTGGAATGGTTTAACTTTCAGCAATATGAGAGCATGTATTTTTTTAATGGCACATGTAAAGTAATTAACAAGATAGAGCATTAATTTGCTAACCTGAAGTTTTTGTCATGGGGCAATGAGAATATTTGAACACCAAATGTTGTAAGACATTCATGGAGTCACTCAGTGATAAAGGTAGAGTTTTGAATGTGCTTCTAAGATTAAATACTTAAAATTATGCATATGGCTTTATGTTGCTATTATTACCCACAAAAAGTAAATTTAGTGCTAATTACCAGAATGAGATTTCCTAAGTATATATTACCAGGTAAGTGAGCATGTATTTGGGAGATATTAAGGGATGAAAATACATATATCAATATAACTGGTTTGAATGGTATTTTCTGAAAAGGACATCACTTTTGATCTTAATCATCAAAAACCAAAGGACTGGTGAGCATATGAAACTGTTGTTGAATATTTGTTCAATTAAATTCTTGGAGCATGAAGTTATATCTAGGTTGTTTTTACTGTGAAAACGCTAAGCACAAAAACAAATTTATTTTTTCATATGCCTCTTCAAGGTTTCAACCTGATCACAAAATATTTCACATATTGAACTAATTAAATTTTTTGTCATCACAGTCAACAGATAAAAAATCCTGGTAGCAATAAGGCAGGGAAAATATCAGATGGTGAAATTTTGACCACAACCTGTGTTCCTCATCCTCTGCTCACAGTAGTTGTCCATTGTGTGCTCCCTCACATTCACACCAGATCATCCTCCACGTGCAGGGGGTACTCAATGCATACAAGAACAGATTCCAGCATGACAGCACAGAAATGCAATTACAATTAACTGCTACTCATAGACACAGTTATCACACATCCATGCAATAGCACAGAACTTGCATTCAGATTGAGAGAAATACCTTCACAGTTAATGATTACCATGAAGGGAGAACAGAATGACTAGAATAGAATGCACTTCTTAAAGTAATGACATGAAAAAATATATATATGGAATTAAAGTATTACAAAATCACCCACTGAAATTCCAGCATATGCCAAAATATGCCATAAGATGCGCATAAAGAAAAAGGTTTTCCTTATCCCGCAAAACACTTTCTGATTTCTTTTACCATTCCTAGAGCATATAAAAAATATTTATTATTTTCACATGGTATATATTACTTCTCATTAACCAATGGTAGATTTCTTGAAACCTCACAAGCCCAATTAAAAAGAGATTAACAGTTCTTTTTCATCTCATCTTTGGTAAACCTTGCATTCATTACTCCCTCAAACTTAGAATAATCAGCAGATTTGCTGCTTCATGTTTGTATTCTGCCATCTGAGCCATTTCTATAGGTTAGAAATGGGGATAACAAATAACTCCTAGGAGAACACAATTCTCTCTGCACTTAAACATCCTGAATGAGTTCATTCACAAGCACTCTGTTCGTCTATTTCAAAACCCAATTCTTTATCTATCTTTATCCTCTGCACTCTGGCTTTAAAAAGTATATGTTATATATGGAAGCCTGCCATGTGGAACAGAGCTTTATATAAATCCTAATGGTGTGTGGATCATACTGGCTACTGGAATCTAAGGTCAAAGTCTGCTTCCTTTAGTTGTTCTGAACAGGGCAACAAGGAGGAGTGTGAAGCAAACCCAGGTTTCTCTGCAGCTCTGAAAAACAATGGGACAGATTCTGTTACACAATGGATGTCAAAAGAGAATTGCAGCAAGTGCACGTAAGACAGAGCATTTTGTGGGGAAAACTACAAATGGGATGCATGACACAGTGCAGCTCAACAGCATATTGGATGTAATTGGAATTACATCATTCCAGGATGATGTAATTAGTGCTGCAAAATATCTCGGAGCAGGAGAGAAGGAAACAAGTGATTAGACTTTTCAACGAGAAATGTGCTTCAGAATGAGACACCAATGAGGCTCAAACAGGAGGATTTTCATTGTACCATAACACTTTTTGTCTTTTGGAACAGATTTCTCTGACTTCTTAAGGAGATGCTCTAGAATGAGGTGCAGGAAAGAGTGAGACAGTGATGTCTGGGTAGATATATGCTTCAAATATCACAAGGGATAGACTCAACAGCATAAACCCTCATATGAGACAATAGTGAGAGATTAAATAAACACTTCTCTGCTGCAAGATACGTCAGTGGGACATTTTGCAGATTCATCTTTATTCAAGCTCTCGAGCTGGTTATTGAGTGACTTGCCCCTACATTGTTTTGAAAAGAACTGCCAAGAGCCATTAACTCAGTCCTTAATTCAGCAGGCTTTGAAGGGTATCCAGCACAGAGGACTGCAAGTTGCTTCTTGCCTGAGCAAGCTAACTCAGGTAACTGTGAGATATCAATTCTAAAGTGATCCCAAAGCTTTCTTAGTGGTAGCATATTTACACATGCACAGCACCATCCTCATTTTGGATTAACCAAGAATAGGAAAACAATGCTGATGTGACTATAATGCAACCACAAACAGCATTAACTCCCACCAGCACCAACTGCTCTTGTTCTGTCTAAGAAGGCCAGGTTGAACTGGGCTTTGAACAACCTGGTCTAGTGGAAAATGTCCCTGTGCATGGCAGGGGGGATGGAGCAAGATTATCTTTAAGACCCTTTCCACCCCAAACCATCCTATGATTCTGAGACTGTTTTCAGGCTCCATCATATCCAGCATAATGATGGCTGAGCATCCTTTGCTGAGTGTCTCTTCCGTGAGGTCTGGCAGCATTAATAATACACTTATACAGAGTTGGAATGTGATGACCCAGCAGTGTTCCTCTGGAGCTATTCTCAAAAGTAATGTTTTCTACTGTAACACTTAGGCTTGTTCTGCAAAGTTGCCTTCAGGCAAGTCCTCAGAACCACTGGGAAGTTTGTAGCAGAATACAATAATCATATTTTAAAGTGATTTTGATGACAATGCTTGATATCTGATTTATACATAATAACCACAGAATGCATGACTTAAACACTGACCTTTATTAATATGCATTGAATGAGATGTTTAAAATGGATGTAATAAAAGTATTTAGAGAAAAGTTTCTGAACCAGCAAAGTTTCAGTTTCAGCAAACACAGAACTGTGATGTTTGCAAGCATATAGTAGATTGTGAAATTTAGCTAAAGGAACAGCTAAATGCCATATGATGCTATTTCTCAATGCCATTCATACTTTTTATCTGTGGAAACTTGGTTTCTTTTAATATTCTTAGAACTCTTCAACTAACTGCTAACTACTAATGCTGCGCATTGCTTTTTCAAGTCAGCACCTTACAAGAGAACAGCTGTATTTACCTTCTTTTGTTCTTTTTGATCTGTGTTGATTACAGAGTAAGCTCCTAACATGTCACTCCAGTATACTCAGTATTCCAATACTATCAGAATGTTGTTACCATTTAAAATCCTGTTCTTATTCTGCCTTCTGCCCTAAAATCTCATGGGGGACATTTGCTCCTCTAATGTAAAACTTGCTTTATAAGGGAAGATACTATGAAGTCAGTCCCAACACCACAACGGACAAAAACACCCTCAGGGCACAAGTGTCTAACAAGCAGGATCAGGTGGCATGAAAGGACATTTCTTTTGTAGCGGCAACAATTTCTACGTGGGCATGGAGGCTTAGATCTCTTGAGGAATGTGAGTACCATGCTGTAGTGATTCTCAGACACACAAGATGCACACAGATGTACAAATTTCTCATGACAAAAAGATATGCCAAAGACAAAGTATTCAAATAATCAGGCAGTTTCAGTTCACTGCAGATTTTACTGAGCAAAGGGCTTAAAATCAGATACACCATTATCAGTACAAATCCCACTAGGATCTGCAAGGCAAAAAGGATGCCAGTGACTGACTTCTACCACAGAATAATCAGGCTGTGTGTGTACCCATGGCTATTGACCTTCCTGTTGATGTACATGGGGAGAAATAAAAGCTAGAAATATTCATTGACTCATTCTCTGAAATGTAATCAGTATTTACATTAAAATCATTATAAATATCAACTGGCCTTGAATGGAAATAGAAATAGATAAGGCTTAGGTTCAAATTTTATAAACAGAACTAAAACCCATGTAGTATCAGTGAGACATTGAGACAATAACAGAAGAACCTGAAAGTACTCCTTCATATTTAAACAAACAAAATTAATGTTTTTGTTGTTGCTAACAAAGCACATATGCACACAAATTTCCTGGGAAAATTTGGACAATGGTTGATGGGTAAGAGCCTTGGAACACCTCTCCTCATTTTCCTGTATTCCCATAAAGGGCTGACCACAGTCTTAATCCTTGGGCTCTGAAAAATCATAGACACATTCAAAGGTTCTGGACAAGACTGGCTCAACCTTTGTTCTTATCAAACAATATAAACAAATAATTGGCACTAAAACTTCCAGAATGGCCAGAGTGCTAACCCCAAAACTACCATCTCTCTAAATACACCTTACACATGTGCAAACTGAAAAACTTCTTTCAAAAGTATAACCAACAAGCCTAATTTTACTTTGTGCTTTTGCAAGGCATGAAATAAGCACACATCCATGTACCACAGGGGTTTTTTTTGTATCTCAGATAATTTTCTTCATGTGGAATTCTTTATCCTTCTTTCTAATTTTAAACAGTTCTCAAAGTTTAAGATAGCTCAGAAAAAAATCTAATTTTGAAAGTAACAGATGTTGTAAAAGCAAACAAAGAAAAAACAAATCAGGTGAAGCTGTAATTAATGGATGTGCTGACTGCAGCAGCACTGAAGTCTGCATTTATTTGCTTTGACTCTGGTCAAGTGCATGCAATCAATGTGAATTATTACAAAAGAGTTAGGAGATAATTTTGAAAATATGTCTGAAATGCAAAAATTTGAAAGTTAGATAAATTCGTGATGGTCATATTGATTTTACACAGGAATATCATGCTGTTTCAAAGCAAATCTCAAATCTTTTAAAGCAACGTCTAATATTATAAATGGCTTCTAGTGATATGTTTCCAGCTCTGAGCAGATATAGTCTCAACCTTTAACCTATCTGTAGATTGGTGGCTTCTGAAAGTGAGAATGAGGTCCTGAGTTACTAATGCCAGCCTGGGTTGTGGCCGTGCTCTTTTGGAAGCTTTCTAGACCAGTTCATAAAGGAGCACAACCTCAATATTGATAACACATACTGACATTGCGAAGATTTTCTGTATACTGAAAAATGTACCCTGAGCCCTCAATCTTTCACAGGAATCAAAGACATTCAATTGCAAACATTTAAATATTCCAAAATTTACCTAAAGAGCAAAGAACTGTAACAAGTCAAAAGTCATAGATGCATTAAAAAAATCAAATAAACAAAAAATTGCAATTGTCATCAAAAGAAAGATGTGAGTCTAAGCTTAATTGTAAGATGAAATTTATCTGATCTTGTTCCAAATCACCCATGTTAGGTTTCTGAGAAATCAAGCAT